>NC_059102.1:34245027-34565027 GCF_020740685.1 Jaculus jaculus
TGTATGTATGTATGTATGTATGTATGTATGTATGTATGTATGAATGATAAAAACTATGGACTTTTCAAGTTGGATGAATGCATCATGTATGGTTATCAGTTTATGGGGACCAGGGGCAGAATGTGGTGTTTTGATTCAGGTGTCCCCCATAAACTTAGGCATTCTAAATGCTAGGTTTCCAGCTGATGGAGATTTGGGAATTAATGCCTCTTGGAGGGAGTGTATTGTTGGGGGTGGGCTTATGGGTATTTTAGCCAGTTTCCCCTTGCCAATGTTTGACACACTCTCCTGTTGCTATTGTCCACCTTATGTTGGCCAGGGGGTGATGTCCACCCTCTGTTCATGCCATCATTTTCCCCTGCCATTGTGGAGCTTCCCCTTGAGCCTGTGAGCCAAAATAAACCTTTTACCTTCCCCCCCCACCAAAAAAATTACTGAGCTGGGCATGCTGGCACATGCCTTTAATCCCAGCACTCGGGAGGCAGAGGTAGGAGGATCGCTGTGAGTTCAAGGTTAGCCCGAGCCTACATAGCATAGTGAATTCCAGGTCAGCCTGAGCTAGACTGAGACCCTACCTCGAAAAACCAACAACAACAACAAAATAATAATAATTATTATTATTGAGGCTCATGTAATAAATGTTCCTGCCTTCTAATCTTTACACTGCCTGCTATTCTTTGTCTAAAAAACTCCTCTCTCTCCATTTCTTTAGAGGACAGGAAGAGTCTCACAGGAAACTGCCAGTGAGAAAGACCTTATTTGGAGCTTAAGTCTCCTCCCTTCTGGCAAAAAAAAAAACCACACACACACAAAAAACCAAAACAAAAAAAACATAAATAAGGGATAGAGAGATGGCTTAGTGGTTAAGGTGCTTGCCTGGAAAGCCAAAGGACCCCAGTTAGATTTCCCAGGACCCACGTAAGCAAGATACACAAGGCGGCACATCCATCTGGAGTTTGCAGTGGCTAGAGGCTCTGGCGCACCCATTCTCTCTCTCTGCCTCTTTCTCTCTCTCTCTCAAATAGATAAATAAATAGTATTAAAAAAAAAAGAAAAGAAATAAAAGCCAGGCGTGGTTGCACACATCTTTAGTCCCAGCAGTCAGGTGGCAGAGGTAGGAGGATCACCATGAGTTCGAAGCCACCCTGAGATGAGACTACATAGTGAATTCCAGCCTGAGCTACAGTGAGACCCTACCTCGAAAAGCCAAAAAATAAAGAAAAACCTTTTATACTGTTAATCCTTTTCCTCTTATGTATTTTTTCCCTAAATATTTTCATTTACTAGAGAGACATACACATGTGCCACTTTGTGCAGATGGCTTTACATAAGTACTGGGGAATTGAACCGAAGCTGCCATGCTTTGTAAGCAAGTGCCTTTAACCATGGAGCCATCACTGCAGACCATCTGATATACATTTCCTATATACATTATATTTAGGATTTTATTAAAGTGTAACACTCTTGTTACCTGATAAAACCTTGTCAAACATAAACTTTCTTGTCTATAGGAGGAGGCTAATTCCAACTTCACCAGTCATTACTATATCAGTTCTTAAGAGAAAACCTAGTATAGCATAAAAAGCCCTTTCCATGGCCTCCCACTTCAGCCAAAATCCACTTTGTAACCCTGATCTGGTATCTTCTTGATATGTCAAAAACTTGTACAATTCTCCAATGTTTTCTGCTGTAGTGTAAAATATCCAAAGTCAGAGGCCAGTAAGGTAAAAAGGAGACATAAAGGGTAGAGAAAGGAAGGGAGGAGGATACTTAATAGGTTGATATTGTATATATGTAATTACATTGATTGTAATGGGGAGGTAATATGATGGAGAATGGAATTTCATATGGGAAAGTGTGGGGGTGGGGAGGGAGGGAATCACCATGGGATATATTTTATAATCATGGAAAATGTTAATAAAAATGAAAAAAAAAAAAAAGTATGATTTGTTAAAGGAAAAAAAAAAATCCAAAGTAACACAAAGACACTCAATATAGAAACAATGATAGGCAGGAGTGGTGAAACACACCTAATCCCCAGCATTTGCGAGGCAGAGGTAGGAGGACTGCCATGAGTATGAGGCCACCCTGAGACTACAGAGTGAATTCCAGGTCAGCTCGAGCTGGAGTGAGACCCTACCTTGGGGGGGGGGGGGGAGTAATGATGTCACTTACATAGAACAAAAATACAGATAGTCATATAAGTGGATATATCAACTAGGCTTACATAAAAATACATATATAGGGCTGGTGAGATGGCTCAGTGGTTAAGGTACTTGTCTGCAAAGCCTAACAACCCAATTTGATTCCCCACTAACCATATAAAGCTAGATGCACAAAGTGACATATGCAGTTTGTCTGCAGTGGCTAGAGACCCTGCTGTGCCCATTCTCTCTCTGCTTACAAAATAAATAAATAAAAATTTTAAAAAAATACATATACAAGGGCTAGGGAGATGGCTTAGCAATTAAGGCACTTGCCTGCAAAGCCAAAGGACCCAGGTTCAATTCCCCAGGACCCATGTTAACCAGATGCATAAGGTGGTGCATGCAACTGGAGTTCGTCTGCAGTGGCTGGAGGCCCTTGTGTGCCCATTCTCTCTCTTTCTCTCTACCTGCCTCTTTCTATCTAATAAATAAAGAAAAATAAAGTATTTTTTAAAATACATATATGAATAAGGAAATATTAGCATACGATTAAAAGCCTGGAAGATGTACAAAGGTACTTCTGAAACCAAGAAAAAGAAGAACTGAAGAGAAATTTAGGTATGTAAATTAAAAATTAGAAGATTCCTTATAAAAGTATCCACAATAGCTGGTAGCGCACACCTTTCATTCAAGCACTTGGGAGGCAGAGGTGGGAGGGTCGCCATGAGTTTGAGGCCAGCCTGGGACTACATGATAAATTTCAGGTCAGCCTGGGTTAGAGTGAGACCCTACCTCAAAGAAACAAAAAATAAAACAAAACAAAAACAAACTACAATAGTCACTTAGCAACCAGTAATAAAAATGTCAAAACATGTAAAAGATTGAGTATCCTGCACACAATCTGCATTTTTATTTTCTTTAAAATCTCTTTACATAAAGCCGGGCATGGTGGCGCATGTCTTTAATCCCAGCACTCAGGAGGCAGAGGTAGGATCACCATGACTTCGAGGCCACCCTGAGATTACATAGTGAATTCTAGGACAGCCTGAGCTAGAGTGAGACCCTACCTCAAAAAAAAAAAAAAAAAAAAAAAGATCTCTTTACATTGACTTATTCTAACCTCTGAAATCATGAGTTTGACATGCTAGATACTGTGCACCTGGCTTTATGTGGGTGCTGGGGAATTGAACCCTTGTCATTAGGCTTTGCAGGCAAGCACCTTAACCACTAAGCCATCTCTCCAGCTGCTAGATTAAGTTCAATAAATATAGGAGAAGTTTGTCTTTGAACAGGGAATATAATAGGAGCCAATTGTAATCCCACAAAAATTTCTCTTACCCGAAACAGCCACTTTAGCACAGGTATAGGACACTGAACGTAGTGGTAAGCAGAGGTAAGGAAGCCTTGTGTTGTCAAAAAAATCTGGTCTGTTTTTCCTGATCTGAAAAATTAAAGTCAATGTTTATTACCTTCATGGCAAAACACTTCCCTTCCACCCCATCACACCTGACACAATCATAGAAATGGGCAAGCAAACTGTCCTCAGTGTATGGAGGTGGCCTCTTTACCAATACAGGATGGGTTAAACATAACTGGCTTAAAGCCAGTTCAATCTGTTGACTGCCTCCACAGTATAATGTGGCAGAAAAGGTATATTTGCTGGCAGTGCTAAGAGTCTATCAAGTCCTAGGACATTTGCTTTTGTGAGCTTAGGGATGTAGTTTATAAAGCAGCATCAGAATTAATGTGTTCTCTCAAGACCTCAAGTATCATGTGCAGAGAAAAAACATACTACTAACTAGGGTACTGGGACAGAAATTACACTGTTCACCTTAACATGTAGTTTTTGGTTTCTCAGTAGTACCCAAACTCTATTGCATGGACTTTCTGGGAATATAAACATGAAAGCTGGCAATATAAGACACTAAAATGGGGAAGAAACTTATGGTAAAAAGGATATACCATACTGGGACATCTTACTCCTTTCATTTAAGCAAAGCATATACTTCTTGGTTAGGCACCTGTTTTTTTGACAGTCAGTGTTACACACAGACTGTTTTCTTTTGTCGTTCTGGGGAATTATAGTTAGTTTTTTTATTTGTTGTTGTTTGTTTGTTTGTTTTGAGGTAGGGTCTGGCTCTAGCCCAGGCTGACCTGAAATTCACTCTGTAGTCTCAGGGTGGCCTTGAACTCACAATGACCCTGCTACTTCTGTCTCTTGAGTACAGATTAAAGGCATGTACCACCATGACTGTTTTTTGTTTTTTTGGAGACAAATTAGAACAGGCTGACCATAAACTTGCAATCTTCCTGCTTTTGGCTTAGTCCTAGGATTACAGGTGTCTAACACCACACCTCACTTTCACTTATTGATGTTTTTAGCTGAGAGTCTCATGTATTTCGAGCAGGTCTTGAATTCACTATGCAGTCATAAAGATGACCCAGAACTAATCCTTCTGCTCTAATATCACAAGTGATGTGATTACAGACATGTGCCCACCCTGCCAGGTTTATGTGGTGCTAGGAATTGAGCCTAGGGCTCTGTGCATGCCAGGCAATCAATCTACCAACTGAACTACATATTCCAAGTCCTCACATGTTAATTTTAACCATAACTGATAAAATCATGTGAACATAAAAGCATGAGGCCCTGGGTTTGATTTCTAGCACTGCAAACAGGAAGGAAAATAAGCAAAAGCATGTGATGTGTCAAATGCTACCAAAAACAAAGGTAAAATGATTAGGAAACGATAGGCCGAAAAGTAAGATTTTAGAGCCTGGTGTGGTGGCATATGTCTTTAATCCCAGCACTTGGGAGGCAGAGGTAGGAGAACTGCTGTGAGTTTGAGACCAGCCTGGGACTACAGAGTGAGTTCCAGATCATCCTGAGCTAGCATGAGACCCTAGAATTTTTTTTTTATGCAAAAAAGAAAAATAACGTTTTACTTACTTGAGAATAAGCTTTTCAACAGCACTGTCTCCGATAAAACCAGAGTCTCTTAAATCTAAGGTATACTGATTGAAAATTTTTCCAGAATTGAGGAAATTAAAGATTTCTTCACCTGGATGATGATCAGGAATAGCATCAACTGTAACTGAAAATTTCTTTAGAAATTCCCTGAAAAACAAAAAAGATCACTGAATACCAAAAAATTAGAATGCATGTGGTTTTGTACTTAAAAGATGGGTGCCAAGAAAAAAAATTATTTGTGCTAGAGAGAGGGCTCAGCTGTTTGCCTGCACAGCCTAATGACCTAGGGTTTGATTCTCCAGAACCCATGTGTGGTAGTTTGAATGGATGGCCTCCAATACATTCAGGAGTTTATTAAAGTTTGTAATTTAGATCTGCGGCCACCTGGCTGGAGGAGGCGTCACTGGTCAGATCTTAGGGTCCAGGCCTAAGGTGTGGTGGTGGATTGGAATTTCAGTCTAAAGAGATGCAGAGTACCTGAGTTCTGCCTGAAGTTCCTGAAGGGTGTTTTGCTTGCTTTTTGGTGATGCTGGTGTGGCTTTCCTCTCTCTGCTTAGACTTGTGAAAGCAGGCCAGCTACTTCAACCACTATGGAACTTCCCCTCTATCTTCAATAATATCCCTTCCTCCATAACTGTGCCTGGTTGGAAGTTCATCTCGGTGACCTGAAGCTGTCTGCTACACCATGTAACACTATTTTGTGCATCTGGTTTTGCATGTAAATCCAGATGCACAAAGTGGCCCATGCATCTGGGTTTCATTTGCAGTGGCTAGAGGCCCTGGTGTGCCCATTATGTCTATGCTTGCAAATGAATAAACTATATACATATTTATTTATAGAAGGAGAATAGGGACTGCCAGGGCCTCCTGCTACTGCAAACAAACTCCAGATGCATACACCATTTTGTGCATCAGACTTTACATGGGTAATGGGGAACTGAATCTGGGCTGTAAGACTTTGCAAGCAAGCACTTTTAACCATTGATTCATGTCTTCAGCTCCCCCAGAAAACTTTTTCGAGAATCAATGTTAATCTAGAAAGGACTAACATGAGAAAGAAAAAAAAATTCTGCTACTATTTTCTGTTAATAGTGAAAAATCTCTACCATTATGTTGGTAGGGAACAATAACCAGGAGAGATGTACCTTAGTCCTAATGTTTACCTTTCAACAAAACCCAGTATACATTACTCACTATGAAAACAGCCATCCATGGCTCAGTTCTTTTGTGTGTATGCATGCCATGTGTTTACAAAGTATGCACGTATTTGTGCAGATGCACATGGCCCCCTCTATTATTTTTCTGTTTTACTTCCTGGAGATGCAGTCTTCTACTTAATCTGAAGTTGTTTTTTTTTTTTTTTTTGGGGGGGGGGAGGGCTGGAACTGGTATTACAGGCATGTGTAGCCATGCCAGTCTTTTCTTGTGAATGCCGGGGATGGAATTCAGATCCACATGCACAACAAGCACTCTTACCTGCTGAATCTCCCCTGGTTTGGGCCCAGTTATTTTATAAAACATAGCTGAAAAAAACCATTAAACCTTAATAGAGGCTACATATAATTAAGAAGTCAGTCACACCTCTGTTCTCTCTCTTTTTTAAAATACCTTTGTTCTTCCAAGAGGCTATCCTCATCATCTGTACTGTCTTGATCTCCAATCCTGAGGGGAGATTTAATGCCTCGGCCCTGTCTTATGTCTTCTTGTAGTTGCCTCTGTAGTTCATCTAACCTGAGAATTGAAAGAACATCATTTACTTTTTTTTTTTTTGTTTATTTTTATTTATTTATTTGAAAGTAACAGAGAAAGAAAGAGGCAGATAGAGAGAGAATGGGTGCACCAGGGCCTCCAGCCACTGCAAACAAACTCCAGACGCATGCGCCCCCTTGTGCATCTGGCTAACATGGGTCCTGGGGAATTGAGCCTCGAACTGGGGTCCTTAGGCTTCACAGGAAAGTGCTTAACTGCTAAGCCATCTCTCCAGCCCCATTTACATTTTAAAAAAAAATTTATTTCTTTGCAAGTAGAGAAATACAGAGACACAGAGTGAGAGAATGAGTGTTCCAGGGCTTCTAGCCACTGCAAATGAACTCCAGATGCATGTGCCACTTTGTGCATGTGGTTTTATATGGGTACTAGGGTACTGAACCTGGGTTGTTAGGCTTTGCAGGCAAGCACCTTAACCACTGAGATACCTCCAGCCTCTACTTTTTTTTGCATCTGTGTGTGTGAAGTGTGTTTAAAGAATCATGGCGGCTAGCATTTGATATTAGGTATCTCTCTCTACATCTCTCTATCTCTTTTATTAAGACAAGGTCACTCACTGAACCCAGAAGTCATAGATTCAGCTAGTCTCACTAGCCACCTTGTCCTGGGGATTTGCCTATCCTTGCTTCTTGAGAGCTGTGACTACAGGCACACACCACTATACCTGCATTTATGTGGGTTCTAGGGATGTGAACATAGGTCCTCATATGCTTGATTGGAAAGCATTTTACTAACTGAGCCATCTCCCCAACCCAAAATTATTATTATTTTTTGTTTTTTGAGGTAGGGTTTCACTATCGTCTAGGCTAACCTGGAATTCACTCTATTCTCAGATGGGTGGCCTCAAACTCACGGTGATCCTCCTACCTCTGCCTCCTGAATGCTAGGATTAAAGGCATGCGCCACCATGCCTGGCCCAAATTATTCATGAGGGAAAGAAAAAAACAAAAACAGGGCTGGAGAGATGGCTTGGTGGTTAAGGTGCTTGCCTGCAAAGCCAAAGGACCCATGTTCAACTCTCCAGATCCCATGTAAGCCAGACATACAAGGTGGCACATGTGTCTCGAGTTCCACTGCAGTAACTGGAGACCCTGGCATGTCAAATCAATCTTTCTTTCTCTCTCTCTCTCTCATACCCTGTGACAAATTCAGTTATAAGTCAAATGATGTTTCCCAAATATACCACTATTTTCAAAATAATATACCATTTTTACAAAAACACAAAGTCTATTTTAGGTATTGGGCCTTTATTGAGCTATCCATGAAATATTAGAATAGTTTTGCACTGCATATAACATTTGAATATTTATCATTAGAAATTCAAGAATGGTTTGTCCAAATCAGTGAGAGAATGGGAAAAGAAAAATGGCAAGAACATCACTAATTTGATTATCCTTCCTCTTTCTTTTTAAGGTAGAATATTATTCTAGTCCAGGCTGACCTGGAATTCACTCTGTAGTCTCAGGGTGGCCTCAAACTCATAGCAATCCTCCTACCTCTGCCTCTTGAGCACTGAGATTAAAGCATGAGCCACTATATCTGGCTTTGATTATCCTTTCTTTTTTGGTTTTTCCAAGGTAGGGTCTCACTCTAGCTCAGGCTGACCTGGAATTCAGTATGTAGTCTCAGGGTGGCCTCAAGTTCATGGTGATCCTACCTCTGCCTCCCGAATGCTGGGATTAAAGGCATGCGCCACCTAGTCTGGCCTTTCTTTCTTTCTTTTTTTTTTTTGTTGATTATCTTTTTTTTTATCTTTAGTATTAGCTCAACTTCCAGTAAGAAGCCAATACCAGTAATGTTAATTAACCAGGCTTTCTAGCAGTCGCTGTGCTTTCCTCATGGTCATACCACTGTTACCATCACAACACCTAACACTGAGTACTTACTATTTGATAGGCATTGTACTGAGGGCTTTATACATGAACTCTTTTGGTGCCTTAACCACTAAGCCATCTCTCTACCCCCATGAACTTTTTCTTTTTTTAAAAGGATATTGTATTTTAACTTTTGTTGATTTTTATTTATTTATTCATTTGAGAGTGACAGAGAGAGAAAGAGGGGGAGAGACACAGAGAGAGAATGGGTGCGCTAGGGCCTCCAGCCACTGCAAACAAACTCCAGATGCAAGCGCCCCTTGTGCATCTAGCTAATGTGGGCTCTGGGGAACGGAGCCTCAAACAGGGGTCCTTAGACTCCACTGGCAAGCGCTTAACCGCTAAGCCATCTTTCCGGCCCCCCATGAGCTTTTTCAATCCTCACAACCCCATGCATTTTACTATAAGACGAGGATACAATTATTTGAGAAGAGCTAAATAACTGCAAGAGGTCACAATGCAGAAGTCTGAGATTCAAAGACAGGGCTTTGCTGCAGAGTCCTTGCTCATACTGCCATTCCAGGATTAAGTTACTTTAACCAAAGTTCTTATTTTTAGCCCAAACACTGAGTGACACTAAAGAATAGTAACCAGTAAATGTATTATTCTATTACAACAGAAAAGACAATCCTCAGATCAAATTAGCACCACTGCCTTCAATCTTAGAAATGCTCAATTTATTGTTTTATTATTAGTGGTACATGTTTTGAGACAGGTCTTGCTGTATTGCCCAGGTTGACCTCAAACTTGAGATCCTCCTGTCTCTGCTTTCTGAGTGCTGGGAAGACTGGTGTGCATCACTACACACCTGGCAATGCTGAAGTTTATTTTTTGGGTGGGGTAGTTTCAAGGTGGGTCTCATTCTAGTCCATCCTGACCTAGAATTCACTATATAGTCTCAGAGTGGCCTTGAACTCACAGCAATCCACCTACTTCTGCCTCTCCAGTGCTGGGATTAAAGATTTGCACCACCATGCCCAGCTGCAATGCTTAATTTTTGTTGTTGTTGTTTTTTTTTTTAATTTTTATTTATTTATTTATTTGAGAGTGACAGACACAGAGAGAAAGACAGATAGAAGGAGAGAGAGAGAATGGGCGCGCCAGGGCTTCCAGCCTCTGCAAACGAATTCCAGACACGTGCGCCCCCTTGTGCATCTGGCTAACGTGGGACCTGGGGAACTGAGCCTTGAACCGGGGTCCTTAGGCTTCACAGGCAAGCACTTAACCGCTAAGCCATCTCTCCAGCCCTTTTTTTTTTTTTTTTTTTTTGTAGGGTTTCACTCTAGCTCAGGCTGACCTGGAATTCACTATGTAGCCTCAGGCTGGTATCAAACTCACAGCGATTCTCCGATATCTGCCTCCCAAGTGCTGAGATTAAAGGCATGCACCACCACCACCACCACCACCACATTTGGTGGAAAAATCTTTTAACCTAAATCCGCAAAATTTTTATAATAGTTATCTAGTTAAGTTTGAGACAAGTATATACCACAACTTCAGCTAAATTTCAAGTTCCTTGGGATAGTTTCATGGATATTCTTTGAATTAATAAGTTATGTTTTTAACATTAACAATGTCTGTAACTAGTCACACAAATTTCTATGTATTAGAGACAAGTTCTCACTACATAGTCCAGGCCTCCCTCAAATTAATGGTATCCTCCTGCCTCACCCTCCCAAGTGCTGGGATTACAACCATGTACCACCACACGCAGCTAGTCACCTAAATGTCATAAGGAAAATTATGACCCCCAACTTTCTGATATATGTGTGTGTATGAGCTGCCCATCATAATTCTGAACTTTTCCCTCAAAATGACATAGGACTACACATATGGTTTTATTGCTTTCAAAACTCAAGACTTAAAGCTACTCATGATGGCATACATGCTGTTAATTCCAGCATAGAGAGGCTGAGGCAGAAGGATCCCAAGTTTGAGGCCAGCTTGGACAACATAGTATAAGGTCTTTTCTCAAAACCAACCAACCTCCCACTTTCCCTGAAAGAAAGCAACAACAAAAAAGATGTTTTATATGCTAATCAAAACCATAATGAGGGCTGGACCAGAGATGACTTAGAGGTTAAGGTGCTTGCCTTCAGAGTCTAAGGAGCCAGGTTTGATTCCTCAGTTTCCGTGTAAACCAGATACACAAGGTCTGGAGTTTGTTTGCAGTGGCTAGAGGCCCTGACATGCTCATTCAATCTGCCTCTCTCTGTCAAAAATAAATAAATACTTTAAAAAATAAAGCATAATGAGCACTTGGGAGGCAGAGGTAGGAGGATCGCCATGAGTTCAAGGCCACCCTGAGACTACATAGTGAATTCCAGGTCAGCCTAGGCTAGAATGAAATCCTACTTTGAAAAACCAAAAAAGAAAAAAAAGAAATTGCTGGGCAGGTGGCGCAAGCCTTCAATCCCAGCGCTTGGGAGAGGTAGGAGGATCACCATGAATTCCAGGCCAGCCTGAGACTACGTAGTGAATTTCAGGCCCATTTAGTCTAGAGCAATATTCTACCTACAAAAAATTAATAATAATGTCAGCTTGGGCTAGAGCAAGACACTACCTTGAAAAACAAAACAAAAACAAGGCCAAGTATGAAGGCATATACCTTTTCTTTTGTTTTTGTTCTTTTGATTTTTTGAAGTAAGGTCTCACTGTAGCCCAGGCTGACCTGGAATTCACTATGTAGTCTCAGACTGGCCTTAAACTCAGTGATACTCTTACCTCTATCTCCCAAATTCTAGGATTAAAAGTGTATGCTACATCGTCCAGAGAGAAATTGGCCTCAATATCCATGACCTCGTAGTGCCTAGCAATACCTTCATAAGACCCTCCTAATAGGAGGCAAAAACGGTGACAACAACATAAAAGACAGATTAAAGGAGAGAGGGAGGGGAAATGATGGAGTGTAGATTTGTGAAAGGGAATGTGGGGGAGGAGAGGGAATTATCGTGATTCATTGTCTGTAAGTAGGGAAGCTGTCAGTAATAAATTAAAAAAAAAAAAGTGTATGCTACCATGCCCAAAATAATAACAATAACAAAAAACAAAATCAATAATGAAGCCAGGTACGATGATGTATACCTTTAGTTCCAACACTCAGTAGGCTGTGGTAAGAGGATCACCGTGTGTTCAAGGCCAGCTTGGACCTACAGAGTGAGTTCCAGGTCAGCCTTGGCTAGAGTAAGACCCTGCCTTAAAACAAAACAAAACAAAACAAAACCCCTTCAAAAACCCAAAACCAATGAAAAAGTAACCATGATGAAATCTACCTCGTTCCCACTAGGGTGGCAATTATCAAAAAGAAAAAAAAAGTAAATATTAAGTGGTGGAGAAAGAAAATTCATATGCACTGCTGGTAGGAATATGAAAGAAATGATGCAGCTGTTGTAGAAAATAATTGCTCCCCCTAAATGAAACAATGACACCTTATGATTCAGCAAGTCCACTTATGGCAAAGGAAGGACTTAAGATATATTCACTTTCACAGCAGTTATTTTTCACAACAGCCTAAAAGTAGACATAACCTAAGTGGCCATAATGGATGAGCAAACAACATGTGGTATATATGTGAAACAAGGGAATCGTCAAGTTTAAAAAGGAGGGAAATTCTGATGTGCTCTTCACTATGAAGGAGCAACTATAAATAAACAAACATAAACCAACTAAATGATCTAGTATTAAAATGACAAATACTGCATGATCTCATTTACATGCAGTCTTCAGAGTAGTTAGTTTCACAGAGACAAAGTATAATGGTAGCTTGTGAAAGGGCAGGGAGGAAGGGGAGAATGGGGAGATATTATTTGATAGACATGGCATTTCAATTAAATGAAAAAGTTCTGGGGCTGGATGGTGGTAATGTATCACACAATGATGTAAGTGTATTAAACTGAACTATATATCTTTAAAAAAAATTCTACCACGGTTTTCATAATGGATTCTGGTTATCAGCTACTAGTGATAAGCAAAATGGGATTCATACTGTTAAAGCAATATGCAGTACAGTGTAAAAACCTGTATTTCCTGATCCAGTCATGAACACAACAACACACCTCATTTGTAATAGTGGACAACAGAACAGTTACAATGGTACTAACAAAATGTACACTGATGCCTTATGATTCCCCCTCTCCCCCAAGGTCTCTCACTGTAGCTCAGGCTGTCTTGGAACTCATTTTATAGTCCCATTCAATCTGCCTCTCTCACTCAAAAATTCAGATTCATTAAACTTATCATTAACCACCTTTGCGGTAAACAACGAATTACGAATACCACAAGGACAGCCTTCTTCAATGACAGATATTTAAAAAAAAAAAAAGGAAAAAGAGACTACTCTGTGCAGCGATTGCTATCTACTGTATATGAATTGTCTTAATTTCAAAACTTTCTTTTAGAAATTGGATCTTTATACATTTTCTGAGGATACTGGGAAGAATGTATCTGACTTGTCCGAGCTGTAAATGGTTAGCTCCCAGACCCGCCCCGCACCTGGGCAGTGGAGTGTGTGGGGGTCCTGCCTGTGTACAATTGTTCCCGATGCTTCCAAGAGTAAGTCTACGTGGTTCTTGAAAATAAGCCAGGATCAAATGCTCTTGCAGACAAAGCCAATAAAAATTGTGGGCTTTTGGGGATACTAAGTTTGGAATAAAAGTGTACACACAAGATGTTACAAAAAGATGTACATACATGTTTGGTGCATGGGTTTGTCAAAACAGAGGTGTGACCTTTCCCCACAGACCTGAGAGCTGTGCCTTTTCTATGCAATATTCCAGACATCACATCGGAACCCAGAGGGCTGTGTTCAATGTAGGTTTGGGCTGTAATCTAAACTATTGGACAGATTAAATGAACATGAAAATGAAAAAAAAAATTCAGATTCATAGCGCTCTTCCTACTTCAGAGATCAAAGGAGTGTGCCACCATGCCTAGTTTTCTTATGATCTACCCTCCTCTCTTCCCCCTCCCCCAGAGATACAGTCTCACTCAAGCAAAGGCTAACCTAGAATTCACTGTGTATTCTCAGGCTAGCCTCAAACTCACAGTAATCCTCCTACCTCAGCTGGGATTAGAGGCATGCACCACCACACCTGGCCTTATGACTTTTTTTTTTTTTTTTTTGGTTTTTTTTTTGAGGTAAGGTTTCACTCTAGCTCAGGCTGACCTGGAATTCACTATGGAGTCTCAGGGTGGCCTCGAACGCATGGCGATCCTCCTACCTCTGCCTCCCAAGTGCTGGGATTAAAGGCATGCGCCACCATGCCCGGCTAGCTTATGACTTTTTTTTAAGTGAAATTAAAGGTTAACCAGACAAGCATGCAGTATGTTAAATTTTGTAAATTAATCACAACCAACCTTTGTGTGTCTTCCATTTCCTTCACGAGACGCTCTAAAGTATTTGTGTAAGTTCCACTTTGAATGGGTTCCTAAAATAAGAAGGAAATTAAAAAACAACAATAATTTTGTAGCATCTTAGAAGAAGAACTGGGATGTTTTGTTCTTCACTTTACTAAAGACTATTTTCTATTTCAGTAACCTAGGCCAGGATGACACCTTTCTTAAAAGAGAATTTGCATCATCATGCTTTAAATCTAATATTCTGTACTGCAGGCAGTTTGATTTCACCATCTATGAGGAAAAGCACTATTTGTAAAACCCTGCAAGCCTCAGGATCTGGCTGCAAACCCCCAAGTACTCTGGGGTTACCCTATCTTTGCTTTATACTCTAGTTTAGTGGAATCAAGCCACTACTAATTGTTAGGTGTTACCATGGAATATTAACACCTTCCCCACCAAATTTTACAGAAATCTTAAAATTTAATCCAGCTTACTCCCAAGATAGAATGAAGCATTTTATAAATAAAATTGCACACCACAATTAACAACATTTCTACACTCTACCTTCATTTACAGCAGTGGTCTCCAAAGCAGGGGGTGTGCAAGGTGATCCATTGGGGTGCAGGAAGAAAATAATAGAACTTCTATTTATATGAAACTTCTATAGAAACTCCAGTAGAACTTAGTCTATAGTAACTTCTATATAACTTCTATAGGAAAATACTCCTCTTTTCTTTTAAATTCTGTTTTTGTATACACTTCAGAAAGTACACAGTATTATGGTGGTACATGTATGTAATCTGTAAGTATACACATATATTGGGGTACATGCTTAAAGTCTGCTTTTACTAAAAAAGTATGTGTGATCAAGAAAGTTTGGAGACCACTGATTTCCAGTAATAAAATTAAAGATATGGGAAACTTGGGCTGGAGAGATGGCTTAGCAGTTAAGGCGCTTGCCTGTGAAGCCTAAGGACCCAGGTTTGATTCCCCAGTGCCCATGTAAGCCAGATGCACAATGTGGTGCATATGTCTGGAGTTTGTTTACAGTGGGTAGAGGCTCTGGCATGCCAATTCTCTCTACCTGACCCCCCTCCAAAAAATAAATAAATAAAAATATTTTTTAAAAAACATATGGGAAACTCATTTAACCGAACAATTATACCACCTCAATCTAATGAGTTGTAATATTGAATTTTGACATAAGCTGTAACAAGCTATCCTTTTCCACTATCAATCCATCTTTTCCTCTTCAAATAAACACAAATGTCAAGGCACTACTTACTGTGTAATCTGATGGCTCAGATCTTAGCCCCTTAGAAGGAGCAGGAGGCTTTCCTGAAGTTGCAGGAGTCTGACTGAAGTTCAAAGCCATTATTTCTTCCAGTGATTTTAGTGTTTCCTCTTCCTCATCACTTTCTAGGTTGTAACCTAAACTTTCTTCATCACTATCAAAATCACCCCTGAATTTCCTTTTCAGTGCACTGATACCTGCATTGGAATTTCCTGAACTCTCTTTATTTGAAGGTGCTGTAGGGCTTGGGACACTGGGCACCACTTCCAAAGCAGCTGAGCTGGACTTGGTAGGAGTGTCATGCTCTGAAGGTACAGGTCCCCCAGAACTTTTCCCTGATGAGGTATTAGTAACAGCCTTATTAGTCTTTGTTCTGTGTTCCTTGTGTTTGGAGGATTCTACAGAATGCCCAGAACATTCTTTAGATGAGGAACGCTCTTTATCTTTTTTGGGAACTGGAAGAGTGCAATCTTTAGCATTTAATGGTACTCGAGAGGAGCCAGCACTTGGTACATGGGAAAGTAAAGGTAGAAGTTTCGTCTCTTTTGATGCCATGGAGCTAGGCATTTTATTTTTCTGAAGGTTACTAGCTCTTTTAATTGAAGATTTTTCCTGAGGTAAAGATAAGTGGGGTTTCTGTATCTTAGTCTCTTTGGTACTTGCCACATGAATTTGGTCACTATTCTTTGAGGAATGGTGGCCAGAATTTGAAGGTGCCAAATCTGTAGAGGAGTAATCAGTTTCATTTGGTTCCTTGGATATATCTTCCAAGCGCAGCACACCACCAGGTGTCTTGAGTGCAATATGTCTGATAAATTTTTCTTTCTGATGTGGTATATCAGGACGCTTCTCAGGGAAGGACTCTTTTGCTTTTGGTATCATATGTTCTCTTGTGCTTTTCAAATCTGAGTCCATGGAGTTCCTTTTTCTTTTCTCAGATAATTTATTCTGCTTAGAGCCTAAAAATTAATTTTTGTCAGATTAGTGGAAAGTATACTGTCCTATCTGAATAAAGCTTATTCACTAAGTATCTGGAACACTCTGATGAAATGCTTAAATACCAAAATTAGGGTGAGGTTATTCACCATATGTGGAGTAAGATAACTAATATTATTTGTCAACTGATAAATAGTGGTCTCCAAGAAATTTATAGCTAATGACAAATGCTAAGTTTTACTACAAAGTTATTAAAAGTATACTACCATATTAGACTAAAATTAAAGATATTACTTTTCAAACATAAGCAACTGTACATCTATACCAATGAAAGGATTCTGACGGTACTTCTACTCAAAGACAACCTTTTAAAACTCAGGACTACCTGGTTACAGAAACAAACACTTTGACATTTAAAAGTAGCTTAGGGAAGCCGGGCAGGGTGGTTCACGCCTTTAATCCTAGCACTGGGGTGGGGGGGGAAGAGGTAGAAGGATCACCATAAGTTTGAGGCCACCCTGAGACTACATAGTGAATTCCAGGTCAGCCCGGGCCAGAGTGAAACCCTACCTCGAAAAACAAAAAACAAAACAAAACAAAACAAAAAAAAAAAAGTAACTTGGGGGCTGGAGAGATGACTCAGTGGGTAAGGTGCTTGCCTGCAAAGCTTAATGACCCAGATTAGATTCCCAAGCACCCATGTATAGCAGGTACACAAGGTAGCTTCATGCTCCTGCAGTTTGTTTGCAGAGGCTAGAGGCCATTCTTTCTATCTGCCTTTCTGTCCCCCTGTTCAAATAAATAAAATAACTAAAAGTAGTTTAAATCCAGGGCTGGAGAGATGGCATATCAGTGAAGATGCTTGCCTGCAAAGCCAAAAGCCCCAGGCTTGATTCCCTAGGACCCACATAAGCCAGATGTACAAGATGGTACATGTGTCTGGAGTTCATTTGCAGTGGCTGGAGGCCCTGGCATCTGCATTCTTTCATTCTCTCTCTTTCCCTCTATCTGCCTTTCTCTCAAATAAATAAATAAAATAAAAGAACTGGTTGTGGTGGCTCACAACTTTAATCCCAGCACTTGGGAGACAGAGTGAGGAGTATCACCATTGAGTTCGAGGCCACCCTGAGACTACACAGTTAGTTCCAAGTCAGCCTGGGCTAGAGTGAGACCCTACCCTGGAAAACAAAAACAAAACCATAAATAAGTAAAAGTCAAACTGGGCAAGGTGGCACATGGCTTTAATTCCAGCACTCTAGAAGCAGAGGTAGGAACATCATTGTGAGCTTGAGGCCAGCCTGGGACTAAAGAATGAATTCTAGATCAATCTGAGCTAGAATAAGTCCCTACCTCAGAAAGAAAAGAAAAACAAACAAGAAAGAAAGAAAAACAACAAAAAAAGACAAGTCACTTATAATGCAAGAAATGAAATGATTAAAAGGAAGAGACAGGCTGGGCATGGTGGTGCATGCCTTAAACCCAGCATTTGGGAGGCAGAGGTAGGAGGACTGTTGTGGGTTTGAGGCCATCCTAAGACTACACAGGGAATTCCAGGTCAGCCTGGGCTAGAGTGAGACTCTACCTCGATAAACCAAAAAAAAAAAAAGAGGAAGAGACAACTTTGAAGTAATGTTGGTAATCTTAAAATATGCAGTTAAAAGAAGGTAACTAAAAAAAAAGAAGGTAACTACATAGCTGAGTTTCTTTCAATTTACTATGAAAGTCAGGTAATTTACATGTATCTAGGTATGATGACAAGTTTCTGTTTTGTTCAGGATATTATCCAGAAGGAAACAAAACTGTCTGGAAAAAGATTAGGGCAAATCAGTTTATTAAAAACTCTTCCCAGCAGTCGGGAAGCAGAGGCAGACTCAAGGCGATCCTCCTACCTCTGCCTGCCTCCCAAGTGCTGAGATTAAAGGCATGCACCACCACGCCCGGCTCCATTTGCATCTTTTAAAATGATTTGTGTATGTATGTACTCAAGCAAACACTGTGTATGTGGAGGTCAGAGAACAACCTTGGGATGTTGGTCCTACCTTTCTACCTATTTTCTTTTGGGACAGGAGCTCTCTTGTTTGCTACTGGAAGACTAGCAGGCAGGGGAGCTTTGGGATTCTCCTGGCTCTGCCTCACATTGCTGTAGGCACAGAGCTGATTGCAGACATGTGCACCATTTTGTGTCTGGCTTTACAAAAGTGTTAACTCTGGTCAGCAAGTACTTACAGACTAAGGGCCTTTAACCACTGAGCCAACCTCCTGGGTTTTTTTGTTTTGTTTTTAAATGAGAGACAGAGAGCGCGAGAGTGAGTGAGCTAGCGAGCAAGAATTGACAAACCAGGGCCTTAGCTATTGCAAATGAACTCCAGATGCGTGTGCAACCTGTGCACATGCATCACTTTGTACAACTGGCTTACGTGGGTTCTGGAGAATCAAAACTGGAGTCCTTAGGCTTCAAAGGCAAGTGCCTTAACCTCTAAGGTCTTTCTCCAGCCCTTTTGTAAGTTTATTTTTTATTTATTTATTTTAATTTATTTGACAGTGAGAGAAAGAGAGGAGGGGAGGCAGACAGCCACTTCAAATGAACATTAGATATTATCATTCATCCATGTGTTTGCTTGAGACAGGGTTTCTTCCTCAACTTAGAGCTGCTGCCTGTCAGGGAGTCCCAATGATTCCCAGGAGTCCAGTCTTTGCACCACCCCTTCCAGCCCCCAGGCTAGGGTTACAACTATGCATGGCCACACCCGGCTATTTATGTGGATTCTGGGGCATTGAACTTGGAGGTCTCTGGCCCAAGAGGCCCTCATGATTAAGTGGCATTTAAGTCATTTCCTCAGCCCCTACTTTCCAGTTTCTGTTTTTGTAAAAAAAATATTTATTTAAGCCAGGCATGGTGGCGCATGCCTTTAATACCAGCACTCAGAAGGCAGAGGTATGAAGATAGCCGTGAGTTTGAGGCCACCCTGAGACTACATAGTTAATTCCAGGTCAGCCTGGGCCAGAGTGAGACCCTACCTCGAAAAATCAAAAAAAAAAAAAAAAACATATATATATATATATATATATAATATATATATAAAATATATATATTTTTTTTTAAGGCCGGGCGTGGTGGCACAAGCCTTTAATCCCAGTACTTGGGAGGCACAGGTAGAAGGATTGCAGTGAGTTCAAGGCCACCCTGAGACTACGTAGTGAATTCCAGGTCAGCCTGGGCTAGAGCAAGACCCTACCTCGAAAAACAAACCAACAAAAAAAGTATTTATTTACTTATGTATATGAGAGAGAGAAAGAGATGCAGATACAGAGAGAGTGGATACCTCCAGCCACTGCAAATGAACTCCAAATACATGGGACCACCTTATGCACCGGGCTTACATGGGTCTGGGGAATCAAACCTTGATCCTTAGACTTTGTAAGCAAGTATCTTAACCACTAAAGCATCTCTCCAGGACATTTTCTGTTTTTTCTTTAAAAAAAAAAAAATATTTATTTGAGAGAGAGAAAGAAGAATAGAGAGAATGGGGGCGTCTGGGCCTCTAGCCACTGCAAATGAACCCCAGACCCATGCTACCCCTTGTGCATCTGGCTTATGTGGGTCCTGGGGAATCAAACAGGGGTCCTTTGGCTTTGCAGGCAAATGCCTAAAATGCTAAGACATCTCTCCAGCCCATCTTCTACTTTTGTTTATTTTTATTTATTTATTTGAGAGCAACAGAAAGAAAAGAGTCAGAGAGAGAGAGAATGGGTGTGCCAGGGCCTCCAGCCACTGCAAACAAACTCCAGGCGCATGCGCTTTCTTGTGCATCTGGCTAACATGGGTCCTGGGGAATTGAGCCTTGAACTCAAACCGGGGTCCTTAGCACAGGCCAAGCGCTTAACCACTAAGCCATCTCTCCAGCCCTCCCATCTTTTACTTTTTAAAATGATACTTTCAGAAATACTGAGTGAACAGCAACTAATGTATTTTTATCAGCCCACAGGTATTAAAGGACAAACTAGTATCTTACAGATGTTGATGAAATTTAATATTGGAAATGCATCTTTCAATTTTTAAAAAAATATTTAATTTAATTTATTTATTTGAGAGAGAGATAAAGAAATAGGCAGGTAGAGAGAGAGAGAGAATGGGTGTGCCAGCGCCATCAGCCACTACAAACTAACTCCAGATGCATGCAACCCCTTGTGCATCTGGCTTACATGAGTTCTGGGGAGTTGAACCTGGGTCCTTTGGTTTTGCAGGCAAACACCTTAACCACTAAACCATCTCTCCAGCCCTTTTTTGTTTCTTTTGCGGTAGGGTCTTATTAAAGCCCAGGCTGACCTGGAATTCACTATGTAGTCTAAGGGTGGCCTCAAACTCCTGGTGATCCTACCTCTGCCTGCCATGTGCTAAGATTAAAGGTGTGCACCACCACACCTGGCTGTATCTTTCTATTTAAAAACACTGTTTTGGATATTGTTAGGGTCTAACATTATACATAGAATCTTCAGCAAAATAAATACCAAGACCTTGGTCTATAATATCAAGAATATCAAGAAGGGCTGCAGATGCACATTGTGGCACATGTCTCTGGAGTTCATATACAGTGGCAGGAAACCCTGCTATGTCCATTCTCACTCTATCTCTGCTTGCAAATAAATAAGTAAGTAACTTTTTTTTGGAAAAAAGAAAAGAAAGGGCTGGACATATGACTTAGTGGTTAAGACACTACCCTGTGAGGCCTAAGAACTCATGTTCGAATCCCCAGGTCCCATATAAGCCAGATACATAGTGATACAGCACACAATGTCCCCGCCACACACACACAATGGGGCACATATATCTGGAGTTCATTTGTAGCAGCTAAAGGCCCTGGCACACCTATTCTCTCTCTCAAATAAAAAATAAAATAATATAAATAAAAATTAAAAAAAGAAAAGGATCTGGGTGTGGTCACACGCCCCTTTAATCCCAGCACTTGGGAGGCAGAAGAGGAACGCTATGAGGCTATCCTGAAACTATGTAGTGAATTCCAGGTCAGCCTGGGCTAGAGCAAAACTCTACCTCAAAAAACAAAAAAAAAAAAACATATTGTATATACGCAAGTAGAAGAACAGATTAATGGGGGTGAAAAGGCCTAAGTGAGGTCAGGGGAAGAGACTGAGTAAGGAAAGGTAGAGGGAGGGCTAATCAAAATCTAAGAGGATATAAATAAGTCATATGGAAACCTACTTTCTTGGACAATGGAACAAACAGGAGCCACAGATTGTTACTAGAAAATTTTCAGTGCCAGGGATGGGATACCTTCCAGTGAGCTGTTGGCCAGGGAGGTCCCTGATGCCCCCCAAACATTACAGGCCATTGTCGAGGCCCTTGGTTTCCCACCAGGAACAGATGGTAAGACCCACATACTTGGGACTGCAAGGTCACTGAGAAACCCTGTTGGAGCCAAGCTGAAAACCTCCTCCACATAGACCAGTTGACAAGAAAGCTGGAAAAAGCCATGCTGCATGTAGTTCAGTGGGAGAGAGATCACCAGTGAAGATACCAAACAGTAAACAATGCAAGCCTTATATTTAGCCAGCCAGGTCAAATGAGACAATGGATGCAATAGTGTCATGTCTGGTATGGGGGAAACCAACTGCCCACTAATCGGACTAAGGCCCACTTCATGGGAGGAAATATATCCCTGATACTAAAAACCTACAACGGGTAGTTGAGCCGTAGGAGTGGAACATCTGCTGTTATCTGGCTAAATATATATACTATGCTCACTAAACTGCCCAGCAAGCACTTCTCTTAATGTTCATATCCATATATTAATGCTAATCTCACTTTTGGTTAGAGAACCTTCTCTTTTCAGATGGCAGTGACCTTAGGATGACTCAGAAGGCACCATAGTGCTGAGAAGAAGTGACAGAGGAGTGTTTAGCACTGAAATATCTCAATCACACCTTCCATGGCTCAGAGTCCATTGTGGAAGAAGTGGTGGAAAGAATGTAAGAGCCAAAGGAAGGGTAGGACTCCTTACAATGTGCTCCTCCAGACACAAAATGGCCTGGATATCCATGACTTCACAGTGCCTGACACTACCTACACAAGACCATCATAATAGGAAGAAAAGATCATGACATCAAAATAAAAGACTAGCCGGGCGTGGTGGCGCACACCTTTAATCCCAGCACTCGGGAGGCAGAGGTAGGAGGATCACGGTGAGTTCAAGGCCATCCTGAGACTAAAGAGTTAATTCCAGGTCAGCCTGGACCAGAGTGAGACCCTACCTCGAAAAACAAAACAAAACAAAACAAAAATAAAAGACTGATTGAGAGGGGGAGGGGATATGATGCAGAGTGGAGTTTCAAAGGAGAAAGCGGGGGGGGGGGGGGGGGGGAATTACCATGGGATATTGTTTACAATTATGGAAGATGTCAATAAAAATATTAAAAACAAACAAACAACAAAAAAATAGGAAAGAAAAATTTAAAAAGACAGGTGTGGTGGTACATGCCTTTTAGTCCCAGCACTTGGAAGGCTGAGGTAGGAGTACTGCTATGAGTACAAGGCCAGCATGAGACTACTTCCAGGTCAGCCTGGGCTAGTACAAGACCCTACCTCAAAAAACAAAACTAAAAAACGAAAGGTTAAAAAAAAAAGAATATGTTTTGTTTTGTTTTTTAAATTTGAGACAGAGAGAGGGGCAAAGAGTGAGTGAGTGAAAATGTACACGCCAGCGCTTCTAGCCACTGCAAATGAACTCCAAACATATTTGCCACCTTGTACATCTGGCTGACATGGGACCTTGAGAGTTGAACCTGGGTCCTTAGGCTCCCCAATCATCTCTCCAGCCCCCCTCCTTTTTTTTTGAGATATAGTCCCACACTACATAGCCCAAACCAGCTGAAAATTTAATCCTCCTGCCTCAGCCTCCTGAGTGCCATCATGCCTGACACTAAGATTACGCTTAAGGATTCAGAAGTGAAACACTGACTACAAATTTAGAAACACATTCTTAAGAACTTTAACACAAACAGGGGTAGTTATGAGCCCAGGGATGTAACATCTGCTGATGTCTGGAAAAATGTATATACTATGCTTATCAAACTGCCCAGTAAGCACATCTCTTAGTATTTATACCCTTATATTAATGCTACTCTCACTTTGGGTAGAGAATCTTCTCTTTTCAGATGGTAGTAACCTTGGGATGACTCAGAAGGTATCACAGTGCTGGAAAGAAGTGACTGGAGTACTGAGTAACATCCCGATCACACCTTCCAAGGCTCAGGGTCTAATGCGGAAGAGGTGGTGGAAAGAATGTAAGAGCCAAAGGAAGGGTAGGACTCCGTACAATGTGCTCCCTTCAGACATAAAATGGCCTGGATATCCATGACCTACACAAGACCATCATAAGAGGAGGAAAAGATCATGACATCAAAATAAAAGAGAGACTGATTGAGATGGGGAGGGGATATGATGGAGAATGGAATTTCAAAGGGGAAAGTGGGGGGAGGGAGGGTATTACCACGGGATACTTTTTATAATCATGGAAAATGTTAATAAAAGTTAAGAAAAAAAAAAGAACTTCAAGACAGAAATTTTAAAAATATATACAAAACTCAGATTGTACATAATAAATTCAAGCACTCCCCATCTCCATCTTGGTTATACTCATGGTCTAGCTGTGCAGCTCAGGTTGGCCTCAAACTTGAGATCACTCTGCCTCCATCTTCCAAGTACTTGGGATTACATGTGTATGCCACCATGCCCACTCTAAAGATTATTTTTTCTTTTCAACTTTTTAACTTTTGGGGGGGAGAGCAAGAGTGCATGAGAAAAAGAGAGGGACACAGAGGAAGAACTGGTACACCAGGGCCTCAGCCACTACAATACAACTCCAGACACCTGAGCCACTTAGTGGGCATATGGGACCTTGAGCTTGCCTTACCTTTGTGCATCTGGCTGATGTGGGATCTGGAGAGTTGAACATGGATCCTTAGGCTTTGCAGGCAATTGCCTTAACTGCTAAGCCATCTCTCCAGCCCAATTTTTAAATTTTATTTATTTGCAAGCAGGGTAGGAGAGAGGGAAAAAATGGGTGTGCCAGTATCTCTAGCACTTGCAAATGGATTCTAGATGCATGTGCCACTTTGTGCATCTAGCTCCAAGTGGGTACTGGGGAACTGAACTTGGGTGCTCGGGTTCTGAAGGCTAGTACCTTAAATGCTGAGCCATCTCTCCAGCCCTTTATTTATTTATTTATTTTAATTTTTTTTGGTTTTTCAAGGTAGGGTTTCACTCCAGTCCAGGCTTACCTGGAATTCATCATGTAGTCTCAGGGTAGCCTCTAACTCAGTGATCCTTCTACCTCTGCCTCCCAAGTGCTGGGAGTAAAGGCACGTGCCACACACCTGACTACTAAGCCCTTTACTTTTTTTAAGTAATATTTCTATTTAGTTATTTGCAAACAAAGAGAGAGGGAGAGGGAGGAAAAGAGGAAGGGGACAGGGAGAAAGAACAGGCACAGTAGGGCCTCCTGTCATTGCAAATGAACTCCAGGTACATGCACCATTTTGTGCAACTGGATTTATGTGGATAATGAGGAACAAGCACATGCCTCTAACTGCTGAGCCATCTCCCTAGCCCTAATTTAGAAATCTGTAAGTTTAAGTTTAATTCTACCTGAAGTAAGTTCCCATGAATCAGAAGATCTTTTCCTTGAGAGGTGTCCATTTTCCTATTATGAAAAGGAGAGAAAATTAATTAAACGTGAACATTTCTTCCTAACATTTAAACAAATTTCTAGACAATAAAGCAAACACAACTAGAGATTAAACTTGCTTAAAAAGCCTTAAAGATCTTTGAAAAAATAAAAGTACTAAGTTTTAAAATGAAGGGTGTGGACTGAGAACGTAACTCACTGTCATATTACATGCACAACGCCCTGAATCAATACCCAACACTGGGGATATACACACACACGCACATGCACACATACTGGATAAAGGGTATGTGTATCAGAAAACATGTAAAATATAAAAAATAAAGTTAGTTTTCATAGTGCTAGCTTAGGAACTTATATTCATAACTCAAAAAATAGTATTATACAACCATTATATGGACCAAGTATTACTAACTTCTATTGATCATTAGCAACCTCACTTAGTAAAGGTACCAAGTTCTTGCAAACCTCAGGATTTACAAATTTCTCTGAGTAAAATACAATGCAATGATCTCTATTCACTCTAGAATATCATGGTTTGATTCCTAAATATTCACAGTACCTTATCAATGCTGCAATTTTTGCAGGCCCAGGAATTTTTGTGAGGTAAGGTTTCATGCTAGCCTAGGCTGAACTAGAATTCACTATGTAGTCTCAGGGTAGCCTCAAACTCATGGCGATTCTCCTACCTTTGCCTCCCAAGTGCTGGGATTAAAGGCATGTGCCACCATGCCTGGTTTCAGAAATTTTTATTAACTTGTGTATGTGTATCTATGTGTATGTACATGCAAAGCCTCCTTCCTCTGCAGAGGAATACCAGATGCTTGCACCACTTCTTGCATCTGGTTTATTGTGGGTGGCTTGGGATCTGAACCTGGGCTGCAGGCTTTGCAAGCTAGTGCCTTTAATCACTGAGCTTCTTCCCAGCCCTAGTACCAGGAATTATTAAACTAAGGCCTTCTATATGGAAGGCAAACACTCCATCACCAAGCATTTCCTCAGTCCTATACTGTTTTGAGATATAATTATGCTATGTAGGCCAGACTGGCCTCCAACTCAAAATCCTCCTGCCCCAGCCTCCCAAGTGCTAAGATTACAAGTGTGTATCACTACACTTGGCTCAATATTACACTTGACAACTGACTTTTCCTTTACTTTCTCTGTACATATAGAAGCACTTTAAATTAAAACTTAATTTTCTTGGGAAGAGGGAAAGCTTTACTGCTGATCTAAATTCAATCTATATTCTGAAAGGGAAAATGTGATGGGCTTAAGATATATTTAGAGTTTGGCACAGTGGTACACACCTTTAATTCCAGCACTCAGGAAGCTGAGGTAGGAGGATCATCTTGGTTTGAGGTTAGCCTAGGCTACAGAATAAGTTTCAGGTCAGCTTGGGCTACAGTGAGACCCTGCTTTAAAAAAAAAAAGCCAGGTATGGTGGTACATGCCTTTAATCCCATCACTCAGGAGGCAGAGGTAGGAGGATTGCCATGAGTTTGAGGCCACCGAGACTACATAGTGAATTCCAGGTCAGCTTGGGGTAGAGTGAGACCCTACCTTGAACCCCCCCCAAAAAAGGGGGAAGAAAAAGAAAAGGGAGGAGGGGGAAAAGGAAAGAGGGAGAAGAAATGGTTGCACACAGTTTTAATCACAGCATTTGGGAGGCAGAGGCAGGAGAATTGCTATGAGTTTGAGGCCAACTTGGAACTATAGAATGAGTGCCTAGTCATTCTGAGCTAGAGTGAGATCCTATCTCAAAAAAAAGCCGGGCGTGGTGGTACACGCCTTTGATCAGGAGGCAGAGGTAGGAGGACTGCCATGAGTTGGAGGCCACCCTGAGACTCTATAGCGAATTCCAGGTCAGCCTGGGCTAGAGTGAGACCCTACCTTGAAAAACCAAAAAAAAAAAAAAAAAAAAAAAAAAAAGAAAAAGGATTTATATATAATCTGAACCAGTGGCTCTCAAGCTTTTAAAGTGCATCGGGATTATCTGGAAGACTAATTTGTTGCATGTATACTACTGGGTTCAATCTCCATGGCTTCCTTGTTTCCTTGTTCACTGGGTCTGGGGTATGGCCTGAGATTGCTTTTTCTTTTTTTCCCTAAGCAGTCTCACTCTAGCTCAGGCTGATCTGGAACTCACTTTGTAGCCCCAGGCTAGCTTCCAACTCATGGTGATCCTCCTACCTTAACCTCCTGAGAGCTGGGATTAAAGGTGTGAGCCACTATAAATTCCCAAGCGATGCTGCATTTTGATGACTACATTTTTGAGAAGTGCTTCACTGAATCTTTCTGTTCTTTTACATTTTTCTATTATTCCTTAAATAATTCCTTCCAGCAGAGCCTGATCTGAAAAAAATTAAGGGCAAGAAACAATGCTTTACTGCATTCAATGAACAGTAGTGGAGGAAACCTGCTTCACCACAAACAGTATGTCAGCCCCCTGGGGAAATGGCTTAGTGGTTAAAAGGGCTTGCTTGCAAAGCCTCCATAGTCAGGTTCAATTTCCTAGCTACCCATGTAAAGCTGGAGGGGGGGGGTAGTTTGCAGCAGCTAGAGATCCTGGCGCACACGTACAAATACACACAAACACACATGAAAATAAGTATTTAAAAACTGTAGCATTTCCTACAGATGACTGGGCTTCTGTGTGAGAAGGAAAATACTTAGTAGCAGAGCCCAGTAAGTTAAAAAGGAGACATAAAGGGAAGAGAAAGGAAGGGAAGAGGGTACTTAATAGGTTGATATTGTATATATGTAAGTACAATGATTGAGATAGGGAGGTAATATGATGGAGAATGGAATTTCAAAGGGGAAAGTGTCAGGGGGGAGGGAGGGAATTACCATGGGATATTTTTTTATAATCATGGAAAATGTTAATAAAAATTTAAAAATTAAAAAAAATATAAAAAATAAAAATTGTGGCATTTCCATAAAGACACCAATGTTATAAATTATTAAATATCTTTAGTTTTAGTATTATAGACATGATATGGTAGTGACAAAGCAAATTCAGTAATTATCGTACATACCAGATTTGAAAGATTACTTTTTCCAGGTATGATATCATTGTGTTTACTTTGTTCCTGACTTGATTTACATATTTTTTCTCCACTAGAGGATTTTAAGGAAAGATTGCTTGTTTCTGAGAAAGAATTTTCTGAGTTGATTCTCTGCTCCATTTGTTCCTTTCTCAATCTCTTTAGCTCTCGCTCTCGGCAGTAAGATGCCAGTGACGACCGGAACTTAGCTCCCAGTGCACTTTCTCCTGGATGGTGTCTGGACAGGCTGCTCCGGCTACTAGCACTCCTGGAGCTGTTCCTGAAGATGTCAGCTTCTGTCACCGTGGCATGCTTTTTGGAGTCAGTACTGGTTTTCCTTCGATCTCTGTCACTCTTCTCTCTGTTATTCTCATGAGTGAACAGTGACTTCCTCCTTTCTGGAGACCGATGTTTTTTCTTTCGTGCCTTCATCTCTTTTGACAAGCGGTAAGAAGGAACATAGAGATTTGTTCCTTTAGGTAAATACTTGGAGGCTAGTGACACACAAGGCCGACGCGAATCATGCGCACCATGGTCTTTGTGGTGGCCTTTAACACCTTTCATGAAAGCTTCTAAAATAGGGCTTTCTTCTGTTGGCATTCTTTTGGGTTTCATTTTCTTTTGTGAGGAGAGTTTCCTTTCATATTGCTCTGTCTTGGTGATAGACAATCCACTGCCTCCATATTTAATGTTTGATTTTTGTGAAGAATCCAACATATGTCTATCTAAAACAGACACAATTAAAACATACAAGTTTCATGTTATTAAAGACAAACTGATGCTTTATGTTAATTTTTAATTTTATCAATTTTTAATTCGATTAAAGCTACTAAAAAACTCAAACTAGAGGGAGGGAATTACCATGGGATATATTTTATAATCATGGAAAATGTTAATAAAAATTAAAAAAAAAAACTCAAACTAAAAACTCTAGTAATATTTGGGCAATAATATACTTGACATTATTTATTTGGAAGAGAGCAAGAGGCATGTATGAGTGTGCCAAGGCCTCTTGCCACTGCAAAAGAACTCCAGACCCATGTGCATACAGCTTTGTGTGGGTACTGAGGAACTGAACTCAGGCTGGCAGGCTTTTGAAGCAAGCACCCCCAACAGTTTAGCCAACTATATTCCTAGGCTTGATATACATTTTTTTTGGGGGGGGGTAGAAATTAAGAAATGGTTTATTTGGGATGGAGAGACAGCTTAGCGGTTAAGGTGCTTGCCTGTTTTACCCTCCAGGTCCCATGTAAGCCACACAAGGTGATGCAAGTGTGCAACGTCACATATGCACACTAGTGATGCACGTGTCTGGAGTTTGATCACAGTGGCCAGAGGCCCTGGTGTACCAATTCTCTCTCTCACTCTAGCTCTCACATAAAAAAAAAAAAAGAAAAAGAAAAAGAAATGTTTATTTGTCCACCCATCCCTGAGGTACTACTGGTAGTTAATGGTTGCTGGGGCAGGGGAATCATTCTCTTAATGATGTATCTACTAGTATGTGGGAGGGGGGAGAAGGGGCCCAGTGAGAGTGAGAAGATGAGAGGGTCATGGGAGGATTTTTATAACCAAATTACAATATTGAGGTATGAAACTGTCAAAGAACAATTAAGAAAAGATAAAGCAAATGGTTTGTGTGGTACTGGCCTTGCTTTCAGAAAGCTCCCTTTAGCGACATTCATCACATAACCTCCCTGTATCCCTCTACTTGTAAGTTACTGTACCAGAGAATCAATTTAGTATGCTGTAACACTTTAATCAGAATATTTTAAATGTTAAGAATGTGTAACAGTAAAAAGGCAATGTTTAGCACTTGTCTTTGAAAAAATACACATCATATCTTTATTCAAACAGTGCATTTTAACTTTGAACACTAAATTTAATCAAATAAAAAGTTTGGAGGCCCTCTTCACCTCCAAAACAGCTCACAAATAATGTCTAGCAGTATACATACCTTGTTTTGAAGCTGGCTTGAGGAAATCTATAATTGACTGTTTCCTGAAAACAAAAGCATAACTAATATGGTATCACAAAGGCAAATAGTAAAACCTCAATAATTTAGATTAAATGGAGAATGTTAGATTTATATAACAGGCTGAATTTCACTAGCTGGTCTAACTAGTTAAATTCTGACAATGGCATTTAAGAGTTGAAAATATAATTTATTGTCTGCTCAAAGCTTCTAAGCATATAGACTTAGGAAATCTAGACTACTTAAATGGCAAAAATAGCATGTGAATCCAGGCAACTGACAGAGTTTTATAATACTGAAGGGCTCACAGCTCCAGGGGAGGATGGAAGATTTGGGGATAGGACCTGATTCTGTTTGCTGGTATCTCCAGTGATTGGTATAAAATAGTACTCACATAGAAATTTGCTGAGTAATGATAATAAACCTGAACAGACTCTCATAGTAAGAGTCAATCAGCAGATGGTAGAATGGCCATATGAGCGATTTTGCTGACCTGAGGAGGAAGCTGAAGAGATATGTGCTAATAAGCAAAGGTAGAAAGGACTGTGCACTAAATTTATACTAATCTCTTTATATACTACAATGTCAATCTATATAACATCAAAAATTGGAATGAACCTTAAATTTTTAATTTTTTACCCCAGAAGCCTTAAGATATTTATAAAAATAAGATTATCTAGAAAATATGTAAAAGGAGATATAAAAGTGAACAAGTGAAAAAAAATTGCTTTAATTTATGGTTTTCTGTATCCTAACGTGGCACAAAGGAAATAGGACCATATGACCAGAACATGTCCTCTTGTTCATGCATTTAGAGTTGTCAGTTATAAAAGGCTGGGTGTTATATGCAAAACAAAAGAATTAGCTCCCTGGTGATTCAAGTTTTACTACAATGTATTCATTTTGCTCAAAGAGAATAAGCTGTAGGGTGCCAGTTTCTATAAACATTTACCCACTATGAGGCTGTGGTCCTCAGTGAAAGCTGAGTGAAACTCAGTGAAACCCTGAACAATCCAAATCCAAGGCTGAGCTCTTTCTGTATCTTGTACATCTTACTAGTTCACATCAGAAGAGCAATGCACAATTTTAGTGGCTGAGGGTCCAGCACTGAAATGTGAGTAGAAAACCCAAGTAGTTATGAGATGAACTATGAGTGACAGGTTAAGAAAGAATGTATGCACTTGTTTACAGGAAGCAAATTACATTAGGTAAATTAACTACTAGAGTTGAGGAAGAAATGCTGGAGGGTGTACACAAAGGAGAAAGATGATGCCATTTGTTGGTGGAGAGATGAAAAAGAACCCAGAAGCAGCTAATTCAAGATTGTACTAAACATTTTTATGTTAATTACTAAGTGTAACACTGCATCTCTTCCTTAAAGTTTTAGCTCTCCTGCTCCTTCTCAATTAATATATCAGAGGGAGGGAATGTTTTGAGTAGATCACATACATGACCTGTAAAAAAAAAATCATTACATGTAACTTTCTACAGGTAATTGCTTAAGTTCAAATGCACAGAAATATCCATTACTTATTTATAACTGGTTTATTTAAATTAAAAAATTCTACTTGGGAGGCAGAGGTAGAAAGATGGCTGTAAGTTTGGGGCCACTCTGACACTGCACAGTGAATTCCAGGTCAGCCTGGGCTAGAGCAAGACCCTACCTCAAAAAAAAAAACAAAAACCAAGAAATAAATAAAAATAGTAATAATTTAAAAAGCAGTTCTAACAGCTTCACAAACCCTTATCTGCAACATCTGGGACCATATGTGCATTCGAATTCATTGGATTTTAGAAAGGAGATAACTTAAACATTATATAAAGCTCCAGTGGGGTCTGGCACTGCAACCTGCTAATCCAGCATTTCCCCAGCAAAGCTTAGGAATATCAACACTTAATGACGTACAGACCATAAGCAACCTTTTATCAATTCTGGTCAAGTTGGCTGCCAAGTAAGATGTGGTACCAAACTTTCTGAAAATGTTTGGTTTTCATCACTTTCTGCCTTTCAGAATGAAGATAAAGAAGTGTGGATCTGTACAATATTAGAACGTGAATTTACTTTTAAATTCCTAAAGTTAAAATAAAAAAGACAGTACCAAGTTTATAGAGTATTTAATCATGTTTTATTGTCAGAGGATGTCATTTAATGAAAGTCCCCATCTTATTTTATTACATAGCTCCCCCAAAATCTTTACAAAAAAATGGCCTCTTAGAGAGACATAAAGTTACTGAAAGAGAAAACAATCACATTCCAAATCTGTTTTTTTCCAGTACGAATCATCGTGTACACTCGACTATAAATTAGTGGAAGGGTTTTTTTTTTTATCACATCTTATATAATAATTTCAACCACTATAGAAAACCCAATATAGAAAAAGGTTTATACTTCAAACCGCTAGAATCAGAACGATCTAAGTATATGCACCGAAAATGGGGAACCCCAGGTCAAGCTCTCGGAAAGGACAAAATAGTAATAATAACCTTCTACCTAAGACGGACTCTCCGTGGCCACCGAGGCTGCTGGTCATTAGAACAAGAGCAGCGCCCCAACTACAGAAAAGGAAACTCCAACTCCCAGAAGCCCCCGCGCGGAGGCGGGGCGAGGGCTTGCAGGCCCCAGAACACCAAGGCCTGACTGAGCTCGCTGAGGATGGCGGGAACTGAGGGTCGGCCGTCCGCTGTCCTCCCCTCATACCCTTGCCCCCACGACCCGGCCCCTTCTCCAGCCCTCTGCACGGTACCTGTCCCCAGGACTTTCTGTTCTCTTTCCCGCTGCAGCAGGGGCGGTACTACCGGGTCTCAGATGGCAGCGCGGGGGCGATGACCCCGGGGCTGGGGATGAGGGGAAACCTGGCCTAGCGGGCATGCAGCGCCTTGTCATGTCGGCGCCGCTGGCGACGGCGGCATGAGCTGTGGCTGGAGAAGCTGGGTGCGTGGTTGCCGTCTTGTTGCTTGGACTCGGGGAGGCGGTCGGAGCAGAGGTGGGCGGCACCCCCTACTCTCTTCATGGCGGGTCTCTCTTCGGAAGTGACTCCCGTGTGAGCGGGAAGGAACCCGAGGACCACGAGGGGGCGGGACTTAATTGATGACTCGCTTTCCGATTGGCTGTCTTGGAGGTCATTCTGGTGGTGGATCAATAGAAAGCTTCGGCCTCTCAGGGGCAGGCGGGCTTTCTGGCAGGGGTGGGGAGAATGCAAACTGCCCTCCCCAGGCCCATCACGTGCGCTCGCGCCTCCGCGTGGGGAGGGGGCAGTTGGCCTTGGAGGGTGAGTCGGGACGACCAGGCGGGGGCTGTCCGGGGCTTTGCGACAGCTGGCGACGTCAGTCTGGGTAAGGGTTGCAGAAGCAAACCCGAGCCTGCAGCTGTTCTCAGGGAGGACGGCCAACAGTTGTCACACGATTGTGCCACAGAAATACTCAGCTGCTTTCTCCTCACGGCGTCTTAACATCTCAGGCCAAGGTGCTGTGATGCTCTCAGCGTTTCCTCGGTAATCTGCTCGGTCCAATCTGAAGATGGGCGCATTCTGCGAGGGTTCTTAAGTATTAGTGGTAGATTCCCCCCCCCCTTTTTTTTAGGGCAAACAAAAAACCCACCACCCCTTTGAAATAGTTTTTATTCCACAAAGGAATATTTATCATAGCTTCTCCACGAAGTCTCTGCAGACAGGTTTCGTTGGAGTTTTTTTTTTAAATATATTTTATTAATTTGAGAGAGAGAGAGACAAAATGGTCACGCCAGGGCCTATAGCCACTGCAAATGAACTGAAGCAAGCGCCACCTTGTGCATCTGACTTACATTGGGTCCTGAGGAATCTAACCTGTGTCCTTAGACTTCGCAGGTGAGCACCTTAACTGCCTGGTGATTTCTTTTCAATTTTATTTATAAGTTGCATCAAATTCAGCTCAATACAATTCCTTATCTTTCTGGGCTTTTTTTTTTTTTTTTTACTATTTTATTTACTTATTTGAGAGAGAGCAGCAAAGACAGACAGACAGGGAATGGGCAGGTCAGGGCCTCCTAGCCACTGCAAATGAACTCCAGGAGCATGTGTCCCTTTGTGCATCTGGCTGTACATGGGTGATAGGGAATTGAACCTGGGTCCTTTGACTTTGCCGGCAACTGCCTTACCACTAAGCCATCTCTCAGGTCCCTGGACTGTTATTTTCTGCACAAATGATGCTTTCCTTAAAGCATATAATGCACTAAATTGTTACTTAATGAGACATTGTTATTTAATGATGCAGAGTTCTAGTTGTCTCTTTAACTAATTTGGAGACTTTTTTTGTTTGTTTCTCCCTTTAACACAGGCTGACCTGGAATTCACTGTGTGGTCTTGGGCTGGCCTTGAACTTACAGCAGTCCTCCAACCTCTGCCTCCCAAGTGCTGTGATTAAAGGCATGTGCTACCTTGCCTGGTGAGACATTTATTTTTCTTTTTTGAGGTCGGGGTCTCACTATAGCCCAGGCTGACCTGGAATTCACTATGTAGTCTCAGGGTGGCTTTGAACTCACAGTGATCCTCTTATCTCTGCCTGGTGAGTGTTGGGATTAAAGGCATGATCACCACACCCGGCTTGAGACATTTTTTTTGAATAGAACATAGGGCCAGCTTTTAATTGACTCATATCAAGTGAAAACAGCATAGATAGTAAAACTAGGCAGCTGATTTCAGGCCTTCTGAGTAAAGCTGTTTGTACTTTCGGGGCTCATGTGTCTGGAGTTTGATTATAGTGGCTGGAGGCCCTGGCTCACCAATTCTGTCTCTCTCTATCTCTAGCATTAAAAAGAAAAAAGCTCAGAGCTAGAGAGATGGTTTAGCAGTTAAGGCACTTGCCTGCAAAGCCAAAGGACCCAGGTTCGATTCCCCAAGACCCACATAAGCCAGATGCACAAAGGAGCGCATGTGTCTGGAGTTCGCTTTCAGTGGTTGAAGCTCCTGGCATGCCCATCCCCCATCCCTCTTTCTCTCTCAAAATAAATAAATAAATAAACCAGATTGGTCAGAGAATCTGTGCTTCAGTTTCCTTGTCTATATAATGGGTATGTTGCTTATTTCTCTGTGTACTTGTAAGCCATAAAGGAAAAAGTACTTGAGCAGAGTTCCAATCTCTCAAGTAATTGGTGCCTGAGTAAATTATGATTCCCTTTGTTCTTAAGACAGACTCCTGCAGTGAAGGGGGTTGTGGTGGTACAGATCTATAATAGTAGACTTGAGAGGCAGCAGAATTAACCAGCCTGGGCTACAAGACATGACCCTAGCTCATGAAAATGAAAAAATAAAATCATCTAGAGATGGAAAATAAAATACTGTTAATTATGACTGCTTATAATCAAAATAATAAATTTTCAGGCAGTGCAAGCTTTACTTGACAAGGATATTCAGTCAATTGGATAGAACAAATTCCTAAATGACACACACAAAAAAATTCAAGCAAGCCTTTCAAGTTTATTGTACTGATAAGCATGTGGGACTGACCTGAAGCTCACCTCCTCTCCTCTGGTAGCCCTCAGGAGGAAGAATTAGTGAGAATAAAATGGCCAGTGGCAAAGTAGAGGCTAAAAAGTCTCATCCAAACAACAGCAAGACAAGAAATCCCAAAATCAAGAACACTTTTTTCTCCTTACTATAACAGAATTTACCATGTTGCTATTATATATGTATCATTCCTTACATTAAGAAGCAACATAGGCTGGAGAGATTGCTTAGTGTTTAAGGTGTTTTGTTGAAGCCTACGGACCCAGGTTGGACTCCCCAGAACCCACGTAAGCCGGACATGCAAGGTGGCACATGTATCTGGAATTTGATTACAGTGGCTAGAGACCCTGGCATGTCAATTCTCTCTCTCTCTTATAAAAGGAAAGAAAGAGAAAGAAAGAAACACTGTAATAGGGCTAGAGAGATAGCAGTTAAGGCGCTTGCCTGCAAAGCCAAAGGACCCAGGTTTAACTCCCCAGGACCCACATAAGCCAGATACACAAGGTGACACATGTGTCTGGAGTTTGTTTGCAGTGGTTGGAGGTCCTGGCAGGCCAATTCTCTCATTCTATCTGCTTCTTCCTCTTTCTGTCTCTCAAAATAAATAATCAAACAACATAGTAAATGCTGAAAATATGTTGGATAATGGAATATGTTTGCTTATTAAAGCCTTTTTACATGCATTATTTCCTATTCCTTTTTGTAGGACGTTTGTTCACTAGTGCTTCTATAACAGAGCATGGCCACAAAATATTTAATTCCATTCATTTCATTACATGCTTAGTCCATAAAAAGAAGAATGCACAAAAATGCATTCTGCTTGAACAATTAGTAGCTTTTCTTGGATTATAGTATTTGAATCATTCAGCTCTAAGGTTTCAGCTTAAAGTCTGTCCTGGTGCTGCCAAACGATAGTTTTCACATTTTCTTAATCTGAGCAACAGATTATGGAGTTAAGTGAGGCAAGAAATCCCTTGATCAATAAATGGAGATGGAGTCATAAGGAAAACACAATTTTAAAAAATCTCTTCTTAACAGGAAAGGAGTTATCTAAATCCTCAATAAACATCAAGGCTCTTCTTTCTTTCAGCCATATAGGAAAATGATACCGATTTGGTGTGCTCACCATCCTAATAAGTAGCTAGGAGCCACTCAGGTTATCTTTCCTCCAAATAGAAATGGGTCTCTGCTTTATGTTGATCCTCATTTCCCCGACTTAGATGTGAACAGATATATCATACACAAACTAAGTCCCCCCCCCTTGGAGTATTGAGGATTCAATCCAGATTTCATGTGTGCTAGGCAAGCACACTACCATTAACTAAGCTATACCCCAGTCTTATAAGAACCTTTTTAGTTTTAACTTCTTGTGGGCTGGAAATAGCCAGGAAAAGGTACACTATGTAAAAGAAGTCAAAGAGTTCATCTGTGTTCACCTTGGAAGACAACAGGGGAACTAAAACCAGGCAAGGCTTTTGGGAAAAAGATGAATATTGCAAGTCAAACCTCAGTTGTGGGGGGGGGGGGGTTGGGAAGATGGCTCAGTGATTAAAAGGTGCTTGCTTGCAAAGCCTGCTGGCCCAGGCCCAGTTCTCCAGCCACTCATGTAAAGCCAGATGGGTGTTTGCAGCAAAGACCCTGGTGTGTGGCACGTGCACACACAGACACATACAAATAAATAAAAAAAATTTTAACTCAGAGTATTAAATTGAAAGGTCCCAGGGCTGAAGAGATGGCTTAGCCCTTAAGGCACTTGCCTACAAAGCCAAAGGACCCAGGTTCAGTTCCCCAATACCCACATAAGCAAGATGCACAAGGTGGTACACTGGTCTGGAGTTCATTTGCAGTGGCTGGAGGCCCTGGCATGCCCATTCTCTCTCTGCCTCTGTCTCAAATAAATTAAATATTAAAAATATTGAAAGTTCACGATTGGAAAAATCTTTTGGAGAAATTAGGGCCAAATGACGGTAAAAAGTTGGTTTGGTAAGATTTCTGGGCATAGGGAAAAGGAAGCAAAGACCACAGGCTTCCTATGCATGAAGCATGTCTGAGGTACAGCTTAGCTCAGTTTAGCACACTGAATTCTGAAAGCCAACTGACCTCAGTGGGCTCTGTCCTTTATGAGAAAGGATGGGTGGGACAGACAGCCACTGAAGCAACCTTGTGTGAACAACTGAACAAGTTTTCTGGGAAAGTCAAGCTCACGGTGGGCGTCCTGAGATGAGTGACTGTACAACAGATGCCAGAGATCCTTAGCAGTCACAAGAGGGAAAACATCTTGGGCAGACAGATTTACAAAGCTTCTTAGCACACAGGCTAAGAGAATGAAAAGGGACTATATTAGTACATAACAAAGACTGCTGCTAAAAAGCTGAGGACATAGGGTTATCTTCTGGTTGTACAAGAGCTGCTAAAGTTTGCTCTCTGAGTTTAACTCTGAGGCTCTTGGAGGGTACTCTAGAGCCAACCAAGAAACAAAGACACATGTGCTGCACAGGAGTTGGGGGTAGGAATGTGAGGAGGGTGGGCTGAGGTGGGATAAGGAACAGGCTCAGAGAAACAGGAAATAATTAACTTGAAAGCTTGACAGAAAGAAAGAGCATGTGAGGGCCTCAAGAAGGGAAGGTGAGCTCACCCGGCTCAAGGTCCACACAAAAACTTGGCAAACAGATGCTGAACTCAAAACTGCTGAACAAATGCTTGGAAAGCACACTGGTTTAGTTTCAGGGGCTGCCTGGGAAATGCCTCATGCAATCCAAATTTCCTGGGAGTAAACAGAAAAACTGTAACTAAGGAAAGCCGGTTTCATTTCATTTCATCATGGGGTGTTACAAAACAGATGCGCTAGAAACATATTTGTAGTTTTTGAATATATAAAACATTTTTTTTTAAAAGGTAGGGTTTCACTCTAGTCCAGGCTGACCTGGAATTCACTCTGTAGTCTCAGGGTGGCCTCAAACTCACAGTGATCCTCCTACCTCTGCCTCCTGAGTGCTGGGGTTAAAGGCGTGTGTCACCATGCCCAGCTCCTGGAGTTATTTTTATGGTGGCAGTAGACATAAATATAGCTTGTACATATTTTTAAAAACATTTTTATCTGTGCTCGCTCCGGTAGCACATATACTAAAACGTTTTTATTTCTTTGCAAACAAGAGAGAACAAGACAGAGAAGGAATGAGCACTCCAGGACCTCTTTTCCACTGCAAACGAAGTCCAAGTGCATGTTCCACTTTGTGCATTTGGCTTTACCTGGTACTAGAGTATCAAACCAAATTAAACCTGGGCCCTCAAACTTTATAGGCAAGTACCTTAAACTGCTGAGCCATCTTCATCTCAGCTTGTACATCTTAAATATAAGAAAATTTTGAGAAATATTGGTCTTAGGGCCTCTAGCTTACAGTCAAGTGTTTCTCATACATGATTAGCAAGCCATTGACATAAGAATCACTGACCCACATTAAAGCAACAATCTCATAATGGAATAGACACTACTAGTACACTGCACATGGTATATGGGCATGCCTTGTTTCGCTAACTTTTACTTTTTCAGTTATATGTATCCAGGTTTATTTTCCATAATGGCGATAGAAAAGGCTCCTGCTATAGGCCATAGTCGTATGTTTGAAAGTCACACAAGGCAGTGGTACATACCTGCATTCCTAGCTACTCAGGAGGCTGACAGGAGGATTGCAAGTTTGAGACCTTCTTGGGCTACAGAGTAAGTTCAAGACCAACCTGTCTCAAAATTGAAAACCAAGTGCTGGGCGTGGTGGCGTACGCCTTTAATCCCAGCACTTGGGAGGCAGAGGTAGGAGGATCACTGTGAGTTTGAGGCCACCCTGAGACTACAGAGTGAATTCCAGGTCAGCTTGGGCCAGAGCAAGTCCCTACCTTGAAAAACCAAAAAAAAAAAAAAGAAAAGAAAAGAAAAGAAAAAAATTGAAAACAAAAAATCTGGGAAAATGGCTCGTGGTAGGGCAGTTGTCTAGCATATGTGAGACTCTTGAGTTCAATCACCAATACCACACACATAAACACAAAAATGTTTGAAAAGCATTGCTTTCAATGTTTCATATTTCTTTGTGTGGGTGGCACTAAACAGTGGAAATGGGAAGAGCTATCTTCCTTTGGTGGTCCCAGCTAGTAGGGCAGTGGGAGCATAATTTGGGGTGCTTCTTCAGCCTTCTTATGGTCATACCATCCAGGAGCTAGGAGACTTGTGGAGGAAGTGCCATGAACTCTCAGAGTATCTTTCCAAGGAAGCTTCCTATGATATTAAGATACAGTATGTATCCTGTATGTCTGGAAGTTCTAAATCTATACAAACCAACTGTGGATTGAGAATTTTAAAAACACAAGCAAACAAAACAACAATAACATTATCAATAACAAAAACTAGTCCCAAAAGTTTCCAAAAAGCAACAGCTGAGTCTGCCATACTCTGAGCAAGTATTCTACTGAATCCACGCAAGTGAAATGTGGAAGGGCTGTTACCTCCAGCCATGCCATTCTCCTTCTTGTGTCTCTGGCTATGCCATTGGATCTATGATGGTTGTGTTGTATAATAAATACAAAAATAAATAAATTAAGTATAGCCTCTTCTTTGTCATTGTTCCCTAAACAACACAAAATAGCATTTACTGTATAGTAGGTATTATAAGTAATCTAGAAATGATTTAAAATACAGTGGAGATGTGCATAGGTTATATACAAATACTATGCCACTTTATATAAGGGATTTGAGCTCCTGCTGTAGGCCATGGTCAAATTTTGCTGATTTTGATATCCCTGGGGCATCCAGAAGCCAATCCCCCTTGTATATCAAGGAGTAACTCCACAAATGTGTGGAGATTATTCAACAAACAAAGCATTTGCATTTTATGTTGTGAACGTATAGTAGGAGACATTACATCTCTCTCTGTGTGTCTCTTACCTATTAGCTTGTCTATCCCTTCCTGTGCAGTAACACCTTGTAGATGGGGGAGACTGGTGGAACTGGGGCTGTCTGAATGAAGTCCCCTCTGTCCTCAGTAACTTAGGATCTGTAGGTGAGAAATGGGAGAGAAGAACGAATGAACAAAAGAGAAAGATCTTATCTTTTGTTTAACCTGCCCATCACATAGAACTGAGGAGAGCCTTTGGGAGTAATTTAATTTCATGCATCACTCTTGCCAGAATTCTAAAGAATTCTACGTATTTATCACAATGCATTTGTCGTGGTTGTTTCATTTTCTGTGATGCGGTGCTAAGGATGAAACCCATGGCCTCAACACATGCTAGGCAAGCACTCTATCAACTGTGCCATAACCCCAGTCATAAAGGCCTTTATCAGGCAACCTTACCTTGACACCAAAATACTGAGCCTCTATGGTGAGATGGCCTCTTGAAGATATGTGTCTTTTAATTTCCAAGAAGAGTTTTTTTGTTTGTCTGTTTGTTTGTTTGTTTTTGAGGTAGGGCTCACTCTAGGCCTGGCTGACCTAGAATTGCTATGTAATCTCAGGGTGGCCTCAAACTCACAGGGATCCTCCTACCTCTGCCTCCTAAGTGCTGGGATTAAAGGCATTAGCCACCACGCCTAGCCGACTTTTTTTTTTTTTTTTTATTTACTTATTTATTTGAGAGCCAGAGAGAGAGAGAAAGAGGCAGAGAGAGAGAGAGAGAATGGGCACACCAGGGCTTCCAGCCACTGCAAACAAACTCCAGACACATGCGCCCCCTTGTGCATCTGGCTAACGTGGGTCCTGGAGGATTGAGCCTTGAACTGGGGTCCTTAGGCTTCACAGGCAAGCATTTAACCATTAAGCCATCTCTCCAGCCTCGACTTTTTTTTTTTCTCTATAGGTCTGGCTGACCAGGAACTCATCTAGTTAGACCAGGCTGGCCTTGAACTTGCAGTTATCTTCTGTAACCACCCTGACAGGAATGAAGATACTCTTAAAATACTTGCACCCCTCCTTTTGGCTATCGGGACAATATACCCTGAGGAACTGAAATTTCCCCAGGAATCTCATGTTTGGAGAAGGCAAAGGCTGAAGCCTAATGCCAGCCAGAGTAGGAACTTGACTCCTGGAAAGAGATTATGCATAGTCAGACCACCTTGTGGGAGTCAGGAGCCAGAGGCAATAATATGATAGTGGATCTACCATGGAGAGGACCACACCTTGACTCAGACTGTTTGATAGGCATCTCTCTGGCCCTTAAACCTAAACCTCACGTCAGGACCCCAAAGATGCATTTGGAGAGTCACTGAGTCTCTTTGCCCCTCTTTCCAATGTGGCTACATTGAGTAAATCTCCTTTTTCTGCTTTTCATTATTACTTGTTTGTTTAATTGGCTTATTGAGGATGGGAGGCTGAACCTTGCTTGTTAGGGTCCTATCAGGGCCCAGGCTCTGACCTTAACTCCAGTGACACCTATTATCTCTGCCTCCTGTGTGCCAGAGTTACAGGTATGTACCATCATGTCTGGCTCCCAAGGAGGTTTTTGTTTTTGTGAGATAGGCTTGCTTTGTAGTTTAAGATTATAATCTGAAGCATTATGACCAGTTCTAAAGACTTCTTAAAAAAAAATTATTTATTTATTTGAGAGCTACAGACACAGAGAGAAAGACAGATAGAGGGAGAGAGAGAGAATGGGCGTGCCAGGGCTTCCAGCCTCTGCAAACGAACTCCAGACGCGTGCGCCCCCTTGTGCATCTGGCTAACGTGGGACCTGGGGAACCGAGCCTCGAACCGGAGTCCTTAGGCTTCACAGGCAAGCACTTAACCGCTAAGCCATCTCTCCAGCCCTTGTTTTGTTTTTTGAGGTAGGTCTCACTCTAGCCCACACTGGCCTTGTACTCACAATGATCCTCCAACCTCTGCCTCCTGACTGCCAGGTTTAAAGCATGCGCCACAGGTCTTTTTTTTTTTTTTAAGAGCGGATGTCTTGTAGCCCAGACTGGACTTGAACTCACCATATAGCCAAGGATGACCTTGAACGTCTGATCCTCCTGCCTCTACTGCCCAAGTGCTAGGATTACTGGCATATATACTGCCATACCTGGTTTTATGCAATGCTGGGGATTAAATCCAAGGCCTCGCATGCTAGAAAAGCACAATACCAACTGAGCTACATCCCCAGCCCCTCCCCCCAAGAATTTTTTTAAAGACATAGAACAACATTTAAAAATCAAGAGAGCTGGGCATGTGGAGGTAGAGGTAGGAGGATCACTGTGAGTTCAAGGCCAGCCTGGAGCTACCAAGTGGGTTCCAGGTCAGCTTGGGCTACCGTGAGACCCTACCACAAAAAAAAAAAAAAAAAAATCAAGAGGTTTTATACAAAATTCTAGATTTCTAGCTTTGAGTGGTACATCAGAAGTCATATTTAGGGGCGGGGGAGATGGCTCAGCAGTTAAGGCATTTGCCTGCAAAGCCAAAGGACCCTGGTTCAACTTCTCAGGACCCATGTAATCCAGATGCACCAGGTGGCTCTTGTGTCTGAAGTCTGTTTGCAATGCCTGGATACCCTGGTGTACCCATTCTCTCTCTCCCTCTTTCTGTTTCTTTCTTTTTTTCTCTCTCTCTCAAATTAATGAAAATTAAAAAAAAAAAAAAAAAAGAAGTCACTGCCAGGCATGGTGGTACACGCCTTTACTCCCAGCACTCGGGAGGCAGAGGTAGGAGGATCACCGTGAGTTTGAGGACACGCCAAGACTACAGAGTGAACTCCAGGTCAGTTTGGGCTAGAGTGAGACGTACCTCACAAAAACAAAAACATAACAAAAAAACAGTCACAGCTGGTTCTACAGAGTTTAGGTAGGTACTACAAGTGCATCAGGCTCATTTTCCTCCCTCTTACAGGTACCGATACCAGGAGTCAGAGCATTAGCATCACCTGTGAACTTCATGACACACATGTATTGAACCTTTCTGTAGGTCAGGTATTGTTCTAAGCAGGTTATGAATTCTGACCTGCTTAATCACCACATTCCTACAAATGAGAAAATGGTGGCCTCTGTCACTGTCTGTACAAGCAGAATGATAAATGGTGGCTGGTACTCAGCCTCAGTATGGAAGGAGGTGGGACCGAGAGAATTGGAGGGCACATTCCTGACTAACTGGGGGCAGCATCTCCAGACCATAATTTCCATGTGAGAATGCAAGTCTGCCTTCTCTCCTCCCAGCAGCAAGCCCTGGGGAGCCTTGGAGTGAGACATGACAGGCCTGCTGTCAAAGTAGGCAGTGGCTAGCTGCTCAGTGTTGACATACACTCCAACACTTGTTTATTTCTATAACTGTGAGATCATTTCTCCCTCTCTCCTCACTTTCTCCACCCCCACCATCCGTCCCTGCTGTTTCTCTTTTTCAGACAAGGTCTCACTGTTTATTCCAGGCTGGTCTGGAACTCTTGGTGATCCTCTTGCCTCAGCCTCCTAAGTTGTGACCATGCCATCTCTCAAAGCCATCGCTCCAGCCCAACCTTAAATTCTTGATCCTCCTGCTTCTACCTTCTGAGTGCTGGAATTAGAGGCATGCAACACCCTGCTTGGCTTATGTGGTGCTGGAGATCATAACAAGTCTTCACGCATGCTAGGCAAGCACTCTACCAACATCACATCCCCAACTTTTAAGGGTTCTTTTTATTATTTTTTTAAATTTTATTTATTTGCAAGGGAAAGAAAGAGAGAGAGAGAAAGAGGGAATGAAAAAAATAATAGAGAATTCTGAATGAATGGGTGTGCCAGGGCCTCTTGCCACTGTAAGTGAGCTCCAGATGCATGTGCCAGTTTGTGCATTAGGTTCTCGGTGGGTACTGGGGAATCAAACCAGCAAGCAAGTGCCTTTAACCACTGAGCCATCTCCCTAGCCTCAAAAGGTTCTTTTATGTTTGTTTTTGTTTTTCAAGGTAGGGTCTCACTCTAGCCCAGGCCAACCTGGAATTCACTGTGTAGTCTCATGCTGGCCTTGAACTCAGCAATCCTCCTACCTCTGCCTCCCAAGTACTAGAATTAAAATTGTATGCCACCATGCCCAGCCTTGCTATTTTTTTTTTTTTGGAGGTAGGGCCTCCCTGTAGCTCAGAACTCACTCTTTAGTCCCAGTTTGGCCTTGAACTCACAGTGATCCTCTTCCCTCTACCTCCTGAGTGCCTGGATTAAAGGCATAGTCACACCTGGCACAAAATTTCTTTTTTTTTCCTTTTTTTAAAAAATTTTTATTTGCATTTTCTATGATTATAAAAAAAATCCCATGTTAATTCCCTCACAAAATTTCTTATTTAAAGAAATTGCCATGTATTTACTACTTATGACCAATAAATTCCTATGATCATGTCAAAGGGCCAATGACTATATCTCTAAAAAAAATATAAAATGTGGGCTGGAGAGATGTCTCAGAAGTTAAGGCACTTGTCTGCAATGCCTGATGGCCCGGGTTCAAGTTCCCCAGTACTGACGTAAAGTCAGATGTACAAAGTGGTGCATGTGTCTGGAGTTTGTCTACAGTGGCTAGAGGCCCTCGTGTACCCATTCTCTCTCTTTCTCTCTCTCTCTTTCTCTCTGTGTTTGCAAGTAAATAAATAAACATTGTTTAACAAATTATGTATATAGTGCTTAATAGGGTTGGGGAGATGGCTTAGCAGATAAGAGCACTTCCCCTACAAGTAAGAGGTCCTGAGTTTGATCCCCAGAACCCCATTAAGAAAAAAAAAAAAAAGCTGGGCATGGTCATGCATGCCTATAAACACCAGTCTTAGGACAGGAGGCAGAGACAGGAGAATCACTGGGGCTCACTGTTTAGCCAGCCTGAAAAAATGGCAGCTCTGAGTTCAGTGAGAGACTCTGTTTCAAGGAAACAATGCAGGAGAGTGACGGAGGCAGACATCTGCTATTCTACTCTGGCCTCCATATCCATGAGAACAAGGCACTCACATTTGCACATGCCTGTGCATATACTACCACTATATATGCATACACCATACAGCTACCATACCACATACTCCACAGCACACACAAAAACAAAATGTGCGTGCATTTTGACCCATCTTGACTCTACTTCCATGTTCCCAGCAGTGCACGGATAAAGGTATTCTTTGCCACATCTTCAGTAGCAAAATAATGAGAGGGAACTAACTGGTCCAGAAGGAGTAAGTAGTTAAATGATTATGTATCCACACAGTAGAATACCAGGCAGAGTGAAATACATAGGATGTGTTGTGGTTAACTGTACCCTACTATCCACCCCTTCCTCTGTCACCCTCAGCATCTGTCACCAAGAATTGTTTTTACACTCTGCTTGTATCTCTACCCCCATTGTTTTTCTAAATGTAAAATATATACAGATACATACAAAGAATAATCCAAACACCCATACACCAGTTTTAACTTATAGCTATTAATTTTATATCTAGTTACTTCTTTTCTGGTCTCCCCCCCCCCCCGCAAGGTAGGGTTTCACTCTAGCCCTGACTGACCTGGAATTCACTATGTAGTCTCATGGTGGCCTTGAACTCACAGCAATCCTCCTACCTCTGCCTTCCAAGTGCTGGGATTAAAGGTGTGTGCCACCATGCCTGACACCGGTCTTTTTGTTTTTATAATGTAATATTATTGGTCTTTTTAAACTATCCCTCCCAGTTTAATTCCCCCTTATCCATCTATTATTTTTTCCAAGACAACTAATTTTTTTACATGTGTATATATTTAGTTATTAAGAATGTATAGGATTGCTTTGGATTTTTAAAAATGTGTACTTAAGGGCTAGCCTTCTTGCCTCAATTTTTTTTTTTTCAAGGTAGGGTCTCACGCTAGCCCAGACTGACCTGGAATTCACTATGTAGTCTCAGGGTGGCCTTGAACTCATGGTGATCCTCCTACCTCTGCCTCCCGAGTGATGGGATTAAAGGTGTGTGCCACCATACCTGGCTTAATTTTTATAATATTATATATATTGAAAAATATTACAAATGTATATATGATGTATGTTGATAATATTCACCTATCATTATCTTCTCCTGTTCCCATCCCCCTCTTCTGAACCCCTTCTTCTTCCCAACTAGGTCCTTTTTTACTTAATGTCTTTTTTGTTTGTTTGCTTGTTTTTCAAGGTAGGGTCTCACTCTGGCCCAGGCTGACCTGGAATTCACTATGGAGTCTCAGGGTGGCCTCGAACTCATGGCAATCCTCCTACCTCTGCCTCCCGAGTGCTGGGATTAAAGGCGTGCACCACCACACCCAGCTACTTAATGTCTTTTTTTCCGTCATGCGTGCTCCACCTAGTTAAGTAGGGTTTCTTTTTTTTTGTTTTTTTTTTTTTTTGTTTTTCGAGGTAGGGTCTCACTCTGGTCCAGGCTGACCTGGAATTAACTCTGTCATCTCAGGGTGACCTTGAACTCATGGCAATCCTCCTACCTCTGCCTCCCGAGTGCTGGGATTAAAGGCGTGCGCCACCATGCCCGGCTCTAAGTAGGGTTTCTTGAATAAGCAGAGGTGGGGGATTATTTACTGGAGTATGAGCAATCTACCAGTGGTAACACCATTGAAGACAACGTCTTCTTCTCTTCCAGCATCAGTATTTTTATTTTTTTATTTTTGGTTTTCCAAGGTAGGGTCTTGCTATAGTCCAGGCTGACCTGTAATTCACTATGTAGTCTCAAGATAGCCTTGAACTCACAGTGATCTTCCTACCTCTGTCTCCCAAGTGCTGGGATTAAAGGCATGGGCCCCCACATCTGGCTCCAATTTTGTTTCTCTTCAATGGGTTTTCCAAGTTGCAACCTCAGCTATCCCTCTAATAAGCAATTCCTACCCTCATCACCCACAGGTAAATAAAATGAAACATTACACAAAATCCCCAAACAAACTTTGAGATTTGTGGTGACAGGTAAAGCATGGCCTGACCCCCTCTCTACTTGGGCTGTGCAGGCTTCCACTTTCCCTGGGCTTCTTACACAGAGCCATTCACAGCAGTGAGGTAGACATTTCTTTGAATACATCAGCCTCACTTGTGCTTCTGGGATTCTGTACAGCTATTTGTAGAGTTGCTTGTTCTCTAATAAAGTCTCCCTGGTATCCTTAAGGATATCTGCTTGCTCCTTCCTCGAGCCATACAAACACTATGAGCTCACTATAGCTTTATAGTTTGTGTGACCTTACACTGAAATAAATTTATAAACTATATATATATATTTTTTCTTCTCTCTGGAAGAAAAGCTTTGGTTAAAGAAACAGGGTAATGTGGCTAGAGAGATGGCTTAGTGATTAAAGGTGTTTTCTTGCTGCGGTAGTTTGAATACAAATGTTTGTCTGCCATAGCCTGAGGTAGTTTTGATTAAGATTAAGTTTACAACTTGAGTCTCCAGCAGCTTGCTGGAGGAGGTGTTACTGGTGGCATATCTTGTAGTCCAGCCCTAAAGTGTGTTCAGAGCAGCTTGAGGCTGTGGCTATTTGTGGTTTTTGGCTGTTCGTGGTATCTTTCTGTGATGTATCTATGGAAGCAAGTCTGCTTCTGCCCAGATGCAACGTCCCATGGATTCTGTATGCCTGAAATAAGCCCTTTCCTCCCATAAGCTGCTTCTGCGTGGGTGTCTGCCCTGCAACGAGAAAGTAACTGCAACACTTGCAAAGCCTGCAGAGCAATCCTCCCAGAACCTGCATAAAGCCCTCTGACCTCCACATGTGCACAGTGGCATGTATGTACCCATGAACACGCATGCATGTGTACACCCACATTAATTAACAAAGAAAGAAGAAGCAGAGAAACACGGTGGATAGGAATGCACACTCTGGAGCCAGACTGCCTGGGTTTGAATGGTAGCTGTCTTACTCTTGGGAAGTTACTTAAGCCCCTTATGTCCAGATTCCTCTTTTGGAAAATGGAGACAGTGATAGCACTCATTTCATTGGTTTGTATTAAAATCAGTTAACACATATAAAGTGCTCATAATAGTGTCTGGCAGCATCTAGTAAGTGTCCAATCAATCTTCATCCTGATAGTCCCTGTTATTAATCTGTTACTAATAGCTATCATTTATTCATATCACTATAGCAGGCACTTGGTAAGAGGAGCTCCATGGTACAGAAGTAGTGCTAGTGAGGGTGTGACACCTAGATATCCCCAGTTGAAGTTTCAGGGGTCACTTGTTAGTTACTTACTCCTGGCTTCCCCCTTTCCTGGGACCCTCCATGCCAAGCACTTGGCTTCCCAGCCAGACACAACGAGAGACATAAAAATATATCAGATGGTCGAACCTGGGTCCTTTGGCTTTGCAAGCAAGCACTTTAACAGCTAAGCCATTTCTCCAGCCCATCTTTGTTTTTAATATGTTTTCTGTAAAAATATATTTTCAGTGTACAGTTGTAATAGGACATTGTATTTGATAGAAAATATTTGTTGCCAAAATAGCTAATAATGGATGTCAATTCAATAGCAACTAACTTAAAAAATTTTTTTTTGTTTATTTTTATTTATTTGAAAGCAACAGACAGAGAGAGAAAGAGGGAGATAGAGAGAGAGAATGGGCATGCCAGGGCTTCCAGCCACTGCAAACAAACTCCAGACACCCCCTTGTGCATCTGGCTAATGTGGGTCCTGGGGAATCGAGCCTCAAACTGGGGTCTTTAGGCTTCACAGGCAAACGCTTAACTGCTAAGCCATCTCTCCAGCCCAATAGCAGCTAACTTTTGTGTATGATTTCACTAACATGATGTGGAATAGCTTGATATAGTGAGGCACGCCTGTCATCCCAGCACTCAGGAGCCTCAGGCAGAAGGAATACAAGCTTGTGGTCAGCTTGGACTACATAGCAATACCTTATTAAAAAAAAAAAGTTCAACCTACATGTAAGCAAGATTATGTATATTCAGTGTCGGAAGCCATTTGGCTGGCCTTAATAGTCTTTTGTACTGAGAAGTGATTGAAGTGCAAAAACCCTGTAACAGGAAGGAGTTTTTGATAGAAACTTGTGTGAAGCTCATGGAATTTTTGTCCATGGAAAACCTGTTTGTAAGAAGATATAAAAAGGAATGCTGTGAAATAAACCGTGCTTCAGTCCTTGCTTCAGTCCTGGAGTGGATTCCTTGCTTTCAAAAAAAAAAAAAAAAAAAAAAGTCCAGGGCTGGGGAAATGGCTTTGCGGTTAAAGCATTTGCCTGCAAAGCCTAAGGACCCTGGTTTGATTTCCCAGGACCCACATAAGCCAGAGGCACAAGAGGGCGCATGCGTCTGGAGTTTGTTTGCAGTGGCTAGAGGCCCTGGCACACCCATTCTCTCTCTCTCTCTCAAATAACTAAATAAATAAAATATTAAAAAAATATATCAGATGGATCTCAGAATATTCTTTGCATTGTAAAGGCTCTGGTTAGCCCCCTGCCCTCCTCCACTCTAGCCCACTCACCAAAGCCGCCTTGTCTCTCCTGTCTTCACTCTGGAAGCAGGCTTTAGTCCGAGCTCTCAACAAGTGGGAAGCCCAAGTGGTCTGGTCCAAGTTTCCTCCAGAATCTGGTTTCCCGTGTGGGGGCCTCACATGTTCCTTATCATAATGTTCTCTTTCTGAACTCTTCCAAGCACAAAATTCTTACTTTGTGTTCTTCTTATGACCAGAGCAGAAACCAGCCTTTCTGGGTATGGGAACAGAAAAATGTGCTTTGTTTCTGTTTTGTAGAGCGTAGCCAAGAAGTACCACGCCTGATTTTCCTGAGGCCCTTTGAGTGCTGCTGGCTTAGATCACAAATGAAAATTTTCATGTGGACAGGTGTGAAAGTCAAGGGATCAGCTTTGGGTATTATGAGTGGCTCCACTTCAGCAAAACAAATGGCAAAACAACAGGTGTCCACAGATGTACCAACCCTCGAGACATTTGTACCCCTAGCTCACTTTGGGATTGAATTCTCTCATGAAGCCTTCCCTCTCTTTGTGCATCCCCCCACTACCCAGTCTCCACAGGGCTCAGGAAATTATGCATTCTGCTGGCCTTATGTTACAAGTACAAGCAGGTGATTGCCCAGGATTAGCTGTCTTCAGCATTCAAAGTCCTAACATTCTCAGGGTATTTGTTAATCATAGAACACTGCAGCTATGTAATTGCATAGTAATTAAAAAGGATGTATGTTCAGGGTTAGGGAGATGGCTTCATGGATAAAATGCTTGCCATTGAAAGCATGAGGATCCGAGTGTGGATCCCTAGCACCCATGTCAAAGGTCTGGCATGGTCACATGGACCTATAATACTAGCACTGGGGAGGTGGAGACAGGCAGATCCCTAGGGTCTGCTGATTAGCTAGTCTAGCTGAATTGGTGAACTCTCTGTTCAAGAGGCCTACCATCTTAAAGAATCAGATGGAATTCTGGGAGTGGTGACACACGGCCTTGAACCCCAGCACTCGGGAGGCAGAGGTAGGAGGATTACTGTGAGTTCAAGCAGATTGAGATCCAGGTCATCCTGGGCTACAGTGAGATCCTATCTCCAAAAAATAACCAAAAAAAAAAAAAAAAAAGAGTAAAATGGAGAGCAACTGAGGAAGACACCCTATAGGATATCTGGCCTCCTTACACATGGACACACATGTATCCATGTGCCACACATAACATGAAAAAGAAAGATGTTTTTTAGCATAAGCAAATAACCAGGGTTACCAGGACTGACACACAGAGACCTGTTAAAGGGGATCATAAGTTTAGGATCTTCAGATTTGTAAAGTGCTCTCAGAAGACCCTTTTAGGCTGGACCAGAAAGTATATTAAAGAAGAAAGAATCACTGTGATTTTCTCAGGATTGGTGTTACAGATGAGGTTGGTGAACTTTGGATAGTAGGTGTTTCATTTACTATTATACAAGATAGGAATGAGAGCCAGGGATTCCCCAGGTTAAAAAAAAAAAAGTTTCGCACTACACTCCAGTGGTCTTATTGCTTGGCGCTGTTTGCATCTCAGAGTGATGTCATAAACACACCCAGATGTCCCATCTGCTGGTTGTCAGGAGCATGGGAACTTAGGGAGCAGCAAGGCTGCTCTTTGGCCAAGCTGAGAGGGAGAGGATCTGTGAGGATGACTAGAATCCTTGAAATGGGAGGAAGTGGGTTGAGAGCCTGGATCTGCGCAAAGGAAAGGCAGGGAGGTTTGGATGGGGTGCTCTGTGGGAGGTGGCAGCAAGGAATGGGCAAGCTGCAGAAAAGTTCACGTGTGGATGGATGAAAGCTGCTCAGAGCAGCATGATGGGATTACAGCTGTCATGGCTGCCCTGGAAACAATACAAACGTCCATCAAAAGGGGATTATTAAGTAAGCCACAAAACAGCTTTACTGCTGAATACACATTCCACATTAAATCATTAAAAAGACTGGAGAGAATATGTGTGTTGATATGAAAAGACAGCTGAATTATATAAAGTGAAAAAAAGCAAGGCTGGAGGAATGGCTTAGCGGTTAAGATGTTTGCCTGCAAAGCCAAAGGACCCAGGTTTGATTCCCCAGGACCCATGAAAAGCCAAATGCATAAGGTGGTGCGTGTGTCTGGAGTTTGTTTGCAGCGGCTGGAGGACCTGGTGTGCCAGTTCTCTCTATCTGCCTCTCTCTCAAATAAATAAACAAATAAATAAAATATTTTTTAAAAAGCAAATTGCACAAAAGCATGCAAATACTGAAATCCTCTTTGCATATGGTTTTATTTTTAAGAATGATCATAGTATATTGTTTATATTTAAGGATGTTGTCAATAAAAAAGTTTAACAAAAAGATTGATTGTTCAACAATGTGAGTGTGCTTAACACTTTTTGAATGGAAACCTTTAAAATGGTTGATTGACAAAACACAATTTATATATATTTAAAATAAAGAATAGGTGCCGGGCGTGGTGGCACCTATTATCTTATAATCCCAGCACTTGGGAGGCAGAAGTAGGAGGATCGCCATGAGTTTGAGGCCACTCTGAGACTACATAGTGAATTCCAGGTCAGCCTGAGCTAGAGTGAGACTCTATCTCGAAAAACCAAAATAAATAAAAGAAAGAAAGAAAGAAAGAAAGAAAGAAAGAAAGAAAGAAAGAAAGAAAGAAAGAAAGAATAGGCATATGCTATTTACTGACATATGTTTTTGGTGTGTGCATGTGTGAGTGTGTGTGTGTGTGTGTGTGTGTGTGTGTGTGTGTGTGTGTGTGTACGACTTTGCATGTTGGTCCTCACCGCTACCGTGTTGAAGGCAGAGTTTCTCGTTCACTGACTGCTTTGTTCACCAGGCCAGCTGGACCATAAGCTTCCAGGAACTTCTCTCTCTCTGATTCCCATTTCACTGTAGCTTCCAGTTTTTATGTGGGATCTGGGGATCTGAACCCAGGTAGTCACACTTGTGTGGCAAGTGCTTTATCCACTGAGCCATCTCCTCAGCCCATATTCTTTTTTTTTTAATGTTCGAAGTTTTTTAGTTTTATTTATTTATTTTTCAAATTTTTATTAACAACTTCCATGATTATAAAAAATATCCCATGGTAATACCCTCCCTCCCCCCATTTTCCCCTTTGAAACTCCATTCTCCATCATATCCCCTCCCCATCTCAATCAGTCTCTCTTTTATTTTTATGTCATGATCTTTTCCCTCTCTTATGATGGTCTTGTGTAGGTAGTGTCAGGCACTGTGAGGTCATAGATATCCATGCCATTTTGTGTCTGGGGGGAGCACGTTGTAAGGAGTCCTACCCTTCCTTTGGCTTTTACATTCTTTCCGCCAACTCTTCCGCATTAGACCCTGAGCCTTGGAAAGTGTGATAGAGATATTACAGTACTGAGCACTCCAGTCACTTCTTTCCAGCACCATGATACCTTCTGAGTCATCCCGAGGTCACTGCCATCTGAAAAGAGAAGATTCTCTACCAAAAGTGAGAGTAGCATTAATATAATGGTATGAACTTTAAGAGAAGTGTTTACTGGGCAGTTTGATAAGCATAGTATATACATTTAGCCACACAGCAGCAGATGTTACACCCCAAGGGCTCATGACTACCCAATTTTAATTTTCAGTATCAGGGATGTATTCCCTCCCATGGCACAGGCCTCCAGTCTAATCAGAGGGCAGTTGGTTACAGCCCATATTCTTATATGTATGTAGACAGTATCTGTAAGGAAATGTAGATGTTCCTTGACTTGCAAAGGGGTCCCATCCTGTAAATTGAAAATACTGAAGTGAAGAATTCATGTAGTAAGTACAGTTGGCCTAGTAAACATCACAGCCTAACAGCTCAGCGCAGAGGACTGGCACTTTCCTCTCACGGCTGGCTAGGAGCGCTGCTCACGGCCACCATCCAGTATCTGCTGGAGAGTATTGTGTAGCGTACCACCAGGCCAGGGGAAGATCAAACCTTAAGTGTGTTTTCTATTTCACGTGCATTGCTTTCACCCTTTCATGAAGTCTGAAAACCCGTAAGTGGAACCATCATCCTGTCAGGGACTGTTTGTATACTATGTGGAATTATTACTTCCAACCTTATAATCTTCAGTTTGACAGTTTTAAAAAACACTTATAGTTTTTAAAATTCCCTTTAAATTTTGATGATTTCAGCAAGGTGATTTCCCTTCCATATCAATGAATTCAGTCATATGTGAGTTGAAAATATTTGGGAGAAAATATCTGCTTTGAACATGTACAGACTGTTTTTGTTTTCACTCACCAAACTACATTACAACTATCTACATAGCACTTGCATTGTATTGGGTATTACAAATAGTCTAGAAATGATTTAAAGTGTATGGGAAGATGTTATACACAGGCGATAAAAGAGCCTTTAACATCTTCAGATGTTGGTATCTGAAATTGCTGTGTCTGAAAGCTTATCTATCAATGCCAGCTTCCCCTGTCCCCCTCTTTCCTTTCCTCTCTAATTCTCTCCCCTTCTCTTCCACTAGTTCCAAGGATTGAACCCAGTGCCCTAACACATGGTAGGCAAGTACTCTGCCACTGAGCTATATCCCCAGCCCTCAATGCTAATTTCAAGTAGGAATGTGGACTTCAGTATTCTGATTTCTTCCTTCGCTGAGGATGGTAGACAACACTGAAGTATTAACTTATGTTATTTTCATGCACATGTATAATATTTACAAAGAATGAACATCTAAGCCATACCAGGATTTAGTGAGATGCCAATAAGCTGAAAGTGTACAAAGAACACTGTCTATAATGCAGTAATATTAGTAATCAGTGACAAAGGTACCATATTAGAGTAATAGGTAATATGGGCTGGGGAGATGGCTCGGTGGTTAAAGGTACTTGCTTGCAAAACCTGCTGGTTGTAAAGCCAGATGCAAAAGTGATGCGTGTCTGGAGTGCATTTGCAGTAGCAAAAGCCTTGGCATGTGTGCCTGCATATGCTCACAAAGACACAGACATACAAATAAATAAATAAACATGCCTTCAATCCCAGCACTTGGGAGGCAGAGGTAGGAGGATAACTGTGAGTTCATGACCACCCTGAGAATATAGAGTGAATTACAGGTCAGCCTGGACTAGAGTGAAACCCTACATCCAGAAAGCCAAAATAATAATAATAATAAATAAAATAAATAGTGTTGGGGAGATGGCTTAGCAGTTAAGGCACTTGCCTGCAAAGCCAAAGGATCCAGGTTTGGTGCCCCAAGACTCATGTAAACCAGATGCAAAAGGTGGTAGATCTGTCTGGAGTTCATTTGCAGCTGCTGGAGGCCTTGCCACACCCATTCGCTCTCTCTATCTGCCTCTCTCTCTATCTCTCAAATAATTAAAAATAAAATATTAAAATATAAAGTAATGGGTAATAACCAGTGTAAGACACAATCTAATTTTATTTTACTTTTTAGAGGGAGCAAGAGAGAGAGTGAAAATTGGCATATCAGGGCCTCAACCACTATAATTGAACTTCACACGCTTGTGCCACCTAGTGTGCATGTGTGACCTTGTGCTTGCGTCACCTTTGTGCGTCTGGCTTATGTGAGATCTGGAGAAAGATCAAACATGGGTCCTTAGGATTTGCAGGCAAGCGTCTTAACCACTAAGCCATCTCTCCAGCCCTACACTAATTTCAAACTCTCTAGCAGATAAGAAAGGAAAAACTTGTACTGGTGAATTTTCTGGGTTTTTCTTTTTTTCTTTTTTTTGCCTTCACTTCTCATTATGAGAACATCCATTGCTCCTGGGTCGAAGTACCTGTGAATAAATGGACTCATTAACTTCTATGTCACCTCTTTCTTTGCAGGGCTGAAGGCCGTTCTGTGGCTTGTGAGTACAACTCTGGATCTGGGGAACTGTTCTTGGCCAGTGGTTGTGATGCTGATTCCCTAAAGCCATGAAATTCTCTGGGAGCCTCATGCTTGGCTACAGGCACTGACATTTAAAGAGTCCTGTTATTTATTTATTTATTTATTTATTTTCCCTCTGAAGAGGACTCCACACCTGCCAATTACAATAATGCTTAGGTATTGACATGGACAGATGCCTAAGAAATCCTATGTGAACCCCTCCCCTGAGCTTGCTTATATTGCTTACATTGTTAGGTTGTTGAATTTGCAAACCAGACTTGGACTTTAGACACCAAGAAATTGAAAAAAAAAAGTCAAGTGAAAACTAAACAACAACAACAAAAGTCCCCTTTGCTGTTGCTGTCCTCTGTTTGTGGTCATGGGGATTCACCCAGGAGCTGTCCATAGCTAGGCAAGCTCCCTGTGATTTGGAGGAGAAACAAAGACAATGGTAAAAATTTTGATAAATAATAAATAATGACAATAAATAAAATAATAATAATAAATAAAAAATAAATAATAAAAATATATTCTTCCTTCCTCCCTCCCCTTCTCTCCCTTCCTTCCTTTCATTTTTTTCTTTTTAGAGCCCAGACTATTCTGGAACTCAGTCTGTATCCCTAGGCTGACCTTGAACTCACAGCAATTCCCCCCTACTTCTGCCTTCTAAGTGCTGGGTTTATAGGTGTGAGCATTTATTTTCTAAAACAGTACTAGAAAAAAAATGGAAACATTCACATTTCGCTTGTTTTATGCTTAGTATTTTATTTAACTTACAAGTTCTAAGAGGCCATGATTTTATGATAGCAACTTTGTAACACTTCACATATGTGTGTGTGAGAATTCCATGTTCATATTTGCAGACAAAGCAATCTGGAAGTGATTATATCTCTGAGAGGTAGAATTTTCATTTCTACCTTGCATATTTCTGTAGCTTTTGACATGTTTACAAGAGTACAAATGAATTTCATCACCAAGAAAATTAAACTGAAGATTCAACTGCCATCAGTGGGCAGTTAGGCATTGTCCAGGAATATCATTCACAATTGTAAGGTTGTGTGTGTGGCCACACCTCCACTTTGGGCTTCTGAGACATTGTGGCCAATTGCTTCCACCTGATTCTCAGCCCAGTCCTCCAGTTCTCCTGTGCTGCTTTGAGTTCTGGTCACACTGCCTGTCCCCCAGGCCAGCTGTGCTCACTAGGCTTCTATTAAAATTCTAAACTCAGGCAAACTCATCTGTAGTTCCAGCTACTCAGGAGGCTGAGTCAGGAAGATTGCTTGGGCCCAGATTTCAAGATCATCTTGGGTTGCCTCCTGAGTGCTAGGATTAAAGGTGTGTGCTACCACGCCTGGCTCTTCCCTTTTTAAATTAAATGTACGTGTGTAATGCAGAAGTGTGCCCTTTTATTATTATCTTTGTGTATGTGTGTGAATGTGGGCATGTGTGTGCCATGGTATGTGCCTTGAGGTCAGAGGACAGCCCCGAGTGCTGGTCCTTGCCTTCCACCTTGTTTGAATTAGGGTTTCTTGTTCATCAAAGTGAGTATCAGGCTGGTTGGTGATGCATTTCCATGATTCTCTGTCCTTGCCTCCCATCTCAGTACGAGTGCTGGTATTACACACATGGGCAACCACCTCTGGCTTTACATGGGGTCCATGGATTCAAGAACTCGTATTCACGCTTGGATGGCAAGTACTTTATCTACTGACCCATCTCTTCAGGCCCAAGTGTGCTCTTTTTGTTTAATTTTTTTTCTTGGTTCCTCTCCAAATTCATATAATCATATGCAAGTATAGAATGCACACACTAATCTAGATTTATATATTACATATTTTATAAAAATATATATATTATATATTTTATAAAAATATGGCCACATGAGTTTTACTTTTTGTCCCTCATCAGATCCTATTAGAAATATACCAAGTAGACTCCTGTAGGACTATCTCATTCTTCTTAAACCTGACTAACATAGGCTTGGCTATGTCATAATTTATTCAAACTATGGGTGTGTTGGAGTCCCAACTTTCTAGAACTGATTGTTCACATCTCTTCCCAACCTGGTATTCAGTTACATCAGACTGGTAGCCTGAAACTGGCCTAAGTGGGAGGATTGACACCATAGAAATCTCCAAATGCTAAAGATGGGTGTTTTTCTCTGAACTTAACTAGCACATCATGTGGGTCCTATTAATCATTTTTAACATGTTCCTATCTTCCCTCAGAGTTGTAGGAGAATGATCAGTACAAATAACACTGATATATACATATATACACTTATATAATAGCGCTTTCATTTTTAGGGGATATAATGAGATTAATGGGTCAAAGGAACACATATTTTCAATTTCTAAAGATGTTGCTAGATTACTGAGAATTCTAGAAATTTGCATTTTTACTAGCAGTGTATAAACTGTTTTCTCCAAATTCCTTCAGTGGAAATTACTCTTATTTTAATTTTTTAAAAAATATTTTATTTATTTATTAGAGAGAGAGAGAGGGAGAGAGAGAGAAGGAAAGAGGCAGGTAGAGAGAAAGAGAGAATGGGCATGCCAGGGCATCCAACCATTGCAAACGAACTTTAGACTCATGTGCCACCTTGTGCATCTATGTGGGTCCTGGGGAATCGAACCTGGGTCTTTTGGCTTTACAGGCAAGTGTCTTTAATAGTAAGCCTCCAGCCAAGAGGGCAGTTTTGTTAATCACCATATATCCATTTAGCCAAACAACAGTACCTTCCCCTTAGGGCTTGTGATCTTCCCAGACATAGGTGCTTGATCAAGCTCTCAGTACAGGCATGTATTCCCTCCCATGGAGTAGGCCTCAAATCCAAGCAAAGAGCGGTTGGTTGCCTCCATAACAGACATGCCACTATGGCCTCAGTGGGCAGATCTTGGCGGGCTGGTGGGGGGCGTGGCTCCCATGGTCTGCTGCTGGTGAAGACTGTTGAGGACTCCTCTCCCCCAGCAGCCTGCATGGTTCCTGCCAGCACTCTGTTAGCTTGCCAGCACGGAGGAGGCTTCCAGCTCAGCCCCATCTTGATTTCTTAGTGTACTTCAATTCAAGCACGTAACCCTCAAAATTCTCAGGAACCTAAGGTCACAAAGTGGCGGGCTGTTCATGCATCAGCTGATTCTGTAGTGAAATGGTGCCAACAACTATTAGCTATATGACTTTGTGTGCTATCATTTCTGATTCTAATAAAGATTAATTAACTCATAAACATAAGATTGGACCTTATCTTAGAAGAAATACTCTCATTAAATTAAAGCAATGAATGACATCATTTATGAATTTATGAGACTGGAAAAAAATTCAAAGAAGGTTTGTGCAAACATTCTCATGTGGTTAATTATTTTTCCAAGGACTGCGTAAAAGGCAGTCTGTGTGAGCCTGAGGATTGTTCTTAAAGTTGGGTGAAGATTGAATCGGGGGCTTGAATGGGAGGTTGACTGGTAGAAGCCTGACAACTGGAGTTTGGATCCTGTAGCAGTCGGCCTCATTACTTTAATTTTTGCTAGCCTGAAAAGTATAAAATAATATCTCATATTTTAATTTTCATTTCTCTGAGTACTAATAATTGTGAACATCTTTCCGTATGTATGTTGATCATTTTTTTTGCATTTGTGCACATGTAGTATGCATGTGTGCATGCATGTTCATATGTATGTGGGTTCATGTGCACATGTGCTAGCTTGAGTGCAGATACCAGAGGACAACCTTGGGTGTCAGCCTCAGAAACGCTATCCACCTCTTTTCAGAGTCTCTCATTGGTCCGGAGCTCCAGGAATCCTCCTGTCTCTAGCTCCCCAGTGTTGGGATTATAGGTGCATCTGCCATGTATACATGGACTCAGGGCCCCATGCTTCCAAGACTATCTCCCAGCTCCCATGTTGATCATTTAAATATGCTCTTCTGGGCTGGAAAGATGACTTAGCCATTAAGGCGCTTGCCTGTGAAGCCTAAGGACCCAGGTTCGATTCCCCAGTACCCAAGTAAGCCAGATACACATGGAGGTGCATGTCTCTGGGGTTTGTTTGCAGTGGCCAGAGAGGCCCTGGTGCACCCATATTCTCTCTTTCTCTCTGTCTCTCAAATCAATAAAATATTTTTAAAATTTATTAAATATGCTTTTCTGTGAGGTGCTGTTATGCTTTGATCATTTTTCTATTGGAATGTTTATTTTCCTTTTGTCTACTTATAAAAACTTTTTGGTTATTATTGATTTTAATTGTTCATCTCTCCTGCACAAATTACTTGTCTTTTGACTTTGTTTACTTTTTCCCATACAAAATTTTTTAAAAAGTCACAAGGTAAAAATATGTCTATATTTCCTTTAATACCTTCTGGATTTCCAATCTTGGTTTACAAAGCACCCCCTTCCCCCATCTCTATATTGAACATGTAGCCTCCTAAATTTTCAGAATTGTTATTGTCTTATTCCTTACATTTGCCTTTAATCTATATGGAGTTTATATTTTTATGTAGTATAAAATAGGAGTCCAGTTTTATTTTCTTCCAGATGGAAGTTGTCTTGGCACTATTTATTAAATAATCCATTCTTTTTCATGGAATTGAAATACCAACTATGTCATACAGTAAATTCTCATATATATACTTGGCCTATTTCTGGGTTCTCTATTTTACTCCACTGATCCATTTATCTATTCCCATGTCAATACCAAATTGATTTAATTACAGTGGTTTTATAGTTCAGTCTGATATCTGGGAAGACAAGTCTTACCCTTTGTTTTTCTTTTTCATGTTTTTATTTGCCATTCTGAATCATTTATTCTTCTATATAACTTTAAAATCATTTTACTTAATTTTCCCTCCTTCTTGTTATCCAATTAGAATTGCATCGAATGTGTCCATTAATTTTGGGAAAATTGACATTTTTATCAATATTCTTGTATTCTTTCCAAAGATATTGACTGTATGCATACTTCGCAACAAGCTCTGGGGATAAAGTAATGAAGAAAACAGACATTGTCCTGTCCCTCTTTGAGACCAAGTTATTTTGTTTGTAAATAGATGACCCCACGATTCCACTTGGGTGTATACTCAATAGAAATGCTGACATCCACCGCAAGACAGTACCGGAACTCCTGGCAGCTTCATGCCATGGGCAAAAATGGCTGTAACACAACTACCCCAACAGTAGAGCAGATTAGCAGCTATATGTTTTCACAACAATAAAAAAGAATGAACTCCTGATCACATCACATCAATGAATCTCACAGATATGTTGAGCATTGGAAGGTGGGTCCAAAGAACACATTAAGTGGTTTCACTTAGGAAACGTTCAAGATCAGGCAAAACTTATTCGCAGAAGGTAAAACTGTGGTTGCTTTTGGAAGGAGGGTGAGTGCATATTGCCTGTGAGGGGACACAAAGTAAGTACCTCCTGGGGTGGTAGTTATGTTTTACACTTGACCTTGCCAGTGATTACATAAGTTCCTATACATTCTTCAAGCCATATGCTTATTAACCATTAATTTTACTCTTTGTAAGCTATACTTCAATCAAAGCCAAATGCCCAGCCTAGCGTGGTAGTGCATGCCTTTAATACCAGCAGAGGTAGGAGGATCATGGGAGTTCAGACCACCTTGAGACTACATCAAGAATTCCAGGTCAGCCTGGACTAGAGTGAAATCCTACCTCGAAAGAAAAACCAAAACCAACCAACCAACCAACAAAACAAACAAACAAACAAGATCCATGCCTAGTCAGGTATGGTGGCACGCCTTTAATCCCAGCACTCGGGAGGCAAAGGTAGGAGGATCACAGTGAATTCAAGGTCATCCTGAGACTACATAGTGAATTCCAGGTCAGCCTGGACTAGAGAGAGACCCTGCCTTGGAACTCCTCCCTCCCCGGCCAAACAGAGTGCCTAGAATGTGCTGTCATGTGTGGGTCTCTGCCTTCTGCCTCTGAAACACTGGGTTTTTCTAGCATTTTCTAGGCGAGGATATTGCAGTCTTGAAGCTGCTGCAGCTGCTGATCATGCCATGATTTTCCAGACTCTTCCCCTTTAAAAATTCATTTCCAAATATCTACTGATGGACAACAGCATTATCTTGTGGAGGAGCAGCAGAGTTAGATCAGCAGGCTCAGATTCCCTCCCCTCAACTGGTCAATAAGAAACTGAGGGTTTTTGTGCCTTACCCCCAAAAGAGTTATAAAGTTCAGTAAGTGCCTGGGAAGCAGGCAAGACTCCGCAATGCAATCTGGATCACCCATTACCAATTTGCTTTGCTCACCCACCGTAGTGGCTGGGCCTTATGCTTCCTAGGGGAAAATGAGCAGTTTGAATGCCTGCCCCCTCCTTCTCCCTTCTCCTCCACTTTCTTCTCTTTGTTCTCCATCAATGTGTCCCAAATGTGGGGTGCCTATATTTGTAGCCCTTTGGAGAGAAAACTTAGTCTAACCTGGGGGCCTCACATATCACCCTAAGTTTTCAAGCATGGGGTGTGCAGCCTGCAGCAGCTACAAAAAAGCAGATTGCCACGTGGTGCTGCTGAGTTGAAGTGATTTCGTGCCATTTTGTATTTCCGCTATCTCGGGTAGTGACTCACTGCTTTCCAGTTCAACGTGAGGACATGTCCCACAGTGTTGACTGCCTGATACTCCTGGAGGACATTCCTAACCCACCACTCACCAAGTTATTAGAAATCTAACTCCAAAATCACTAATCCCCAAATAGCCTCTATTCTCTCAACTGCTGGCTTCCTTGCTTTGATTTTATGCACAGTAGTTCTCAACTCAAGGCCAAAAATTCTACCCCATGCCGAGCCACTTTCAAAGGAGAACCAATATGCTAAGACTGGAGGGGGACTTGAATAGCAGCTAATTGTCAGTTTGTCTAGTGAAAAAAGCTTCCTCTCTCCCCTGAGCAGGATGGTTATTTGTTAAAGTTTGCTGGGGTTTTGGAGCACCTCGCTGTTAGGGGCAGTTCAAACTCAGCAGTTTTAATTATTAATCAGGTCAAAGGCTGATGACAATTTTTCTTCTCTTCAGGGGAGGGTCTTGAGAGTTCACAGGAAGGCATGTCCAGGTCCTTGTCCTGTGATGGGGAGGAAGGAGGGAAATGATTCAAGCCAGACCAGTCTCGAGTTCTTAATGGTTCCTTGCCCTACACAGACAGCGTTTGGAAAGTCGCTTAAGCTGCCTATGGGTTCACTGTAAATGAATGTAGGTCTTTATCCTTTCTAAGGGCTATGACTTTCAGAGTCGAACAAATTCCAGGTTGATAGCAAATGTGGAAGTGTATGCTGTGGTAGGTTCCCTTGCAAACTAGAGCACAGAGAGGTAGAGACTTCATCTGCGTCCACTTTGGGGCATCTGTTCACTCACTGTGGTGGTAGAAGACCACCTTTTTTTTTTCTAAAGTTTTAAAATTTAATTAAAATATTTTTTTGTTCATTTTTATTTATTTATTTGAGAGTGACAGACAAAAAAAGAAAGAGGCAGACAGAGAGAGAGAATGGGCACGCCAGGGCCTCCAGCCACTGCAAATGAACTCTAGACCCGTGTGCCCCCTTGTGCATCTGGCTCACATGGGTCCTGGGGAATTGAGCCTTGAACCTGGGTCCTTAGGCATCACAGGCAAGTGCTTAACTGCTAAGCCATCTCTCCAGCCCTAAATTTAATTTTATTTATTTGAAAGAGAGAAAAGAAGCAGAAAGAGAGAGAGAGAGAGAGAGACAGAGAGAAAGACTATGGACATGGCAGGGCCTCTAGCCACTGCCAACAAACTCCAGACACATGTGCCACTTTGTGCATCTGGCTTTACATGGGTACTGGGGAATTGAACTTGGGTCATTTGGCTTTGCAGGCAAGCACCTTAATGTCTAAGCCATCTCTCCAGCCCAAGACCACCTTTTTTTTAAAAAATTTTATTTATTTATTTATTTGAGAGCGACAGACACAGAGAGAAAGACAGATAGAGGGAGGGAGAGAGAATGGGCGCGCCAGGGCTTCCAGCCTCTGCAAACGAACTCCAGACGCGTGCGCCCCCTTGTGCATCTGGCTAACGTGGGACCTCGGGAACCGAGCCTCGAACCGGGGTCCTTAGGCTTCACAGGCAAGCGCTTAACCGCTAAGCCATCTCTCCAGCCCAAGACCACCTTTTTTGCTTAAGCACACTTTGGAAAAAAAGCAGGAGGCTCTTTCTAGTTTGGATTTATAAAGCCTCTGTGTTTGCCTTGCCCCCCATTCCCACCCCTGCCACTTTTCTTGACCCCTAAGGGTCTCCCTTCACTTTTTTGGCCCCAGACTCTCCAGCTTGACAAAATCCAGAAACTTCTTTTTCCCTTTTCCAATTTGTCAGTCATTTCTAAACAATTGCAGCAAGTGCTGCCTTCCACCCTGTTACTAGGCAGATTCCCTTGTTGCTGGGTCACCACAGCTTCTTCCTGGCCTCAGACAGGGGGACAAGTTTCCAGTGACCTGACAAACTATCCGCCCACCCACCAACAAAACAAGTAAGCCTAAACACTCACCATGTGTGGACCTGGTGCCCAGTGTAGATCAATTCCAAATGGGAAAGTTGGTAGCACATCCAGTGTCTGTTACAGAGACGCCCGTAGAGTGATGGACAAGCCTTTGCCGGGGTGTTTTGTAGAGGAAAGGCATTAACCTGGAGAATTTTCCCTGGTCTAAGATTTGACTTTCAGTCTTATGAGTACAGAAAACTCATATGAAGCTAGAAATAACCCCTGATCCTACTGTCAAACAAGTATTAATCAAGCTTGAAAAACTGAATTTATTAATTTAAAATGAGATATCTATCACATGAATCTTGAATGATCCTGTAAGTATCATCTTTACTATACAGAGGCAGATGTTTCTAGAAACAGTGCTGTCCCTGAAGGATTTGAGAGATTTGGTATAGATACCAGTTTGTGTAAGAAAGGTTCATATATCCGTATCTATCTCTATTTTTTTCATTATATTTTTATATGTTTTCATGAGGGTGAGTGTGGTGCATTTGTGCCATTGTGCATGTGTGGAGGTCGGAGGATAACTGTGTGTGTCAGTCCCTGCTTCCCACTTTGTTTGAGGCAAGGTTTCTCATTCTCTGTTGCATATACTAAGCTAACTATAGCCTGCGAGCTTCCAGGCAATTCTTCTGTCTTTGCTTCCCATCTCACCAAAGGAGGGCTGGGGTCACAGAGGAATGCTACTCTGTTTGGCTTTATGTGGGTTCTGGGGATCCGAACTCAGATGGTCACATTTACACTACAAACACTTTAAGCATTGAGCAATTCTCCCCACTCCCTATCTTTATTTAATATTTTAATTTTAATTAATTAATTTAATTAGGGAGAGAGAGAGAGAGAATCTGAGAGGGAGACACAGAAAGAGAGAGAATGGGCACATCAGGGCCTCCTGCCACTGCAAGCAAAGTCCAGACTCATGTCCCATTTTATGCATCTGGCTTTACATGGATACTGGGGAATCCAACTCAGGCCATCTGGCTCTGCATGCAAGAGGGATGGGGAGGGTGACAATGGACATACAAGGGCCTCCTGTCACTGCGAATGAACTCCAGATGCATGCTCCACTTTGTGCATATGGCTTTACATGGGCACTGGGGAATCAAGCCGTAATCATCAGACTTTATGGGCAAGTGCCTTAACTACTGAGCCGTCTCTCCAGCCTCTCTTCTTTTTCTTACAACCAGCTTTACTGGGACTGGATGAGTTTTTCTGTAGAATGACTCTGCTCTGAAGTTGCCTGTTTCTCTGCTTTTGTAATTTACTTTTTTGGCTTTCTCCCTAGTTTTCTCCTTCTCCTGAAGTGCTTTCTGTACAATCTCAGTTTTGTCTGGACATGGGAGATTTGCCCGCATTTGGGCCAAGACGGTCAAAGGGATCCAGGGCCCCTGAAAATTTAGCATGGTGGGGCCAGCAGCTGTCTCAGATGGATTTACAGGAAACAGCTGGTGGAGCCAGTGCAGAGAGGTGAACTCTCAAGAGAGGAAGAGATTGGGAAAGAGAGAGATGGAAGCAGCTGCAGTTTCTAAACTCTTCCCGCCTAGAATCTTCCACCACCGAGGCTGCTGGGGCTGCAGCTCTCCCTGCCTGGCCCCACTCAAAAATCAGCAAACAAACTTAAGTGAAACCATGGGGACAGTACCAGAAGAAGGGGGATCAGCCCTGGGACTCTGTCTTGGAGGACTGATGGCATTTACTTGAAAAGCTTTAACAGTATCGGGGTGTGATTGAATTGATGGGATTATACCCCAACTGCTAGGCCATGACTGTTTGGGGCTTAGATCCAATCAGGGTACATGACATTCAGTTGAAATAGCAAAGAATTAGAGGAATTTTGGGCCTCTTCTGTTAAGAGTAAACTGAGAGTCACTCAGCGATTTGTGAGTGGCTCTGGTCTAATTGGAGGACCCTACCCCACTCCACCTTCCTTACTTGGATAAGCAATATCTATTTTTCTTTCTTTCTTTCCTCCTTCCTTTCTTTCTTGCTATTTTTTTTATATAGAATGTTAGAATTACATAATAATTTCAGAAAGGCAATAATTATTTGGGTTGTTTCTAGCTGGTCCTATGGAAGGAAGGTTTTGTGGGTGTCAGCGTTACTCAGTTATTTTGGCTCATGGGCAGCTGTGGTTAAATTGAAATCTTGATTCTCTTGGTAACTTGATGGCTTAGTTTAGGCCTCAGGTTGCTGTTCCATGAACTGCCTTGAAATTTAATCACCCAAATTTATTTCCTGGAGTGTTTTTCACCATCTCCTCCTCTAGGCCCATTAGTCACCATCCTGTGACCTGACAGTGATTATTAAAGACCCCTGTGGTTCCTTCTCACTAGATTTAGGGGTGTTGGTAACTCTGAAGGCAAGTTCTAACTTGAGTCACAGTTGAGTGGATTTTCCCTCAATTGGTTGTGAATCTTCCTCAGGGCATCCAGGAGGCCTGGGAGGAGAACACTGTGTCTCCTATTCTTTCTTCAAAAGAGAGGTGGTGGCTGCCTTCTTCTAAGGCTGGTGTTCTCAGGCTGGGGATTATATTATCCTTCGTCCCTGGGCACCTCACTGACCTCTCCCAGCTTCAATGAACCTTTTACTAAAATAGAAAACACTTAAAAATTTTATTGGTAAGCTGGGTGTGGTGGCACACACCTTTAATCCCAGCACTCGGGAGGCAGAGGTAGGAGGATCACCGTGAGTTCGAGGCCACCCTGAGACTCCATAGTGAATTCCAGGTTAGCCTGGGCCAGAGTGAGACCCTACCTTGAAAAAAAGAAAAAAAAATTTATTGGTATTTATTAATTTATTTTGCGACAGTGTTTCTTGTAGCCCAGGGTGGCTTCAAACTTGCTACACACTCAAAGAGGATCTTGAACTTCTGATTCTCCTGCCTCTACCTTCTGAGTGTTGGGATTACAGACGTGCACCACTGTGCCCAAGCTTATGCCGTGCTGGGGATTGAACCCAGGCTTCATGCATGCTAGACAAACCTTCTTAAAAAGAGGTGCAGAGCCTGGTCCAATAGCATGCAACAAATATTTGCTCCTTTTTCTTCCTCCTGGGACAAGACCCAGGCCTTCCTTTGAAATCTTAGAAGTGCTCTATTATTAGTCCGATTCAGAGACAGTAATAAAAATTTTATTTCAAGAACAGTTCCCTATATTAAATATATAACTATCTCCTCCATCCAACTGAATGCTTCTCCTCTGAAACAATAGTTGCAAACGTACACAGTTATAGGTGCCAGTTAGGAAATACAAATACGTAGCAAGCTAACAGGGTCTGCATGGGGTGTTAATGTTTTGGGGGCTCCCTCTCCCTTACCCCCTTGGACTGAACCTTTCTACTGAGCTTGTCTGGCCTCTAGTAAGTACATGGGGCCTGCTCCTTTCTCTCCCACACACATGGGCAGACCAGTTAAAGGTTATTCTGTAGAAACCTCAACCAACAAGTCAAAAGATGAGTTTCCTGCTCTTAATAGATAATTTTTATTGGTTTTGCAATAAACGTATGAAATAGAAACAATAGCAATAAACTAGCTCAACAAGAAATCGAAAAGCTCAGGCCCCCAAAGCCCTTTCTGCTTCCTCTTAATGAGTCTCTAATTTATAGAGCGACTAGCAGGCCCACTTTTCTTTCTACAAGCTTTGCAAACTTTTCCATCTCGGAGGGAGGCCTGGATGCTCTCTAGGGGCTTGTGCGCTCACGTCCACATAGTTGCGGTGATGGAAGCCCGGACATAGAGTGGAACTGTCTTGGGATCTGGGAGGTCTGGACCCAGCCCTATTTCCTTTCAGCTGGAAGGTCTTCCCTCTTTGATTTCATATTTGTTGCCAGAGGGGGGAAAGGAGAGTGATCAGGATGCATAGTCATGCTGAACTCGTCAACAACTAATCAACTAGCCACAGTTGAACTTTTTCACAGAGCAGACTGAACAGGCCATGGGCACAAAGCACACCTAGAGGCTTGGCCAGGGGTTCTCATCTTTGAGAACATGCAGACTATTTTTAGTTCGTAGTGCTGTGTCTATTGACAGAATCCAAATCAGCACCAAGAGCAAGAGAGTGATCTTGATGTCTTTGTAGATGCTAATGATACCTCCTCAGGGCTCTCTCTTCTCAGGGGCAGTTCAGGAAGTTGGAGGCTATAGGTCCCTGCCTGGAAGAGTTACTTGCGGGGTCACTGCCAAGAGTCAGATTCCTCTGTCTGAATCTTTCCCCTGCAGCCTGAAGCTCAGACCATAGGAGGTGCAGACTGCCTTAGGGCCTATGCCTCAACAGGGAGAGATTGAACAGGATCAAATGGGGTTTCTAGCCCAGGGACCAGATGACCTAGGGTCTGGATGTGTGGCTGTGTATGGCAAGAGGGCACAGAGGGTCTTTTGTTTGTTTGTTTTGTTTCGTTTTTCAAGGTAGGGTCCCACTCTAGGTCAGGCTGACCTGGAATTCACTATGTAGTCTCAGGGTGGCCTCGAACTCAATGTGATCCCCCTACCTCTGCTTCCCAAATGCTGGGATTAAAGGCGTGCGCCACCGCGCACAGAGTTAAGACACAGAGGGTCTTAACTGAAAGTGTTGCTGTTCTCACCAGCAGTGGTCAGCTCCTCACTCCAACACTCTACTTTCCATCCACTTCTTTCTGGCCCCTTCTGGGCCTCTAAGCCTCTTGGGAATAGCATGGGAGGGAACCATGGTCCAAGCTACCTATGCGAAGCTTAATGCCTTTGTGAGGGAGGAGCCTTGTCCAGGAATCCATAGCTGTACCCCAGCTCTCTGGTTGCCATCACTTCAATCCCACGTCTCCTTTCTCAATGAGCTTGGGGGAAAGACCGCTGACTTTGCAACCCACAGCCCCTGCAAGTCCCCAGCTCTGGCACGCTGTTATGCTTCGAGGACACAGGACTGTGAACTTGAAATTGTCTCGCCTTTGTCACCTCCTGGCAGGTCTTTAGAGCTGTGGGAAACAGTGGAGCGGTACAAATCGCAGCGGAGTGGTAAAGCCCCCCTTACTCCTGATGGGCTGCCTGACTCATATCCGTTTCCCTGGCAAAAAATAAGTTTTTGTTATTGCTGGCTTGGCAGAAGCACGGAAGAGTGCGCGAGGATCTACTGCCCCATGCATCACTGGCCAAATTGCCTGAGAAATCCCAGCTCTAGAACTTTTCATCGTTGGCTGTGATGTACGGAGCAGAACGGCAGCTCCATTTCCCCAGCGTGGCTCGGCGACGCTGGCAGTTAGCAGACCTGCTCTGCTTGCAACTCCGGCAAATATGGCCTCTTCTCTCCCTTCCCCTCCTCTTGGCCCTTTCACCCCTCGCTCCTGGTCTTTCCCATCCCCCCTCCGTCTGCTCATCAACCCCCCTCCCCACCAAGCCATAGCTAGAGAAACAGGAGGAGGCCCACAATGTCATTTCTCCATCACTCTGCAGACGATTCCACACTAATGTTCTTTTAATGCTGTGATGCTGCACTAATTAATAAGCATCCTGCACAGAGGCCTTGCCTTGCCTCGCCTCCTCTCCCCTCTCCTCCTCTTCCCTCTCTGCACCTCCTTCCAGGCCTGGGGAAGGTCTTCCGACATCCTGGCATCTGGCAGCAGAGAAAAGATTTCACTTCTCTACCTGGGCTGCCTGATATTGCTATGAGAGATAACTGTATACGAACCAATAATCTAGCCTGACAATCCAATTTACTGACCAATAGCGCACAATCCACCATGTCATCGGCTGTGGGGAGGCCCATAAATTAGTTCCTAGTAATTTATTCTGATCAATAGAATGGGCAAAGTCACTTGTCTCTTTAATCAAAGGCCCTCTCAGAGATGTCAGTGCAGGCGCCTGTGTGGGAGAGAGCGAAAGAGGCTGTGGGTACCCCTCACCCTGGCTTCCAGAACCCGGCAGAAAGCCTTCTCTTGGGAATGGTGTGGGAGGGAGCCATGGTCCAAACCGCCTATGTCAAGCATAAAACACTGGCCTTCAAAGAAGCTGAGGGCAGAGGTGGCCCACAGAGTGGTAAACAAGATTGACTAGAGGGACCACTGTGCTGACTCCAAAGATATCTTATCTCTTTGGAATGTTCAGAATCGTTCTTCCTTCCTATCACAAGGGATACTGCACCCCCCGCCCCCCCCCAGCCTCTAGCCTTGGTGTTGGTGCTTTTATTTTTTATTTTTTTTATTTAATTTTTTTTTAAATTTATTTGAGAGCGACAGACAGAGAGAGAAAGACAGAGGGAGATAGAGAGAATGGGCGCGCCAGGGCTTCCAGCCTCTGCTAACGAACTCCAGACGCGTGTGCCCCCTTGTGCATCTGGCTAACGTGGGACCTGGGGAACCGAGCCTCGAACCAGGATCCTTAGGTTTCACAGGCAAGCGCTTAACCGCTAAGCCATCTCTCCAGCCCGTGTTGGTGCTTTTATAAGGAGATTCCCAGGTGGAAGATGAGAATATGCCTGCCACAGTGTCTGAGGGGGTTTCTCACAAGGCTCTTCCCAGGGGCTGTCCGGCACACGAAAAGCTCTGCAGAGGAAATTTCCATTAGAGATTAGCAAAGTGAGCAAGAGCCCGGGTGTCTGTCTTGTCTGACTCCAGGAGATCTCATGTTTACATCCTTGCCCAGAGATTGTCCCAGGATGTCACACATTCTTCTAAGTGTTACTACCTGAGAGACTTTACTTGCATAATGGGATAACCACTTTCATTTCCTCCTCTCACCCTTGTGTAACTCACCCTACCCTCCTCTAGGAGCCCCTAGTCTCAATCCCTTTCTGTGTGTCATCAAAGTTTCACTGCTGCAATCCCAGCACTAGGGTGGCTGAGGTAGGGGGATTGCGAATTCAAGGCTATTTTGGCCTCCTTGGACTGCCCAGGGCTCCATGGCGAGACCACGTGTCAAAGTAAAAATAAATAATAAAATCAGTCATTTGCCTCTTCCATTTTTATTTTTTATGTTTTTTTTGAGGTGAGGTTTCACTCTAGTCCAGGCTGACCTGGAATTAACTATGTAGTCTCAGAATGACCTTGAACTCACAGAGATCCTCCTACTTCTGCCCCTTGAGAGCTGAGATTAGAGTGTGCTCCCATATCCGGCCCTGACTCATTTGTGTGTGTGTGTGTGTGTGTGTGTGTGTGTGTGTGTGTATATATATATATATATATATATATATATATATATATAAATGTATGTATATGTATATATAAAATTAAAAATTTTAACAGTCATTCTTTCTTTAATATATTTTATTTATTTATTTGGGAGAGAGAGGGAGGGCATGCCAGGTCCTTCAGCCACTGCAAACGAACTCCAGACACAGGCACCACTTTGTACATCTGGCTTACGTGGTACTGGGGAATTGAACCTGGGTGCTTTGGCTATGTAGGCAAATGCCTTAACTGCTAAGCCATCTTTCCAGCCCTCTGAATCTCATGTTTTGTGTGGTACTTGTTATGTACATGTAAATAATTTGTATGACTGTTCTGTTAATCTGCCCTGTCAGTTTACATTATAGACTCAAATACCCACCCTTCAGAGGTTAGGTGAGGAAAATTCCCTCTGCCCCATCAGGACTTAGTAACTCAATAAAATGATATGCAATAAATTCATATAAAATTATTATTTTTGAGATAGAGGTTCATATAGCACAGGTTGGCCTCATACTTGCCATGAAGCCAAGGGTTGCCTTGGTCCTCTTGCCTCTCCCCTCACGTGTTGAGATTACAGGCATACATCATGACACCCATCTTAAATTAATACAGAATTAAATTAAAAAATGAACCAGGTGTGGTAGTACATGCCTTTATTTTTTATGTATTTGCTTATTGAGAGAAAAAGAGATAGAGAGGGAGAGAGAGAGAGAATGGGCATGCTAGGGCCTCTAGCCTCTGTGAACAAACTCCAGATGCATGTGCCTGCATGTACATCTGGCTTACATGGATTCTGGGGAATTGAACCTGGGTCCTTAGGCTTCGTAGGCAAATACCTTATCTACTAAGCCATCTCTCCAGCCCTGTGCATGTCTTTAAGCCCAACACTCAGGAAGCAGAGGTAGGAGGATCATGTGAGTTCTAGGATATCCTGAGACTACATTGTAAATTCCAGGTCAGCCTGGGTTAGAGCAAGACCCTTCCTCAAAAGACAAAAAAAAAAAAAAAAAAAGAAACTAATAAATGTATGTAACATGCTTAGACCAGTAAGACAATTTTAAGTGTTGTTAGTATAAACAAATCTACTGGTATTGATTTCAGAGCCTTCTGAATGATTATTATGGGGGTGGGGAACTAAGGAGACTTAAAGAAACATTAGCAGACCTCTTCACGGACTCTCTGAGAATGTGCCAAGTCCTTGAGATGCTCTGCTTCTTGCAAATTTCTGCTGTTGCCTCCCCTTTACTTCTTGTACTCCTTCTCTAAAGCAAATAGATAACGGCCAGTAAATGAACGCTATCTCTTTGAAATAACAGAGAACTCCAAAGGCCTCTTGTGTAAGTTTTTTTTTTTCCTCCCTCCTTGAGGCCTTGGGACAAAGCCAGTGCATTGGCCTTGGGGAATGAGACCCCTTGCTTTAGAGAAAACAAACCTGTTCTTATAGAGCAGGGAAGAAAGAATGATCTGTGGGCTGTGCTGGCTGTGGGGACTGGGCAAGGATGCAGAGCTCTTTGACCCAAGCGGGACAGAGGAAGACAGAGCAGAGCAATGCAAAGAGTCAGTCACCTTGGTTTCTCTTCCCAGCTATGTCACTCATTGGCTATGGGACTTTGGCCAAGTTACTCTAGGTGTCTCACCTTGATTCTGTGTTTGAGGCAGGAATGGGTTGGGCATAAGGAGTTCAAGAGTCCCTGGCTCTGACCCTGTGGAATTCTGAGCCCATGAAGAAGTGGGGTGGCTTGTCTCTGAGCCTCTTCCTCTCTGTTCTCCCCTACAGTAATCATTTGAAAAGCTCTGAAACCAACACCAGCAGTACAGGAAAATCTAGGATGTCTCAAGGCTGCTGTAGTCACTAAGTGGAGCCCACATGATTCATGAAAAGGATGTCAGGGGATGGAGATGGAAGACGGAGCAACTTGGTTTAGAGGTGTCTATGTCCATTACCTTTATTGTGATTTGGTTATGCAAGGGGTCAGGTGTTTCTGCTCTGTCAAAGTCAAAATCAGGACTTCTGATTCCAGGAAGCCTATAGGGCTCTTTTTGTTCATTCCATCAACTTTTAGGGCAACTTCAGGGCAAGGAAGCCTATGCTGAAAACACAGGTTCGCTGAAGTACAGAAAGAAAACTGAGCCAAAATCCCACTTGAAATTCTAAGTTTTCATGACTGTCTTTGGATCCCATTCTGGCCTCCCATCCCCTAAAACTGAGCTGAACTGGAGGGTTGGGGGTCCATAGTCATTGGTATGATGGGGCCAGGTTGGAGGCCTGAGGCTAGGTCAGGGTGGTTGCATGGTAGGTGGATACAGTTTCTGGCAAGCAGGAACCTGGCACCCTCTGCTGACCCCACAGCCGGAGACAGCTGGTCAACCAGGCTAAGGCTTTGCCACCTGGTGGGGGAAAGGTGGGGTCTAGCACTAAGTGGCAGCTTACTGGTCAAAAGAGCAGTTCCCCTCTCGGAATAGATCATTTTTATTGGTTTTGCAATAAGCTTATGAGACAGGAACAATCGCAATAAACAAACTGAACAAGAAATCGAAAAGATGGGCCCCGAAAGCTTACTGAGCCCCTCTAACCTCTTAACGAGTCTCTAATTTATAATAAGCTCATCAGTCCAGCACCACCAGGGTTCCATGGCTCTAGGCTGAGAACACATGGTCTCCGTCTGTGCCTGTCATCCTCAGGTTCTGAGAGCTAGCTCCAGGGTTGGTAGCAGGAGGAAACATGGGCCCAAAGACTCTGGGGTCAGGCTTGAGGTTTCAGGCATGCTACTTCTGTGTGTCCTTGCATTAGATCTCTGTAGGTAGAGGAGGCTGACTCTCGAGGGCCCATTCCTCCAGCCTTCTGCCTAGCTCTCTTATTACCTCTAGTCTGCTGACAGAAATGTGGCAACAAGGGCTGGAGAGATGGCTTAAAGGTTAAGGTGCTTGCCTGTGAAACCTACTGACCCATGTAAGCCAGATGCACAAGGTGGCACATGTGTCTGGAGTTTGTTTGGAGTGGCAGGAGGCCTTGGCATGCTCATTCTCTCTCTCTCTCTGCTTCTCCTCTCTCTATCAAACAAATAAATAAAGTATTTAAGAACATAAAAGAAATGTGGAAATCAGCTTCCTTTAAGGCTTCCAGACTAGGGCTTGGCATAGAAGGCTGAAATAGCTGGAGGCTTCCACAGTCCTCAGACAAGACTGGGGCACCTTGCTGTGGGATTGGCTAAGCCTTTTCCTTCCTCAAGAGTAGAGGCTCTGCTAGGGTAGTAGCCATGCGCATCACCTTTCCCACAGAGTTAAGGTTGTAAGAAGGGTCAAAGGCTCCCCTGTGTGCTCTGCCTTCCTGAGGCCAGGGCTGAGTCTCTTCCTCCTGGAGGGAATGCCTGCAGCTGGTGGACTCTCCTTCAACCTGCAGCTCTCAGCTCAGGCTCACTTACCCTAGTCATGTGGAAGACACAGTAAGGCCTACTACAGCCTGGGACTCCCTTAAGAATCTGTTTTTGAAAAAAAAAAAGAATTTATTTTTGCCAGTTTTAATTTATATTTATTTATTTTTCATTACCAAGTGACCCTGAAGCCTTTTCCTAAGGCAGTTTCCTGTCCTTTCACCTGGCCCTGCCAGAGGTGCTTGCCAGACCCCTGTGCAGTCTCCCCTGGTTGGGCACAGACAAGGCATCTAGGGACCGGGCGCGTGCTTCTGCCTGGGATGATCTAGGATTCAGGCAGGACAGTGTTTCTTAGTAGGTAATGTAGGGGACCAGGAGCCTTTTTGGGATGCTTGCAGTCCTTAGATGTGGCCACAAGATGTCAGTGAGAGGCCATGCAAATGGCTCCCGTCTTGGGGTTGAGCTCATAAGGAAGGAAGTCAGACAGCAGGCAGTAAGATCCAGCCAGCACTTGGCAGCCAGCCTCAGCCTTGGGTTTCTTCCTCTATCTCATCCTCAAAAACTCTCCACAATGCTCTGTCTCTTTTATTTGCTTGCAGTTCTCTGCTCCAGGAAGAGGGGGGTTCTGAGACTTTCTGGCGTCCTGCTCTGAAAAGGATATGGAAGTGACATCTCTACTGGACACCCTGTTGCTGGAATGAACTGTGTGTGTGTGTGTGCGTGGGTGTGTGAACTCGAGCGTGTGCTTGTGAGTGTGTGTGCGTGTGTCCATGTGCATGTGTTTGTGCTTCAGGCCACCCAGGAGAATGTGTGGATAATTATGTACTATCCATTTCAAAAAACAAGAAGTTTGCAAGTTTTCTCTACATAGAAGTGGTAAATGTTTGAGGAAATATATATCCAATATTAATCCAATTTAAACATTTATGCAACATACACATGTATTGAATATTAACATGCACGACGAATATGTACAAATTTTGTTTTAGTATATAGTCAAAATTTTTTAATTAACAAAAGTCAAGAATGCTTGCTTGGGCTGATGTGTTTGTGTGTGACTCTTTACAAGGATTTGTGTCTGCACAGATAGAAATTAAGACTGAGAAGGTGGTCTTAGCAACGTCCTAGTCCTGCCAGGCATGGTGGCGCATGCCTTTAATCCCAGCACCAGAAGGAAATGGGAAGAAAGGAGGAGGGGCAAAGGAAAGGCAGGGAAGCGTGGGCATGTGCCGTTTCAGTGTCTCACTTTGACAGGTGTGAGTGCGGATGTCTACGCGTGTCCATATTGCAGGAGGTCTGTCTGCCTGTAGTGTCAGGATTGAGTTTACATAAATGTGTGAGTGTAAGTGTGAATGCCAGGCTCCTTATGCATGGCCTCAGTGAGCCAAGGTCTCTCTGAGGAAGTGCTGATGTTTGGGGTTGGCACCGTGGGAGCAATGATGCAATGTCAGTGACTCTGAAGGGCGCATCTGGAGGAGCCTGTGAGTGACCACGTGGACATTAGTGAGTGGGAAAGAGGAGGGCCCTCCTCAGCTCCTTGGCCCCTCCACACTGTCCCTGCATAGCCCCTAGGGTTTCTGTGTTCCTGCCCCAGCAACAGCGAAATCCTTTATCGGTTGAGGCACCAGCCTCCGTGTCGGGATTTCAAGGTTCCTGTCGGTTCCATCCATCTTCTGGGGCCTCCTGGTATTAGCATTGATCTACAGGGGAAATGGAGAGCGCGGCTGGGTTATTACGCACCCGCCCGCCTTCCCTGGGCGGTGATTGAGTGCACACAGAGAATTTTTGAAACATGGCCACCCTAACTTATTCTGTCTTCCTGCCAATAGCGTGGCATAGGTCCAAATTACGGGTCGATACCAGCTGATCTTTTTATGTTAAACTGTGATGAAGTTGCTTCTGTGTGGAGATAGGGTTAGACCCTGGGCCCTCGGTTAATGGAGAACTTTTGGGATGGGGAAGTGAGGAACCCGGGAATGGACCAGGGGAGTGGTCAGCAGCGGCATAATGTTGGGCGGGGTGGCTCAGGGCAGGCCGTATGTGCAGGCTTGGCTCGAGGCCTGGACTGCACGCATGCTTGCAGAGCATTGAGCCAGCTGCCCGGGCCCCTAGGCTCCCTGCCCCTGCCTGGTTTCTTCCTAGGGACCCTCAGGGCTCTCCATCAGACCTTCCCATGGGTCAGCCAGTCTGCCCTACTGAGGCCCCTCCTTGCTCCTTTCCAAGGATAGAATTCCATTTCCCTCCAGTCCCTTCCACCCCTCTCCCCCACCCCCACCTCTACACACCTGCACCATCAAACGGGTTTGTCTTTAACCTCCAAACAGGGGACTTTAATTAAAGAGACAGTGACCCCTTTTATGAGTTTGGTCGCGTTGGGTTTCAGGGCCCTTGTCACTAGCGGCTCACATAACGCTAACAAAAGCTTGCAGGCCCCAAGAGGAGCCGGTCTCCCTCGTAGACATTGTGGCGGGGGCATAGGGTAGTGATAGGGGGCATGAGAAGTGGGAGGCGTTTTAGGGTCAGGAGCTGCAGTGACTGAATCCAGGATGGTGGAGGTTGGGGGAGGGGGGTAGGCAAGTAGTCCCTATGCCTTTTGGGCACAATCCCATCTAAAGCACATCACGCTCGCTCTACTGGTATGATCCTCCGTGTGTCAAATGGCTGGGCTTCCAAGAGGACCTCGTGTGTTCAGGGATCCTGTCTCCCTTGCCTATTGGGTTATATCATAAATCTAAAAGTAGCTGGCTGTGGTGGCACACGCCTTTAATCCCAGCACCTGGGAGGAGAGATAGGAGGATCTCCATGAGCTCGAGGCCACCCTGAGACTATGTAGGAAATTCCAGGTCAGACTGGACTAGAGTAAGAGCCTGCCTCAAAACAAACAAACTAACTAACAAACAAACAAACAAACAAACAAAAAAACCTAGAAATAATTTTCAGGAGAAATAGACTGGCTAGAACTCATTCAAAAAACAATTTTTTTACTTGCATATTTAAAGGAAAAGTGATTTTATGATAACACATGATTGCTAATTGCTAATAACTATAATAACACCGCTCAACATATGGCACAAGTCACAGATTCTGTCCTGTGACTGGAGGTGCCAGTGCTGACAATCCACACACGCAGTGAAAAGCAGCCGCAGCCCCATGCATGCAAGACCCAAAGTCAGGCCTGGTACCTGCAGCTCCCCACCCTGCCCCTTCTCCCTTAAAGATCCCAAGTCAGGCAACTGCTGGGCTAGTGTTAGGAGTTTGAAGGGCCCTTATCTTATGTTTAATCACCTCTTCGCTGTTGATTTTTAACCAAGGGCTTCTCTAGCTTCTGTAAGAGATGTTTGCTCACCCTTTGATCTGGTTCTTTGATACCCTTTGTGAATTCTCTTAAGCTGGAGAGGGTGTTCAAACTACCACACTTATTCATTCAACAAACATCACAGGCTGTTCAAAGGAACCCATGCATAATTAATTATTTTCATGAGGGTTCCCCCAAAGCGGGGTTCTCTCCTCCTAACTAGAGGCTGATACAGTTTCAGCTATCTGTGTGAGCAATTGGTCATCTAAATGCTAATCTAGGGTTGCTAGGAAGGAAACTAGGGTTGAGGACAAAGCAGCAAATTTGAGGAGGAGAAACTCAAAGGCCAAAACTGAATGAAGAGGATTCTCCGCAGCCACCCATGAGACCTTGCTTCTCCCTCATGACACATGTGTTTGCCAAGTAGGGACACTCGGATGGGACGCGAGGATGGCTGCAGAAAGCCGACAGACAAGACACAGGCAAGAGAGGGTGGGGGGTGAACACTAACCAATACTAACAACATCACCACATGGGGGGCTACCCCTTCCAACAAGAGGGTCTGCCCCTGTGCACACAGCGTCATTTACCCACGTGAATGGTGTGGTATCTATGTGTGTGCCCGGGAGTGCATACACCCACAGAGAGAGGTCACAGCCGGCCCCTTGCCTGCTCTCTGGGGGAGGAATCTGGAGGCCAGAGGGGTTGGGGCATAATTGGTTTTGGCATTTCCTACCTCCACGGCCCAGGAAGCTCCCTCTGTTTCATCTGCAGCCTGATCAATCCCTAGTCATGTGCCTTTCCACATGGACGCCCCCGAGCCCCCAACTCACTGTGCTTTCGGAAACTTCGTTAGTGCCATTAATCTGCTGACCCAGGCAAATAACTAACTTGTTGCAATGCAGACTTTCACCTCTTCCCCAAGACACCCGCCCCCCCCCCCCCGGCCTGGTGTTCAATTTATCCTCTCTGTTGGCTATACCCATCCCTCATTTCACTTGGAATCCTTCCTCTCATTCTCATCCATCCACACAGTCATCACTTTCCAAGTCTTTTTCCTCACACGTGTCCCAGCGCTTGGTGTGTTGCGTGGCTAGCCCGTGTCTGTCTGTCTGTCATCAGCCCCAGAAGCAGGACAGGTCCCATGTGCCCCTTAGTAGCAGGGGTTGTGGGGTCACACTGGCAGTTAGGAACCATGCAAGGGAGAAAGTAGAGTATATATTGAGTATTCACTGTCTTAGCACTGGTCTAAGAGACTATTACTCTGGACTGGAGAGGAAAGTGAAATTCCTTCACCACCCCTTCCCTTTTTTTTTTTTTTTAAATTATTTATTTATTTATTTGAGAGCGACAGACACAGGGAGAAAGACAGATAGAGGGAGAGAGAGAATGGGCGCGCCAGGGCTTCCAGCCTCTGCAAACGAACTCCAGACGCGTGCGCCCCCTTGTGCATCTGGCTAACGTGGGACCTGGGGAACCGAGCCTCGAACCGGGGTCCTTAGGCTTCACAGGCAAGTGCTTAACCGCTAAGCCATCTCTCCAGCCCTCCCTTTTGTTTTTGGGAGACAGATTCTTGCTAAGCAGCCCAAATTGACCTAGAACTCATTATGTGGTCCAGGCTGGCCTTAAACTCACTACCTTCCTGCCTTAGCCTGCTGAGTGCTGGGATTACATGTGTACCACCATTCCTGGCTCCATTTCCTCCTTCTTAAAGCAGAGAAACAGAGGCTGGAATGATTGATTACTCTTTAATGGATACTGGAGCTGAGATGGGGACTGTGCTGTGCCTCACTCAAGCCATTCTTTGTACTCTACAGAAAGGAAAAGGACTCCCATTCTCAAGTCAGGTTCTTGGTACCAACAAGAAACTCCCTATGGAAAAGGGCCCTGACACGAGATTCCTCTCTCCTTTTTCCTCGTATGGAGTCATGCGTTGGTGTGTGTGTGTGTGTGTGTGCGCACGTGCATGTGCGTGTTCTTGCTTTCTTCCTGTCATCCCAGAAAAGGTCCATGGTGCCCAGCCCCTGCTGTGCCCTGGTGCCAGGATATACCAGCTCAGCTGGCTCCAGCCTCATAGCCCTGCTTCTCCTCTGGCCTCTATGACTGATGTGCTGGGCCCATTGTCCAGGCAGGAACAAAGACTGCGGATTTAAGCTGAGTGACCAGGCGGCTCTACCAAGCAGAAAAGACTACCCCCCCCCACCAAGCTGGGCCCAGCCGGGGGGGGGGGGGGGGGGAGGGTGGCTAGGAGGGGGACCTGAGAGAAAAGGGACAGGGAACCTTTGAAAGTAACTAATTAAAGGGCCTTTGCCTGCCCCCTCCCTCTGGGCGCCTAATCTCTTTGGGGCAGTAGCCAGACAATGTGCCCTCCACCCTGCCCCCCTCATTGGAGTTTTAAAACAAGAGACAACTTGAAGTTAATGAGCGCCACCTGACAGGGGTCCCCTAATGAGAAGGGGGCTGCTGGGAGGCTCACACATTCTCTGGCTCCATGAATAGCTCCCCCTCACCCCCTGAGTTTTATTCATCTAGGGTTAGGGGCAGGGGGCAGAAAGGAAGGGGGCCCTGTTCAGTGTGGAGCACGTGGACCATGGTTCGGTGCTGGAAAGAGCTCTACCTCCCCTCCCCCATGGCCCAGGTCCAGCTCTGAGGCAGAATGGCACCAGGCTTTGGCCTGAGCTGGCTTCAGGCCTTTGGAACAGCTTTGCTTCCAGGCTCTTGGTCACTAGAATGGGCCACTGGCTCCCCACCCCCCCCCCAGGCCTGTGAGGCAGAGGAGGGATGCTTTGGGGCTAGCGGGCTTGGTGGCAGGGGCAGAGGTCAGAAGTCATCTGGAAGTGGGATTGGAAGGCTTTCTTGGATGTTGGACAGGTTCTACCATTGCTGTCTTAATCCTGGCTTCTCTGAGTCTGCCATATCTCAGTTCTACAAGGCTCCCACCCTTGAAGCTCTCCTCCAATGCTCTCCTCTCCTGCTTCCCAGATCTGATCCCCAGCTCTGACCTTCCCTTGTTTCTCTCAGAACCTTCTGTTCTCAGCCTGGTGGGCAGCTTGGCAGCCTCCTGAGGTCGGTGCATAGGTCCTACCCTTGTGAATGTGTAACAGCATGTAAGTAAGTGTACAACAGCCTGGGGAGGGGCTAACCATGGAGGGCCCCAACCATAGGGGGACAATGGGAGGATATAGTTGGACCCAACTCTTTACCCTTAAGCCAACACCCTGTCCTAAATAGCCATCACTACATGCTTGCCTGTCTTGAAACTCAGCCAGGCCTGCACTAGATGTGACTCAGGACAAGAGGCCTTACGTTCAGAGGAGAACTCTGGGAAATGGAGGTCCGGGACATCTGGTGTTTGCTTTCAGAACAAGTGGTCACTGATGGGTTCCTCGGAATTCTCCCACTACCCAAAAAAGGCAGGGGCTGAGGAGAAAGCATTATGAAAGGCCCAGCCCAGCTTGATGTGGAGGAGAAGAAGGGACAAGACAGCACAGGGGTCTCCAGCCAGCAGAGCTCCATAGACAGAGGTAACTAATTTCCCAACTACTCATGGTGAAAATATCACATTTCATGCTTTGTTGACGATTCATAGAAAAATCCTATTAAAACTGGGTAGACTATTTATACAGTTTAAACAAATGATGATCAAAGATTTTACATGTTTGGAAAGAACCATGCTTCCTGGTTGGGCCTCACTCAGTGTGTGAGGGACAGTAGTGCAGTATGTTTGGATATCTTGAGACCTGCGTGTTGAGAGAAGATGAGGGAGAAAACTTGCTGGGTAGGGAGCGATTACAGCCATTCTGTCCAGCAGGGGGCACCCTCCCCCCAATGTCAATACCCCCTTTCTCCATTTACTCAAAGCCCTGCAGATGGGCAATGATTTCAGGTCCCTTTTTGTCTGGTCATCTTTCCTCACAGCTCCTGGACCTGATTCAAACTCTCCTGAGCGTGGCACATGTGCAGCTGTGATTGTGTGGGACTGGGGCTTTGCAGCTGGATGTGCACTCGTGTGCTGTGCGTCCAAGTGTGTGTAGGTCAGGGTGGCCTTTGTGGATGGCGGGGGGGGGGGGGGTGCTTCATTCTATGGACTCCCTGTTATTTTCCTTCCTCTTCGTCCCAGCTGAAGGTCTCTCTGTTCTCCCATAAGCCTGGCCTGGTACTCTTCTCGAATACCCATCTCCATGTACGTACATGCACGCACTCATCATGCCTGTGTAGAAGGGTACTTTTCTTCCCCCTAAAACAAGCCATTTTATTTTATTTGTTTGAGAGAGAGAAAGAGAGAGGGAATGGGGGTGCCAGGGCCTTCAGATGCTGCAAACGAACTCCAGATGCATGTACTATCTTGTGCATCTGGCTCACATGGGTCCGTGAGTTGAACCTGGGCCCTTTGGCTTCCACCAAGTGCCTTAACTGCTAAGCCATCTCTCCAGCCCAGAGTACTTTTTAATTTTTATTTATTTTTACTTATTTGAGAGCTACAGATAGAGAGTGAAAGAGGCAGATAGAGAATGGGCATGCCAGGGCCTGCAGCCACTGCAAACAAACTCCTGATGCATGCGCCACCTTGTGCATCTGGCTTATGTGGGTCCTGGGGAATTAAGCCTTGAACGGAGGTCCGTAGGCTTCACAGGCAAGCGCTTAACTGCTAAACCATCTCTCCAGCCCCCAGGGTACTTTAAAAAAAGTATTTATTTTTTAGGACTGGGGACATGGCTTAGTGGTTAAAGTGCTCACCTGTGAAACCTAGTACTCAGGTTTGATTCCCCAGGACCCAAGTAAGCTTAGATGAACAAGGTGGTGCGTGCTTCTGGAATTCATTTGCAGTAGCTGGATGGCCGTCATGACATATCCATACTCTTTCTATCTCTATTTACCTCTTTCTCTCTCTCTCAAATAAATAAATAAATATAATTTTTAAAAGTATATTTATTTATTTATTTAAGTGTGAAAGGCAGAGAGAGAGAGAGGGAGAACGCACACCACAGCCTTTAGCTGTGCAAACAAGCCCCAGACGTATGTGCCACCTTGAGCATCTGGCTTATGTGGGTAGTGGGGAATCAAATCTGGGTCTTTTGGCTTTGCAGGAAGCATCTTAACTGCTAAGTCCAGCCTGAGGGTACTTTTTAAAAATAAGTATCTTTGTGTGTGGGTGGCACACCAGGACTTCTTGCCAGGACTTCTTGCCATTACACACACCTGGCATTTGTGCCACTTTTTGCATCTGGCTTATGTGGGTGGCTTGGGAATTAAACCTGGGCCATCAGGCTCCCCAAACAAGTGCCTTTAACTGCTGAGCCATGTTTTTGACTCAAGGATGCTTTTTTTTAATGTAAGACAAGCCCAACAGACTGGCTTTTTTTTTTTTTTTTTTAAGAGAGAGAGAGAGAGAGAGAGCTGGGCGTGGTGGCACGCACACCTTTAATCCCAGCACTCGGAAGAGGTTGGAGGATCGCCGTGAGTTCGAGGCCACCCTGAAACTCCATAGTGAATTCCAGGTCAGCCTGGGCTAGAGTGAGACCCTACCTCGGGGGGAAAAAAAAAAGAGAGAGAGAGAGAGAGAGAGAGAGACAGAGAGAGAATTGGCACTTAAGGGCCTCCAGCCACCACAATCGAACTCCAGACGTGTGCGTACTTTGTGCGCATGTGCAACATTGTGCACTTGCATTACTGTGGGTCTGGCTCACATGGGACCTGGAGAATTGAACATGAGTCCTTAGGCTTTGCAGGCAAGTGCTTTAACTGCTAAGCCATCTCTCCAGCCCTCAGGGGTGCTTTTTGAGAGGCAGGTACAGTGTACTGGCTAGGGTTGTAGGCAGAAGAACTAAAGGTCCCCTTTCTGGAAGAATGTGAGGACCCCAGCCCAGGAGGCAGGGTTCCACATCCCAACTCTAAAGAGTTCTCAGGAACCTTCTGAATCAGCCCAATAGCAAGCTACAGACACCCTGAAGAAGGCACGCTAAATGGTCGAGTCCCCTAGCTGGAGATTAGCTTAGAGGCTTTTTGTGGGAACCTGAACCTTGCTTGGTTCCAGGAGTTGGATGGAGAGCTGGATGCCCCCTGGGGCAGGGACAGAATGGCCCTGAAGCAGGTGCTGGGTGCCTGTGCTACCTGTCCCCACCACCAGCTAGTCCTGCCTCAGCAGTTTTATTACCCATAGGGAGATAATGTCCTGGCAGGCAGCCTGTTCTGAAGGGGAATGTGCTCCCAGCCACCACCACCACCACCACCACCACAGTTTGGCCTCAGGAGGCTGGCTTGATCCCAGCTCAATTTCTTGTTAGATGGGTCTGAAGGGGCTAAACTACGGTTCTCTGTCCTGGAGAGGCCAAGACCTTCCTAGTCATAGAAATTTCTGTTTAAGGGCCAGAGAGATGGCTTAGTGGTTAAGGCGCTTGCCTGCAAAGCCAAAGGACCCAGGTTCAATTTGTAGGACCCATGTAAGATGTACATGGTGGCACATGCGTCGGAAATTCATTCTTTCTTCCTTCCTTCCTTCCTTCCTTCCTTCCTTCCTTCCTTCCTTCCTTCCTTCCTTTCTTTCTTTCTTTCTTTCTTTCTTTCTTTCTTTCTTTCTTTCTTTCTTTCTCTCTCCCAAATAAATAAATAAACATAAGATATTAAAAAATAAGTATCTGTTTAAGAAGAGGTTGGAGTAGAAAGGGTGGAGGGAGGAGAGACAGGATTAAAGTGGATGGTGGGCCTTCCTTAAAGGGAGGAGCTCTAGTCAGACAGGGTTAGAAACAATGGAGGCTGGAGCATCTGTCCCCTGGCTACCCCCAACTGTGTCAAAGGAGAGCTAGAGTAACTGGGGGCACCTAGTATAGTGCGAGTGCTCAATGATGCTGATGGGTTAGGTGATGTGAGATTTCTTTATTGCTTAGTTTACTTATATGTTTACTGCTGCTTCTGAGAAGCTAGTTCTCATAGTGATGGGATTGCCTAGGGCCTGAGCAGCTAGCTAAGGAGCAAGACCTAGCCCAGGGAGGTTTAATCATCTCATGGAGACCCTGGGCTATCTGTCTGCTTCCCTGAATTGCTTTTTATTTCACTTTCTTTTTTCTCATATAGTCTTTCCTTCTTTCTTTCTCCCTTCCTTCTTTCCCCTCCCTCTCTCTTCCTCTTTCCCTCTCTGTCTTCTTTCCTTCTCTCTTCTTTCTCCCTCCCTTCCTTTCTTTCTCTCCTCTTCCTGTTCCCACTTCTTATTGTTTTTGAGACTTTTTTTAAAAAAATATTTTATTCGTATTTATTTGGGAGAGAGAAATAGGCAGGCAGAGATAAAGAGAGAATGGTGTAACCATCAGGGCCTCCAGCCACTGCAGATGAACTCCAGATGCCATCTTGTTTCCTTGGGTCCTGGGGAACTGAACCTGGGTCCTTAGGCTTCACAGGCAAACACCTTAACTGCTAAACCATCTCTCCAGCTCGCAGGGCAAAACTTTATTTGAACCTCCTGGTGTCGGCTCCTCTCCACACACCCCTAAAGGTCTGGATGGGCCTCTCAGGATCACCCCCCAAACCATGTAGGCGCAAGAAACAAATGCTCTCCAAGACCAGGTCTTTTTATGTCACTAAGCAGGCCTTGAATTGACTATCTTCCTGCCTCAGTTTTTCAAGTGCTGGGATCACAGTTCTGCACTACTATGCCTGGCTTTTTTTTTTTTTTTTTTTTTTTTTTTTTTTTTGCGGGGGTGTGCCACATTTGGAGCTGGAGCAGAGGGCAAGAAGAACAATTGCTTGTGACTACAGCATCCATCATATGTGAGGACCTCGGGCAGCCCAGCTCAGAGGAACCACCGATGTCCCTACTGCCTTTGCCACAGTCTGCACTTTATTAGAATTTATTTGTTGCCCCGATTGAGGGGGAAAATAATTAACACCCCTACAAATATATCGTAAACAAAATATTTATTAGAAATAAATAACTCATTTATTTTACATATTTCATTTCAACAATAACATTACCCAATTTATCATTTAACATTTTTGCAAGACAACTTAACGACTACTTATTAGCATTTCCATTTTTCACCCGCGCACCATAAAGCACGGGCGCTCCCCAAATGGCCTGGCACAGGCCGAGCCAGGAGCTCAGAAGACCCTGGGGAGGGCTGTGGACCCCCTAGACTGGTCCCTCTCTGACACACTCCAATATATGTGGAACTGACATCCCATAACAAATACATCTTCAGACGTAGACACCTTCTACCTAAACCTATAGCCCAGCTTTCCCAGAAAGCAGTACCCCAGAAGAGACACACACCAGCATACAAATTGATTCCAAATATCTGTGCTCACACAGACTCCAACCTTACAGACATCCACACACATAAATGTGTGTGCACAGGTGTGCATTCATGTGTGGATTGCAGGGACCACACCCAAGCCATGCCCACCTCACATCTCACCTTTGTGGGGACAGAGAGGAACAGCCACCTCTGCCTCTATAAGATGAGTTGGGGCATAACATCGAGGCCAGTGTGTGTGATTTGAGGTCCCCTTTTGGTCCCCATTTTGCAGCCCCTGGACTTCCCTTCAAGCTCTGTGTCTGTTTCTCCAGTTCAGCGAGGACTTCCTGGGATCAAGTTCTCATGTTCTTTCAAACTTCTGCTTTAGGGGGTCATCCTGGTGAGCCCGGTCAGTCTCCCCACCCCTAAATGCCAGATGAGTCCCTTCTTGAAAGAACTATGTGGCCATAGTGCTTCTCTCAGCTGCCAGGCTTCTGGGCTATGAATTTGAACCTGGGGCTCCGGATTACAGAGGAGGGATTTGAATTTGGGTGGGGTGAGGATAAACTACCTGCGGATATTCAGTGCTTTTGACACTCCTACCTACGCAAGGTCAAGGTTCAGTCTAGCTCCCGCTGCTTCCTGCCTTCCAGCCACACTCCTCACTGCTGACTGAAGGAGGGAAGGGAGCGAGAAGAGCAATACAGGTAGCGGTCTGAGCTGGGGGACACCTTTCTCCATCTCCCCAGAACTGATTTGGTATTTGGATTAAAAGTGTCTGGAGGGTATCCCTAAATGCTAACAGAATCAAACTGTAGCCATCCATTCCACCCCCTTCTCAATCCCTAAAGAGTAGCATTCTAGTATATTTGTGTGCAGACATGGGTTGAGGGAACAGATGCGCATCCATGTGAGTGCGTGCGTGGGTGTCACTCTGAATCCTGACGAGGCCCACTCACCACGCTACCCTCAGCACCAGTCCAACAGCTGGTGGATTAGAGACCAACCGGGTATGGAGGGCCAAGGCTGCAAAGTCCCCGAGGAGTGCAGAGCCTCTCTGCCCTCTCACTGGGAGGTGGAGGTGGGAGGCAGGGGCCCAGAAGGGGGGGTCTCTTTGGAGTCTGCTTAGCCAAGGGCTGGGGGCAGGGCCCATGGGGAGCATACACAATGGTTGGAGGTTGGAGGGTCTGAAACTGGAGACTTTAATAAAAGCCACTGACAGCAAATAAAGCTGCCAGGGGAGTCCCATTACCCACAACAAGGACCCTTTGTGAGCCAAGAAGGGCTGCCCTGACCCTTCTCCACCAGCCCGGCTCCATCCCACCCAGCCCAGGCCACAGCTCTGAGCTTGCAGGCTCCCCAGCTGAACCCAACCCAGCTCAGGGGCTCTGCAGCCCTGAGGAAACCCATCTGGATGCTTCCACAGACCGAAGTCCTTCTCTGTCTACGCACCACCCTTGTCTCCGATAGCACTAGCTTTTGCGTGTTTTGTTCTTCTAACAAGTGTCCAAGAAATCTACTCTGAAGTATCTCTGGTCAAATGAACCTGTATGGGCTCCACTCCTGGCCCAGCGGTGGTACAAAGGTTGGGCCTGATCTTGACGTAGATCCCTAAATAGTCCTTAACCCAAGACTGACCTGTTCCTCTCTGGACCCCAGTGCTGATCCCAGCTATATGGTCTATCTGAAGAGCTGCAGCATTGGGGTCCAGAAGACGTGGTTGAATCCTGGAGTCCTAGCTGTTTGACCTTGACTAAGTCATTTCTTCTCTTTGTGCCTCATCCTCCTTATCTTTAAAATGATTTAAGAAGATTTCTTTGAGGATTAATGACCCATTATAATTTTTTTTATTTTTATTTATTTATTTGAGAGCAACAGACAGAAGGATTGAGAGAGAGAGAGAGAGAGAGAGAGAGAGAGAGAGAGAGAGAGAATGGATGCACTAGGGCCTCTAGCCACTGCAAATAAACTCCAGATGCTTGTGCCACCTTGTGCATCTGGCTAACGTGGGACCTGGGGAATCGAGCCTCAAACCCGGGTCCTCAGGCTTCATAGGCAAGTGCTTAACTGCTAAGCCATTTCTCCAGCCCTAATGGCCCATTATAGATACTACTTACAAACTTTAAAGAATTCACACTAACTCCAGTGCTAAGGAGGGTGGAGAAAGGCAGATCTCTGGAGCTCCCTGGTCAGCAGCTACCTGGTCTCAAAGAAAAAAAGGCGGAAGAGTGAAGAGGATACCTGTTGTCCTCCTCTGGCTCCTATGCATGTGCACACGGACACGTGCAAACACATGCACACCCTACACACACTAATGTGCTCTCAACTGCATGCCCACACAAAATACACCTTTAAATCACCCTACAAATGAGGGTTATGATAAGCACTCGCTTTAGCCCCAACTTGAAATCCAATTGTGACTTGCAGGTAGGTACTGAGTCCTTCTCTGAGTCATCTTGAAGGCTATTGCTGAGTGGACAGGAGCTTCCATAAGCAGGTGCTCCGTGAGAAACTGAAGAAAAGGATGGAGCGTTTTCTAACCCTTGACTTCATATGAGAAGCCCACTGGTGAGTGGAAGGTTTGAAGGAGCCATCTGGGGGAAACAAGTTGAGGCTCTGGCGTGGAGTTTGGGTAAACTTGGAGGAATGGGGGAGGGGGGAAGTGGGGCGAAAGCAGTTCCCTGATTCAGAAGTGTTGTGGGTGTGAAGAGAGAAACTTCCATGAGGCGAGGTGTCAAGGAAAGAGATGGAAAAGGGGCAGTCCATGGGACTTGGGGTTGTCACTTTAAGGGAGAGGTGGGGCCTGAGATGGGGCACCACACTGGGTGGCAAGATGGGGTCCGACCATCACAAGTCCCTCCCAGTCCGGCAGGAGGGGATTCTGGCGCTGGGCGGGGAGGGAGATTAGAAGGCGCTCTCAATTGCCTTAATGGGCTCTAAGAGGCGGGATCCTATTACAGCTCGGGGTGCCCCGGGGTGCCTTGCTGGGAAGACAAGCTAATCTGCCATGCAAATTAAATCCTGCCTCAAGACGCAAGGCCTGCTTAATGTGATCCATTACACAGTTTACTTGTTTATATCTAATATTGGAACAGGCAGCCCGGGCGGGCGGCAGCGGCAGGCGGAGCGGCCCAAAAGCAGGAGAGTAAATTACCAGCAAAATGAGCTTTTCCAGCCTCCGCCCGCTGCCGCCACCCGCGCAGGCCCTGCTCGGCGCGTCCCGGGCACCTCCGCCCGCCCGCAGCGTGCCCTCGCCCCGCTGCGGCCGCGCTTTCCACGGCGGCCGTCAAGTCTCTTTGTCTTTCTCGTTTTTATGTCCCTTGACCAGTGTCTCTGTCTCTTGTTTGATGGCCTTCCTCTCCCAGCCGTGGTCTGGAGCTCAGCCTTCTTTTGGGTTCGATTCTGTTTCTTTCTTGGGCTTCTGTCCCTCTCTGGGTGTGACAGCTCAACTCCTCCAGAAGTGAGGGGTACTTAGGTCTTTGAGGATGCCAGGTGGCCATGTTCTTTTGGATTCCCATCCAATCAATTCTATTGGACTCTCAAGAATCCTAAATCCCCCAGTTCTTCAAAGCCTGGGTCTTCTTGTGCTGTGTGTGGAAGAGAGGCTGAGGCCAGGTCTTGGGAACCCAGCTCGGGGACCTGGGAGGCCTGGCCTGAGCTCTGAGCTCTTTTGCTAGCGACTGTTTCCGATTGTGAGGGTGTATATTTGGAAAGTGTCACTGTGACCCTGCGTGTATGTGTGCTTGTGTCTGTCCCCATATGTTTCTGTGTGCATAACTGTATAAGTGGGACCTGCCTCCTGCCTGTGTGCGCGGGAGAGCGAGAGAGAACGCATGCGCATGAGCATGCATGTGTCAAGGATAGCATTTTCATAAGCTCCTGAAGATCTTGCCTTCCATCTCCCCAAAGCACATTCTGACAACCTCTGGGTTATGGTGTTGTGGGCACGCACGAGGTGCTGGCACCTTCCGCTCACACCTCCGCTCACAGCCGCCCCCTCCTTTCTGGCTCTTGGAGTCGTTCCATAGCTTTCAGTGTCCCAGGGTCACCTGAATGTCCACCACACATGTCCTTGATGTGTAGCATTTTGCTCTGGCCTGTGTCCCCATTCCCACTTTGGCCCATGACCTCCTTCAACTGAACAGCCCTGAGGCCCTAGCCTGCACCTCCAGAAGAATCTGAGGGCAAAACAAAGTCAGAGCAGACAGACAAAGATGAAAGCCAACATGGAGGTGAGAGAGAGAGACAAAAGACACCACAGTGAAGAAGAGAGAGAGAGAGAGAGAGAGAGAGAGAGAGAGACCCACAGAAGAGACAGAAGAGCCAGGCAGTGGGAAAGAGAAGGGTAGGGTGACCGCGCATCTGTGATTGGGAACTCCTGCTTAAGCGCCCAGGACCTTAGGCCTGGTACCAAGGGACAATTTGGCTGAAACTGGGGTTGAGGGTGCGGGGCGAGGTTCCCCAGTCCCTGCGCAGGACAGTGCTCCTGCCTGTGGCCGCATGCTGAGGAAACACTAGAAAACACAGCCTCAACCTTTGGATTGCTAGCCGTGCCTGTGGTTCCAAGAGGACCCTCAGACCTGGACAGGTGGGGCAGAGGGAGAGGAAGTGCCCACAGCTTGGCTGTGCACAGCTGCTGCTCTCATGCCACCCCGGCATTGTATACACACTCTCACACACGTGCCACGTGCCAGGCTGGAGGCTTGCCAATGAGGATCCCTGGCTCAGGTCCATGGTCTCAAGCCCGGGCCCTAGCCACAGTCTTTATGTCCAGAACTTCTGACACCTCAGCCTCCATTTCTCCGAGAGCCTTCCCCTCCTAGGCCAGTGAGTGGTAATGATCCCCTATGCTTTCATCTCTCAGCCTTTCTGGGGTTCCTGATACCCCAATTCTTTTGGATTCCCAAGCATCCCAAATCCCCTGGTTCTTCAACTTCTGGGTCTTCTTGACCCTGACCTGTGGCCCGGGTTGGAGTGGGGGGATCCTGCTGGGTGGAGGGTAGGAGGGAAGGTGTGAGTCTGTATGTCTGTGTGGAATGGGGGCTGTTTAGATAAACAGATGGCAACAAATGGCATAAAATTATATACCCATAATGTCAGTTCATAACATTTTGTTCGACATACTTGATTTAATCGCTTAGCTGACGATTTGGCTTTTGGGCCCATATGGTGGGGAATGAAGCTGCATGGCACCCGCTCCAATCTGGCTCTTTTATCACCAAGGCTGGGGGGGTAGGGATGGGGGGGTCAGTAGGGGGAGAAGAAGGGATGCAGATGGAAAGAGAATGAGCTGACAGGAGAGGGGCTAAGGAGGGGGAGACCGTAGGGATTGAAGGGGACTGGACACTGGTCGGATAGACGACTTCTAGAGGCAGGGTGGGTAAGGCCCCAAGTCAACTGGGATGCAAGGACTATCTTCAAGAGATGTGGGCTCATGGGCTGGAGAGATGGCTTAGCGGTTAAGCGCTTGCCTGTGAAGCCTAAGGACCCCGGTTCGAGGCTCGGTTCCCCAGGTCCCACATTAGCCAGATGCACAAGGGGGAGCACGCATCTGGAGTTCGTTTGCAGAGGCTGGAAGCCCTGGTGCGCCCATTCTCTCTCTCTCCCTCTGTCTTTCTCTCTGTGTCTGTCACTCTCAAATAAATAAATAAAAAATGAACCAAAAAAATATATATAAAAAAGAAAGACTTCTCTTGAGTGTCTTAAAAAAAAAAAAAAAAAGAAGCCGGGCGCACGCCTTTAATCCCAGCACTCGGGAGGCAGAGGTAGGAGGATCGCCGAGTGTTCGAGGCCACCCTGAGACTACATAGTGAATTCCAGGTCAGCCTGAGCTAGAGTGAGACCCTACCTCGAAAAACCAAAAAAAAAAAAAAAAAAAAAAAAGAGATGTGGGCTCTATGGCTGCTCTTACTGGATGCTGCTAGGGTTGTGGCCACAGAGCTAGCTGTTTCCACGAGCCCAGTCACCTGACCCTGTCATTTGCTCTTTTCAAAACCAAGACCCAGACCTCTGGTGCTGTCTCTTATCACTTTTGCTAGACTTAACACTTAGTGTGTGTACGCTTATCTTCTTATGGGTGTGTGCAGGAATGTCTGGGGGACGCTCAGGTACCTTATGTGATAGGTTATGTGTGTATGAACCCTATTTTACTCTGAGCAGCAGTAAAGGTGTAAATGAGAGTTGGTGGCCCCGTCTTATATCTGGCGAGACTATGACTTCTACATATATGAGAAGTTTGAGCGTGAGTTTGGATGGTGATGAGGTGGAGGCTGTGCCGGAGTGTGGTTGTGTATATACAATGGATGCATGGGGCCATGAAGTCGACAGTTATGTGGGGGGTGGCTGAGTGTGTGGGTGTTTCAGATGGTCATGGTCAACAGTGGGCACTCAAATACTCAAATACTGTTGCTAAGTATGGTCATGCAGCCATCTCACAGCACCTTGTCTTAGGTGTGATTAATGGGCAGGGAAATAGTGTGTGTGTGTGTGGGGGGGGGATTCCCTTCAGGGAACCCACTTTCCACTCTGCTCACAGAAACCAGGCTTTCCGTGGTGTCCCCTTGTCAAGTTTCCTGTCTATAGGCCCAAGTCACTGGTCACTTGCTCTTATCTGGGGCCTCAGAGAAGCCAGCCAGCTCTTTCCCCACAGGGAAACCCTATTCTTTCCCCATCACCAGTTCAGCTTGGTTTGTTATCCACACCTTTCTCAGTCCTGAAGCTGCGCCAGTTCCCATAGCAGAGAATCTGGGCCCAAGTCAGCTTTCAGCACTCAAGTGGCAGCCTCATGCACCCCCTGCTGAGTGCTGCCCGCAGCTCTGGACATGGGGGCTGGCACCTGCAGAGGACGGGGCCTCAATCTCTTCTCCCCTTCCCTCAGATTCCTAGCTCCCAACTCCAGCATAGGCTTTGTGTAGCCAGGCTGCTCGGCTCTACTTGCAGCTTACTGTGAGTCTTCCTCTCAGTCTCTCTCTCCTGTTTCCTCTCAGTACCTTGCCCCTGCAAGGTCTCTGCAGTTCCTTAAATTTTTTTTTCAAATTTTTATTAACAACTTCCATGATTACAAAAAATATCCCATGGTAATACCCTCCCTCTCCCCACTTTCCCCTTCGAAACTCCATTCTCCATCATATCCCCTCCCCATCTCTTTCAGTCTCTCTTTTATTTTGATGTCATGATCTTTTCCTCCTCCTATGATGGTCTTGTGTAGGTAGTGTCAGGCACTGTGAGGTCACGGATATCCAGGCCATTTTGTGTCTGGAGGGAGCACATTGTAAGGAGTCCTACCCTTCTTTTGGCTCTTACATTCTTTCCGCTGCCTCTTCCACATGAGACCCTGAGCCTTGGAAGGCGTGATAGAGATATTATAGTACTGAGTACTCCGGTCACTTCTTTCCAGCACCATGATACCTTCTGAGTCATCCCAAGGCCCCTGCCATCTGAAAAGAGAAGATTCTCTACCAAAAGTGAGAGTAGCATTAATATAAGGGTATGAACATTAAGAAAATGCTTACTGGGCAGTTTGATAAACATAGTATATACATTTAGCCAGACATCAGCAGACGTTACACCCCTAGGGCTCACGACTACCCCTGTTTTAAGTTTTCAGTATCAGGGATATATTCCCTCCCATGGAGCGGGTCTCCAGTCCAATTAGAGGGCAGTTCGTTTCCACCATGATTTAAATATTTTTATTAATTCATTTTTACTTAGATTTTTTCATGTGTATGTGTGTGTGCATGTATATGTGCATGTTTGTGTGTATATGGGCTCATGTGTATGTGTAGGTGTGCATGCATGTGTGTGCATGTACAAGTATGGAAACCAGAGATTGATGTAGGGTGTGTTTCTCAGTCACTCTCTGTCTGCTGTTTTGGAAACAGAGTCTCTGGTTGCACCCAGAACTCACTGATTTGACTAGTCTAGATAGCCAGCAAGCTCTACAGACCTGCTTGTCTCCACCTCCTCAGAGCTGGGATTATAGGCACATGCCACCTCACGTGGCTTTTTTTCCCCAAGATAAGGTCTCACTCTAGCTCAGGCTGATCTAGAACTCACTCTGTAGTCCCAGGCTGGAGTTGAACTCACAGTGACCCTCCTACCTCTGCCTCTGGAGTGCTGGGATTAAAAGCGTGTAGCACTATCATGCCTGGCCTCACTTTTTTTTTTTTTTTTAACATGGGTGCTGGGGATTCAAGTTCAGGTCATCATGCTCACATGGCAAGCTCTTATCCACTGTGCATGTACAAACCAGAGGTCAATGCAGAGCATCTTCTTCAATTGCTCTCTACCTTATTTATTTATTTCTATTTCTATTTATTTGTTTATTTATTTTTGGCTTTTCGAGGTAGGGTCTCACTCTAGTCCAGGATGACCTGGAACTCACTGTGTAGTCTCAGGGTGGCCTCGAACTCACGGTGACCCACCTACCTCTTCTACCTTGTTTTTTGAGACAGGGTCTTGCACTGAACCAGAAGCCCACCCATCTGGTTAGAGTAGCTGGCCAGAAAGTTGTAGGGATCCTCCAGTCTCAGCCCCCCCAGCCTGGAATGCTAAGCACACACCAGCACGCCCAGTTTTTACATGGCTGCTGGGGATTCTAATCAGGTTCTCATGTCTTGTGTGGCGAGCACTTTACCCACTGAGTCCTATCTCCAGCTCTCTGGTCTCTGCATGTCAGACCTTCCCTTCCTCTTTCCCTGCTGTCCTCCCTCTGGTTTACTCTCCTTGTGGGTCTGCGCACAACTCAGGGTCTCTGAAGGTACAGATCAGGGCTGAGGTGAGGTGAGGCCTTAAAATGACCCTTTCCATTTGGTAAGTCCTGTTACCTTCCCTCAAGCCAGCAGGATCCTTTGTGGTAGAGAGCACTCATGGAGATGGGTAGGAGTATGGCAGAGCCCTATGTGGGGACAGGCGTGACTGGCTGCTTTTCTCTTCTCCCAGAGCAAGTGTCCCCAATGCCCTGACTCCCACAGGGTGCCGTGATTTGACCAAACAGTGAGCTTGTTTTCAGGCCACTTGGTCATTAATTTGTTGAACCATTGGTATATGGGATGGGTGTTGCTCAGTGGAAGGACACTTGCCTTGAGTGCCTACGGCCCTGGGTTTGATTCCCAGCTCTGCAAGAAAAAATGTCATAGAACACACCTGATGAGCCAAGTCCCATGCCAGCCAACATGAACAAGATCCTCCTACACCCTTGTCCACAAGGGCCTCACTCTATAAGGGAGACAGGTATGTAAATAAGGATGCCAGCCATGTAGCAGGCGGAAGAGAGGCCCAGTGAAGCCCAAGGGAGTAGAGGTTTATGGGTAGGGGGGTGTGGGAGCCTGAGGAAGTTTTAGGGCGAAGAGGACTCTCAGTTGCATTAAAAAGTTTCTCTTGGGGGCTGGAGAGATGGTTTCGTGGTTAAGCGCTTGCCTGTGAAGCCTAAGAACCCTGGTTCAAGGCTTGATTCCTCAAGACCCACATAAGCCAGATGCACAAGGGGGCGCATGTGTCTGGAGTTCGTTTGCAGTGGCTGGAGGCCCTGGCTTGTGCTTTCTCTCTCTCTGCCTCTTTCTCTCTCTCTCTGTCACTCTCAAATAAAGAAATAAAAATGAACAAAAAAATTTTTAAAAAAGTTTCTCTTGGGCTGGAGAGATGGCTTAGTGGTTAAGGCATTTGCCAACAAAGCCAAAGGATCCTGGTTTGACTTTCCAGGACCCACGTCAGCCAGATGCACAAGGGGGCGCACGCATCTGGAGTTCTTCTACAGTGGCTGGAGTCCCTGGCACACCCATTCTCTCTCTCTCTCTCTCCCTCAAATAAAAAAGTTTTCCTTCCTTCCTTCCTTCCTTCCTTCCTTCCTTCCTTCCTTCCTCCATTTTCTTCCCTTCCCTTCCCTTTCTTTCTTCTTTCCCTTGCTTCCTCCCTCCTCTTCTCCCTCCTTCCACTCTTTTCTATCTCTCTATTACCATTCTCTCTCTCTCTCTCTCTCTCTCTCTCTCTCTCTCTCTCTCTCTCTCTGTACTGGGGATCAAATCCAGGGCCCTGAATGTACTAGGCAAGCACTCTACTACTGGGGCACACTCCTAACCTAACATATTTTCTTAATCAACAAAATTAATACTTGCTGAATGCAGAATATTGGAAAGCACAGAAAAGCTCAAAGAAAACCAAAAATCAAATGAAGTGGTTTTTTTTGTTTGTTTTTGCTTTTGAGACAGAAACTCATTGCACAATCCAGGCTGGCCTGGAACTTGTAATCCTCCTGCCTCAGTATCCCGAATGCTTGGATGACAGATATGCCACCCCTGACCCAAATAGAACTTCTAAAGAAAATTTCAGGGAGTCTTGAGAGATGATGGAGTTTTACAAAGTGAATGTGGTATGGAAACTGGGTGCAGTAGGGTTTGGAAAAGAGTATTCTAAGAAGAGGTGGGAGTCACGAGTCAAGAATAATGGTGTGGGTTAGGCTGTAAGACTCTGCTGCGACTGAAGGCTAGGATCCCATGCACTGGCCAGGGAGTTTTGGTGAGGAACCATCTTGAAGGGTAGTAAGGTGGATGGTTAATCACACTTTCTACCTTAGAATGATTCTGGAGGATGGGTTGGAGGTAGTTGAGGTCTGAAGCAGAGAAACCAGTTAGGAAATCACTACAGAGACAATGGGAGCTGACAACTGGAGTTGTCCAGTGGGAGGAAGGGGGGCAGCTGAAGAGAAGAGAGAATGAATCAGGACTGGCTAGAAGTTGGGGGATGGGTGGGAGAGAAGGATGAGCCAAGAGTGAAGCCTGGGCCTTTGGCTTGGTCAGTAGTGGGGCTTATTTTATTCACTACAATGCACACAGAGCTTGTAAAATTGGATGCACAAAGTGGCATATGTGTCTGGAATTCACTTGCAAGCCCTGATGCGCTCATGTGCACTTTCTCTCCTTGCAAATAAAAAAAAAATAAATGCACACAGAGGAAAGGTTGGGGAGGTGGTGGAGGAAGTGCTATGTTTGGTCTTGAGCAGGTTAAATGAGAGAGGGAAACATCCACATGGAATTGTTCAGTCCATGGTGGGTGGCAAGATCTGAAGCTGGGGATATAGATGTTGAAGTCACTCTTCATGTCTGTGTATCAGTCAACAGATGTCCACTGAGTGTCTGTGATAGAACAGGCTGGGGTTGCAATGGTGAATGAGACAGGCTGGCCCCATTCCCTTGTGGGACACCCAACCACTTATGGACAAATGGTAGCTGAAGCTATAGGAGCAGATGGACTTCCAAGAAGTGGGGGCGAGGGAGCCTCGCAGGGTTGGCAGCACAGCAGGCAAGTCCTCTTCTCTCAAGTTGTGGAAGGTCACTGAGTGCACTTGCTCTGTGACTTCCTCGGGCAGGCTTGTCTGGCTGTCTTCCATGGTCCCCATTCTTCTTCGATGTGTCGTGGATTCTCATGTGTTCTCCAGGCCTGCTCCTTCATGGATTCTCATGTGTTCCAGAAAGTTGCCAGGCTCCCTATTTACCCTGTTCCCACGCATGGGTAAAGGAAGAGAAGTCCAACAACATGGCTCTGTCCCTCATGTAGCTCCTTCTTCAGCTCTTGACATTGTCTGAAGGAAACCAAGGTTTCCTGTTATGGTTGGCAAAGCTATCTCTGATCTGGCACTATCCAGCTTCTAGCCTCATCCACAGGCCTTTCAGGTGCCCCAGGGTTCCCTTTCCAATCCATCTTTCAAGCTTGCATCAGCCTTGCTCTCTCCCATTTTTGGCTGCCCAGAGACCCTGGGTGGTGCCTTTCATGGTGATTATATTAGCAGGTGGGACTCTCATGAAAGAGATTCAGGTCCTTATAAAAGAAACCTCAGGGCTGGAGAGATGACTCAGTGGTTAAGACACTTGCCTGCAAAGCCTAAGGACCCAGGTTTGATTCCCTAGTACCCATGTAAAGACAGATGCACAAGGTGGTGCATGCATCTGGAGTTTGCAGTCGCTAGAGGTCCTGGCACACCCATTCTGTCTCTCTCTCTCACACACATAAATAAATAAAATATTAAAAAAACTTGGATAGCTAACTAGTACCTTCCATCATTTAAAGACACAGTAAGAAAGTACCATCTATAAAGAAGCAGGCCCTTAACAGCCACAAGCTGTTGGCGCCTTGATCTTGACTTCCTGGTCTCCAGAACCGTGAGAAATCAGCCTAGCAATGTAGCTCAGATGGTAAGGTACCTGTTGTCTCACATGCATAAGGCTCTGTGGTTAATCTCCAGTATTGTGTAAACTGGATATGGTGGTACATGCCTTTAATCCCACGGCTTTGGAGGTAATGACAGGAGAATGAGAAGTTCAAGGTCATATTGAACTACATAGAAAGTTTGAGGCTAGCCTGGGCTATATGAGACCCTATCCCAAAGCAAACAAACAAACATACAAACAAAAAAACTGTGAGAGACTGGGCATGGTGGTTCATGCCTTTAATCCCAGCATTTGGGAGGTAGAGGTAGGAGGATCGCTGTGAGTTCGAGGCCACCCTGAGACTACATAATAAATCCCAGGTTAGCCTGAACTAGAGTAAGACCCTGCCTCAAAAAACCAAACCAAACCAAAAAACAAACAAACAAAAAAACCCACCCAACAACAGCAACAACAACAACAGCAAATACGTGTGAGAAAACAATTTCTGTTTATAAGGCACTTCATTTATGATACTTGGTCATAGTAATTGGAATGTATGAACTCAAGCTTTCTTTTAGTGTAATTTTCATTAAAACACTTTTATTTTATTTATTTATTTGAGATTGAGAGAGAACTTCAGATGCATGTGCTATCTTGTGCGTCTGGTTTATGTGGGTACTGGGGAATCGAACCTGGGTCTTTTAGGCTTTGCAGGCAAGTGCTTTAACCACTAAGTCATCTCTTCAGCCCGTGATTATCTTTTTGCTTGCCCATATACCTCTAGGTAAACAAATCCTTCAGCTAGGGCTGGGGTTTGTTTCTCTCTGTAGCTGCAAGCACATATTAGGGAGTTAGAGTCATAGGCGGTAGATTCAAGGAGGCTGGTGTAGGCAAAGGGCTACGGTTGGGATGGCTTGTGTTGGTTAGAGCTGGTGTCAGGGAGGGCTAATGTGGGTGTGACTCAATGTCTGGGGTAAGGGTGGAGTGTTTTGGAAGAGGTGGTATTGAGATGGGATTGGTATGGGGGTGGGCGAATGTGGTTGCTGAGCTTGGCACTGGCATAGTGCTGGGTGCATGAGATGAGGTGGATGTTGGAAATGCAATATTAAGAGGTAAACAGATACCTAGGTATAGGGGGCGGGGTATTGGGTGTTGGGGACAGGTGAGTTGGAAAGGGATGAGGGAGGGCACTGGATTCAGTAGCATCAGAGCCTCCCCCCAAGAGCTCCCTGGGGTTATGACTTTCAATGCTGCTGATCCAGCAGTTCCTCAGTAGCAGCCAGCTTCTCCCCAGAAGGAGAGAAGGAGAGGAGAGGAGACCCAGGGAGAAGAACCTAAAAGGGTGAAGAAGGATTTTCATTATGAAGTTAATTAGCTTCAGAGCCGCTGCACCTTTCAGGACGAGGAATTAGAGGGATTTAATTGCTTTATCAGCCTTCCCTTTGATTTTCAGCAATCAGGCCGATTCCATTTAATTTAACTGCCACAGACGAGGAGAAAATTGATGCGCTCACCTGCCTTGGAGCAGAAAGAGAGAGAGAGAGAGTGGGGAAAGGGAGAGGGGGAGCCAGAGAGACTAGCAAACACAGAGTCTGCAGATTAATGAAAACCAACAGCATTTGCTCACAATTGGAGATGAAGTGTGCCCTCGAGGTGTCTGGAGCTGTGTGCATGGCTGTGTGTGTGTGTGTGACCATGTGACAGTGTGTTCGGCTATGTGGGAGTTTGTGACTAGGCATGTTTGTGTGGGTGTGACTGTGAGGGATTTGACTGATGTGGAGGTGGGTATGTGGGTGATTGCTGGCACTTGGCTTTGGAATGGGATGTTAGAGGCATGTGGTTGCCTGTCAGAGTCTCCTTGTTCATTGGAGAGACGGTGTGAGGAGGGTGATTGTTTCTGCCCATGTAACTGTGAACACAGTGACTTTGTATATCATCTCATAGGTAAGAGCTAACCTGTGTGTGAGGCTTATTATGCTAATATGTTTGCATGTTTGCTCAGGAAGCACTGAATGAGCTATGGCAAAGCCAGGTACAGATGATGGAGATGAGATTCTTGCCTGCAAGGTTCTACTTTTTTTTTTTTTTTTTTTTTTTTCATTTCAAGGTAGGGTCTCACTCTAGCCCAGGCTGACCTGGAATTCACTATGTAGTCTCAAGGTGGTCTCAAACTCACAGTGATCCTCCTACCTCTGCCTCCCGGGTGCTGGGATTAAAGGCGTGCGCCACCACACTCTGCAAGACAAACTGGTAAATGATGTCATGGCTGCAGCACAGACTACATGAATTGCCCTGGTGGCACCATTCTGGAAAGGTGTCTCCAAAGAGGTGCTTAAAAGATAAGACAGTTTCTGGGGCTGGAGAGATGGCTCAGCGGATAATGTGCTTATTGTACAAGTGTGAGTACCCGAGTTTGGACCCCAGCACCTCCAAAAAAAGTTAGATGCTGTAACAGACTCTGCTGCCTCTACATGCCCACAGAGAGAAGGAGGCAGAGACAGGAGAAGTCACCAGACGCCTGTGGGCCAGCTAGCCTGCAGAATGGAGTGGTGAACAAGAGACCCTGCCTCTAAGGAGGTGGAAGGTGAGGAATGACACCTGAAAGTTGTGTAGAACACACACACACACACACACACACACACACAGAGAGAGAGAGAGAGAGAGAGAGAGAGAGAGAGAGAGAGAGAGAGAGAGAAGACAAGAGTTTCTGACTGAAGAAGGAATTGCTTGCTGGGGTAGGGGTACAAGATGGGCATTGTGGTCAGACCCAGTAGTATGTATGGTGTGAGAGGAAGCTGGGGGGGGGGGGCAGGGGATAGGGAGCAAGTTGGGGGCCTGAGGTAAAGGTGGATGTATTGTCAGGTGACTGAGTTGATGTATCTAGTGATGGACTGAATACAGCCAGGCACTTGGCAGACAGCTGGCCTCTGGACAGGAGCAGCTCAGCTGCAGAGCTGTAGCAGAGGAAACTCAAGAAAAGAACCAGTATAGAATTAATTGGACTTGTAGATAAATTTGGCATTTGTGATAGGTAGAATAACGGCCCTCTAGTAACAATATTCTAATCCCAAGGACCTACAAATGTATGACTGAGCCACAGTTGCAGATGAAATTAAGGCTACTAGGGCCCACCGTACTTATAAAAATCCTTATAAACTGAAGGAGAGGCAGGAGGGCCAGAGTGCGAGAGATTTGCAGAGGCTTTGCCGCTGTCTTTGAAGATGGAGAAGGGACCGTGAACTAAGGGACACGGGGGCCTCAGAGCTGGACATGGTGAGTGGATGGACTCCCTCTAGAGAAGTGCTCTTGCTGACACTCTGTTTTCAGCTCAGAGAGACCTACACTAGATTCCTGACTTCTGCAATTGTAAGATGAAAAAGTCGAGGTTTTGTTTTTGTTTTGCTTGTGTGTATGCGTGAGTGTGGTGACTGGTGCGGTGTCCTCGGAGTGCCTCACGTGTTTGCCTGCGGTGGCGGTCACTTGCCTGCAGTGGAGGCCAGATCAGAATGTTGAGTGTCCTGCTCCGTCATTCCTCTGCCCCTTCTTGTTTGAGCCAGAGGCTCTTACTGATGCCAGAGCTTGCTGTTTTCCCTGGTCGCTGCCCCCTTTGTGGGACTGGGCTTACAGGTGCAGTTGCCACACCCAGCTGTCCGGAGATTTGAACTCAGGAGATTTCAGGCCCCCTTGGGCCCTCATGCTTGTGCAAGAAACTCACTTAACTGGTGAGCCATCTTTCCAGCCTGAGGGTTTTATTTATTTAATTTATTTATTTAGTTTTTCAAGGTAGGGTCTTGTTCTAGCCCAGATTGATCTGGAATTCACTATGTAGTCTCATGGTAGCTTTGAACTCCTGGCGATCCTCATACCTCTGCCTCCTGGGTGCTGGGACTGAAGGCATGGGCCTCCATGCCTGACTATTTTTTATGAAAGTGAGAGAGAATGAGAGAGAGAGAGAGAGAGAGAGAGAGAGAGAGAGAGGAAGGGAGAATTGGTACACCAGGGCCTCTAGCCACTGAAGTCAAAACTCCAGATGTGTGTGTCACCTTGTGTGCATATGAAACTTTGTGCATATGTCACCTTGTACATCTGGCTTCCATGGGACCTGGTGAGGCAAATATGGGTCTTTAATCTTTGCAGGCAAGTGCCTTAATTGCTAAGCTATCTCTTCATTAGAATTAAGAAAAAATTTTTGTTTTTGTTTTTATTTATTTATTTGAGAGCAACAAACAGAGAGAGAGAGAGAAAATGGGCACACCAGGGCCTCCAGACGCATGTGCCCCCTTGTGCATTTGGCTAACATGGGTCCTGGGGAATCAAGCCTCAAACCTGGGTCCTTAGGCTTCACAGGCAAGCACTTAATCACTAAGCCATCTCTCCAGTCCTTAAAAAAAATTAAGTCACTGTGTGGCATCTGTCACTACAATGAAAAAAAAAAAAACTAATAAAGAATCCAAGAGGGCTGGAGAGATGGATTAGCGGTTAAGCGCTTGCCTGTGAAGCCTAAGGACCCCGGTTCGAGGCTCGATTCCCCAGGACCCACGCTAGCCAGATGCACAAGGGGCGCATGCATCTGGAGTTTATTTGCAGTGGCTGGAGGCTCTGGCATGCCCATTCTCTCTCTGTCTCTATCTGCCTCTTTCTCTCTCTGTCTGTCACTCTCAAATAAATAAATAAAAATGAACAAAAAAAAATTAAAAAAAAAGAATCCAAGAATGACTCTTTTAGTAATGTATAACGTTTTTTGTTTTTATTTTTATTTATTTGAAAGCAACGCAGAGAGAGAAAGAGGCCGATAGAGAGACAGAATGGGCACGCCAGGGCCTCTGGCCACTGCAAATGAACTCCAGACGCGTGTGCCCCCTTGTGCATCTGGCTAATGTGGGTCCTGGAGAATAGAGCCTCGAACCGGGATCCTTAGGCTTCACAGGCAAGCTCTTAACTGCTAAGCCATCTCTCCAGCCCATGTATAACTTTTTATTGACAACTTCTATACTTACAATAAACCATGATAACTCCCTCCCCTTCCTCATTTTCTCTTTTACAATTCCACTGTTCATCGTATCCTCTCCCTTTCTCCATTAGTCTATCTTTTATTTTGATGTCATTGTCTTTTTCTCCTGTTATGAGGGTCTTGTGAATATTGCTAGGCACTATAAGGTCATGGATATAGAGGCTAATTTCTATCTGGATAGATGCATTATAAGGAGTGGTACCCTTCCTTGGGCTCTTAAAAATTCTCTCCACTACCTGTTCCTCAATGGACCCTGAGCCTTGGAGGGTGTGACAGAGATGTTTCAGTGCTGGACACTCCTCTGTCACTTCTTCTCAGCACTGTGTTGCCTTTTGGATCATCCCAGTGGTCACCGCCATCTGAAAAGAGAAACTTCTCTAACCAAAGGTGAGAGTAGCATTAATATATAATATAAACATTAAGTGTAGTACTTACAGAGTAGTTTGGTGAGCATAATATATGCATTTAGCCAGATAAGAGCAGGCTTTATACCTCTAAGGCTCATGATGTCCCCTGCCATAGGCTTTTGATTAGGTTTTTAGTACCAGGCATGTATTCCCTCCCACAAAGCGGGCCTCCAGTCCAATTAGAGAGCAGTTGGTTTCCTCCAGAGCAGACATACCACTATTGCACCTGTTTGGTCATTTGGCCTGTCTGGCCAAACTTGAGGCTTCCAGTATCCACTGTTTTCACTGCTGATGACTTCTGTCTCCCATAGGGCTGCACACAGTGCAGCTTTTTCCAGCTTTCAGTCAGCTGGTCTACAGGGAGGGGGTTTACAGCTCAACCCCAGCTTGATTTCTCAGTGACCTTCCCACCCAGGCATGTGACGTCTTCAGCAATAGGGTTTTACCATCTCTTTCTCATGGAAAAACCAAGGGCCCAAGAATGACTCTTAAATGATTCACAAAATTTCTAGCATGGGTCAGACAGAAGGATTTACTGAGAAAAACAGAAGCTCCTGAGCTGGCCCTGCCACGTTCTGTGCGCGGCAGCAGGGTTTCCACGTGGAGGTGTCCAGGTCAGAAGTGAGGTGGGAGTGGGAAAGATTCTTGGTAAGGGTGATTGCTGTGCCTTATGTGTCGTTTTTCCTCCTTCATGCAACAAAGGCTTGGCCCACAGTGTGACAGTACAGCGGTAATGGGACCTTTAAAAGGCGACCTGGTGACATAGGGATATAAGACCCTGTCTCAACAAACAAGCTGAAAGTGCCAAAAAAAAAAAAAAGAGAATGAGTATCAGTAGTTAGGGAGACAACTCAGCAGCTACATGTACTTGCTATGCAAGCCTGATGAAAGGAGTCTGGATTTCCAGAACCCATGTAGAGCCAGACACAAACAAGTCATTCATCTGTAATTCCAATACACCTATAGCATTGGGAAACAGAGTTAGGAGAATACTGAAGCTTGCAAGTGAGCTAGTTTGGCATTCACAGCTAAAATATGAGGGAGACCCTATTTCAAAACAAGGTGGAAGACAAGAATGGACACCCCGAGGCTGTCCTCTGATCTCCACACATGCTCCATAATGTGTGTGCGTGCATGCATGCTCTCTCTCTCTCTCTCTCTCTCTCTCTCTCTCTCTCTCTACAAGAAAACAAAAAACTAAACCCAACAACAGCAAAGGGAAGTGACCTAGTGGGAGGGTCATAGGATATTGAGGATTCTGTGCTTGGACTAGATTAAAGAACAGGTGAAGGTATTTCTTATGGGAGGAATCCTGTGTTCTTACAAGAGGGCTGTTATAAAAGAGCAAGGCTGGGCTGGAGAGATGACTGAGGGGTTAAGACACTTGCCTACCATGCCTAACAAGCCGTTTGATTCCCCAGAACCCATGTAGAGCCACACACACAAAGTGGTAGATGCATCTGGAGTTTGTTTGCAGTGGCTAAGGGCCCTGGGATACCCATTTTCTCTCTCTCTCTTCTCTCCTTGCAAATAAATAAAATAAAAATATTTTTAAAAAGAATAAGACTGTACTCTCCTTTCACTCTGGCTTCTTGTATTGCCACATGGTCTGACCTTCTCCCATGCACTTCCACCATTGTAATGTTACCTGCCATGATGGGGTGCATTTAGGGGAGGTCTTGCCAAAGCCCTACTGTTTGTACTTTCAGCCTCTAAAATTGTGAGTTAAATAAGCTACTTAAAAAAAAAAAATCTAAGTGCCCTGCCCGGGAATTTCAATGTGACCAAAAATGACGACGGGACTCGTCAACATATGGACATTTGAAGTTACAGAAGCAGATGAGGTTATCGGCATTCGCTGAGGACAGGACTGTGGGAGGTGCAGGGTGTTTGGGGCTCAGGGGAGAGTTGTGTGGGTGGAGGCTGGCTCTGTTGATCTCTGTCCTTTTGTAATAAGCTCTTTGAGTTCTTCTGTTGACCCTGTGCCCGGCCCCCATTCTCCTTCACTGTCTTCTGACTTCCCCAGGCACTTGGTTTTACAGGAGAGAGCTTGCAGGGCAGCCCTGCACAGCTGTGCCACTTGGACATGCACAACGCTCAGGGCATCACTCACAGAGACTGCCATGTGGGCGTGGGCGTTTGTACAACCTTGCGTCATGAGCACGAGAACACGATGGTGTGTTTGGTCTCTTTAGAGAGATGCACTGGGTACCAGTAGCAGACAGCTTCAGGTTCGCTGAGATGAACTCCCAGCCCAGGCACAGTTATGGAGGAAGGGATTTATTGAAGCCTACAGACCCAGGGGAAGTTCCATAATGGCAGAAGAAGTTGGCCTGCTTTCACAGGACCAAACACACAGAGGGAAGCACAAGCCTAAAAGTCAAAAGCCACACGGCATAGCACACTTCAGGAACTCCAGCTTGGCACACCTTGCGTAACTTTAGATTGAAATCCCAAACCCACCACCACATCGTAAGATCCGCCCAGTGACACCGCCTCCAACCAGGTGGCTGCAGATGCAAACCACAAACTAATAAAACACTGAATATATTGGGGGGCCATCTATTCAAACTACCACAGTATCCCTTTACCTCCTTTATATATCCCAAGTCTCGGCCCTGGATTGAATTCAGGATGTAAAAGAGGTCTCAGGAGCGAGGGTCAGGAAGAGTGGGAGCAGCCCCCAGAAGAGATGGGGCCCTGGAGGCCAGGCTGTCAGGTGTCCAAGCCTGGGCTCTGCTGTCAGCCCTACTCCTTGGGAGGACAGCTCTTTCCTCTTCCCCCACTGCCTTTTGATTAGAATGTGGACTCTAAGTTGGAATTAACCTGATTAATGTAATGAAGGCAGGGCCGGCTCAGCACTGCCTGGTGATGAGGGGAGATGGATTGGGAGCGAAGGCACTGGGATGGAGGCGCGGCTGTAATTGGCGCGTTTACTGCTACCTGCCTCGCTGACCCTGCTGTTTAGCCCATTAATGATGATACACAAGCCTCACTGTCCAGAGATAATGACAGAGAGTTGTGGGGGAGGGGAACGACCTAGGGGCTGAGGTCTGACCATGGAGCCATGGTGGGGGTGAGGGGAGGCAGGGCCAGAGCTTTCTGCAAGAGGGTCTGTGAAGTGAGATTGGGACAGTGGCATGTCATCAAGGTTTGGTCCAGGCTCCTTCCTCTGTAGCCGATTTGGGAAACTACCCTGCACTGAGCTGATGGGGCAGGTGGGAGACCGTCAATACTGCCTTTCCATCCAGAAGGTCTTCTTGCAGGAGGACTCCAGGAAAGGGGGGGGGGGATCCATTGGGCAGGAGCTGAGCAGTACTTTCCTCAGTGCCTCTGGCTCCAGTGCAGGGAGAAGGCAGGGCTTTGGGAGTGCGGGGGGAGCACACCTTTGTGCACCGAGCACAGAGGACCTGCGCGTCACTCAGCTCATGGCTCTGACTCATTTCCACTGATGGCTCTACACTGATCTCCCTGCTTCTGTCCACTGCCGCTCCATGAGCTTTCTCCTCATCTCTGTACTTCATTCATTCAGATAGGAGGAGTCTGTCTAGTCCAGGGAAACTTGCTCGTGCCAAGAGGCAGACCCCTTCCTTTCTCTGGGCCTCGTTTGGCTATTCTGTGAGTGAAGTGATTGGCAGGTGGTCAGTCCTGATATATGATGACACAGAGATGCCACATGTCTTGTTGACACTTGTACTCTGCCATGGAGGGCCCATGTGAGTACAGGTCCTTTTAGACCAAAGGGGGACTCGGTCTCTTCTGTTCAAACTGAGTTCCATCAGAGCTGCTCTAGTTTTTTGTTTTTTTGTTTTTGTTTTGTTTCTCAAGGTAGCCCAGGCTGACCTGGAATTCACTATGTAGCCTCAGGGTGGCCTTGAACTCACGGCGATCCTCCTACCTCTGCCTCCCGAGTGCTGGGATTAAAGGTGTGTGCCATTACGCCTGCATGTCCTAGTTTTTAAAAAATTATTTTATTTTTATTTATTTATTTGAGAAAGGGAAAGAGACAGAGAGAGAGAGAGAGAGAGAGAGATTGAGAATGAGCGTGCTAGGGCTTCCAGCTACTGCAAACGAATTCCAGATGAATGTGCCACCTTGTGCATCTGACGTACATGGTTACTGGGGAATCGAACCAAGGTCCTTTGGCTTTGCACGCAAGTGCCTTAACCAGTAAGCCATCTCTACAGCCCCTTGTGTCCTAGTTTTAAAAATTTATTTATTTACATGTATATATATATATATTTGAGGTAGGATCTCACTCTAGCTCAGACTGACCTGGAATTCACTATGTAGTCTCAGGGTGGCCTCGAGCTCACAGTGATCTTCCTACCTCTGCCTCCTGAGTGCTCGGATTAAAGGTATGTGCCACCATGCCCAGCTTTTTAAAATTTTTAAAAATATTTTATTTTTATTTATTTAACAGAGAAAGAGGAGAGAGATAGTGAGAGAATGGGTACACCAGAGCCTCCAGCCACTAAACAAACTTCAGATATATGTTCCCCCTTGTGCATCTGGCTAACGTGGGTCTTGGGGAATAGAACCTGGGTCCTTTGGCTTTGCAGGCAAACACCTTAACTGCTAAGCCATTCCTTCAGCACATATTTATTTATTTATTTCTCGCTCTAACCCAGGCTGACCTGGAATTCACTATGTTGTTTCAGGCTGGCCTTGAACTCACAGTGATTCTTCTACTTCACCCTCCCTAGTGGTGGGATTAATGACATACACCACCAATCCTGACATGTCCTAGTTTTTTAGTAACTAGTTGCTTTTGGGGACTAATGTCAAGCTCCTGGGTAACAGAAATTGCTTCCTTTTACTCTTATGAGCTACTGGCAAAACATGCCTACCTGACAGTACACTGAGGCAATTGATTTGTAAAACAAATCCTTCTTTTTATTTAATTATGTGTGTGTTTGGGGAAAGGTATGTGTGTGTGTGTGCCACAGTGTGCATGTGAAGGTCAGAGGACAATCTTTTGATGTTGGTCGTCTCCTTTCACCTTGACAGGGTTTCTCTTGCTTTTTATTTTTTCATCACTAGGAAGGCCGTCACCTGGCACCATGAGCTTTGGGATACCCCTGACTCTACCTCTTGTCATAGGTACCTTGGGATGATAGGTGAGTGACCACTTTCATGTCTGGATTTATGTAGGTGCTGGGGATTTGAACTTCAGTCAGTAAGCTTGTGGAGCAAGCACCTTTAATCACCGAGCCTTTTCCCCAGCCCTTAAATTTCCCTGTCATATTTTGGCCTATTATTCCAAGGTATCTACGAGACCCTAATGTTGTCTTTCACTGTTTAACAGATTTTGTAACTTCTTTTTTTTTTCTATTTTTTTTGTTTATTTATTTATTTAAGAGCAACAGACAGAGAGAGAAAGAGGCAGATAGAGACAGACAGAGAATGGGTGCGCCAGGGCTTCCAGCCACCGCAAACGAACTGCAGATGCGTGCGCCCTCTTGTGCATCTGGCTAACGTGGGTCCTGGGGAATCAAGCTTCGAACTGGGGTCCTTAGGCTTCACAGGCAAGCGCTTAACCACTAAGCCATCTCTCCAGCCTCAGATTTTTTAACTTCTTTGTGTGTGTGTCTATGTGTATTTGTGTGTGTGTGTGTGTGCAGGTGCACATGGAGGCCAGAGGACAACCTCAAGCGTCATCCTCAGGTACGCTGCCCACCTCTTTTTTGACATAGGCTCTCTTATTGGTTTGCAGATAACCAATTAGGCTAGACTGTCTGGCCAGTGAGCTTTAGGAAGCCTCCTGTCTCCACCTTCCCAGCGGTTTACAAATACACTCCACCATGCCCACCATGGCTACTCAGGATTGAACTCAAGTCATTCTGCTAGTGAGGCAAGCACTTTCCTGGATGAGCTACCCTCCCAGCCGAAGTTCATAACTTCTGAAGATCTGATAAGCTTGGAGGTCATTAACAAAAACAGGAAATAGGATTTGCCAAGGATGGAGTCACAAGACAAAACTCCAGAAATTTTCTTTCCAACTTGTGCCCCTGTATGCTTTTTTGCTATATTTCCCCCTCCCATTTGAACTACTGGTTCTAGGCAAACCTGCATTGATAAATTGCTGCCTATGAGTGTATTGTTTTGTGTCCACACACTGTTAAGGATGTATTTTTCAGATGCCTTTAACCTCTTAGGGCAAGGCCATATTTGTCCTATTCATTACTGAATTTCCCATTCCTGGTGCTGTCTGCCAAAGACACAAAAGGTGCTCAGTATGATGATGATGATGATGATGATGAGAGAGAGAGAGAGAGAGAGAGAAATGAGGAATGAGGGTTGTACTTGTGATGGAGCAGAACAATTAGGAACACTCCTGCATGTGATTGCCCCAGTGTTTATCTTTAAGCCTTTAAGGCTATCTACTTATCATCTATCTATCTAAATATCATCTATGTATCTACATTCTATCTATCTCTCTATCTCCCTATCTATCTATCTATCTATCTATCTATCTATCTATCTATCTATTTATCTATCTATCTATCATCTAGTCTTTTTTCAGTATTGGGCATTGAACCGAGAGCCTCATGCACACTAGTCAAGCACTGTACTGCTCAGTCATATTCCGAGCTTTTATTTTATTTTTTTAATTTTGTAACTCAGACTGGCTTGGAACCCACTGTCTAGATCAGGCTGGCCTTGAGACTGGTAATCCTGCTTCAGCCTCCAAAACGATGGGATTGTGGGCATAAATCAGCTTTGAGGCCAGGATTTTGATGGAAGGATAGAGTAGAAAAGAGATTTGGGGAAATGGCTCAGTTGGTAAAGTGCTTGCTTTGCAAGCGTGACCTCAGTTGGATCCCAAGAGCCTATGTGAAAATGCCAGGTGTGATAATGGGCACTTATAATTCCAGTACTTGTGGGAGGCAGAACCCTGAGTTTCTCTGACCAGCCAGTCTAGTCTACTTGGCAAATATCAAGCCAATAAAAGTCTCTGTCTCAAAAAACATGGACAGAGCCTGAGGAATGATACTCAAGGCTGTCCTTTGACCTCTACATGCATGTTGACACATATACACATGCACATGTATACACGAACATATGTACATATGCACAAAAAAGAAATTTTAAAGCAATAATTGGTATTCTATAGAGAAAGAATATGTGCGTAAGCTTTGTGGTCAGGGAGAATTGTATTTGATTTTTTTTTTTCTTGAGATAGTGTGGTGGTTTGATTCAGGTGTCCCCCATAAACTTAAGTGTTCTGAATGCTAGGTTCCCAGCTGATGGATATTTGGGAATTAATGCCTCCTGGAGGGAGTGTATTGTTGGGGGCGGGCTTATGGGTGTGATAGCCAGTTTCCCCTTGCCAATGTTTGGCATACTCTCCTGTTGCTGTGGTCTACCTTATGTTGGCCAGGGGGTGATGTCCACCCTCTGCTCATGCCATCATTTCCCCCTGTCATCGTGGAGCTTCCCCTTGAGCCTGTAAGCCAAAATAAATCTCTTTTTCCCAGAAGGTGCTCTTGGTTGGGTGATTTCTACCAGCAATGAGAACCGGACTGCAATAGATAGGGTCTCACTCTAGCCCAGGCTGACCCGAGATTCACTATGGAGTCTCAGGGTGGTCTCAAACTCACGGCAATCCTCCTACCTCTGCCTCCCGAGTGCTGGGATTAAAGAAGTGCACCACAACACTCAGCTGATTTTGTTTTTATTATTCATTAGATAAGTGACTAAACGTGGTTTTAAAATTTGTACTTTTTAAATAAAGTATTTTATTTTTATTTATGTATGAGAGAGAGAGAGTGAGAGAGGGAGAATGGGTCTCCAGCCACTGCAAATGAACTCAAGCACTGAGATGGTTAAGACACTTGCTTGCAATGCCTAACAATCCGGGTTTGATTCCCCAGTACCTATGTAAGCCAGATGCACAAGGTGGTGCATGCCTTTCATCCTAACACTTGGGAGGCAGAGGTAGGACGATTACCATGAATTCAAGGCCATCCTGAGACTACATAGTGAATCCAGGTCAGCCTGGGCTAGAGAGAGACCCTACCTCAAAAAAACAAACAAAAAAAATTAAAATATTTTTATTTATTTATTTTCAAGAAGAGAGAGAGAGAGAGAGAAAGAATGAGTGAGGGAATGGGCATGCCAGGGCATCCTGCCACTACAAATGAACTCTAGATGCATGGGTCACTTTGTGTATCTGGATTTAAGTGGGTACTGGGGAATTGAACTGGGCCATCAGGCTTTTTAAGAAAGTGTCTTTACCCCCTGAGTCATCTCTCTAGCCCATTTTTTAAAAAAAATTTAAATTAATGTGTGTGTGTGTGTGTGTGTCTGTGTGTCTGTGTGTGTGTGTAGGTCAGAGGTCAAGGTTGAGTGTCTTCTTCAATCACTCTCCACCTTATTTTATTTATTTATTTGTTTGTTTGTTTATTTATTTATTTATTTATTTATTTATTTATTTATTTATTTAAGGTAGGGTCTCACTCTAGCCCAGGCTGACCTGGAATTCACTATGTAGTCTCAGGGTGGCCTCAAACTCATGGTGATCCTCCTACTTCTGCCTCCCAAGTGCTGGGATTAAAGGCATGAGCCACCACCGCAGGCTTCCACCTTATTTTTTTGAAATGGGATCTCTCATTGAACCTGGAGCTCATTAATTTGGCTAAACTGGCTGTCCAGCCAGCCCTAGGGATCCTCCAGTCACTGCCTTCTCAGCCCTGGGGTTACAAAATTACTGCTGTGTCTGGCTTTTTAATGTGGTACTGGGAATTGAACTCAGTCACTTTACTGACTGAGCCATCTCCTTAGCTTTCTGCTTTTTTTTCATTCTGAGCCTTAGCTTTATTTTTTTTTCTAAATAAAATAGGATGATAATTTCTAAACTGTTTAGCTGTTTAAATATGGGATGCACCAATAAAGAAAGTCCCTAATACTGGGCTAGGCACTGGGATTTTAAATGCTCCATCTTCTTTTGCTTTTCCCCTGTAGCAGTCAGCTTCACGTTGCTGGGATGAACTTTTGAACCAGACACAGTTATTGAGGAAGGGATTTATTAAAGCTTACAGAGAGAGGAAAAGTTCCATAATGGCAAAAGAAGCTGGCCCACTTTTACAGGTCCTCACAGAGAGAAAAGCACCACCAGCCAGCACACTCCAGGAACCCCAGGCAAACCTCACGCAGTTTGCATTATCCTTAGACTGGAATTCCCCAAACACACCTTAGGGCTGGACCCTACGATCTACCCACAGTGACACCTCCTTCAGCCAGGTACTGGAGATCTAAGTTATAAGCTTTAAATAAACTCCTGAATGTATTGGGGGACATCCATTCAAAATATCGTACTCCACCGCTGGCCCCAATAAAGTCATAACCATATCACATTATAAATTGTACTCAGTCCAATTTCAAAGGTCCCCACAATCTTTTACCAACTTAAGATAGTCCTAAAGTCCCAAGTCTCATCTGATATTCAAGATAGTCTCTTATCTGTGAGTCCTATATATTAAAAAAAATTATATACTTTCAACATATAAAGGCACAGAGTAAATAAACATTTTCAACTGTTATAAGGCATAGCAAGTTGAGACTGGAACGATGAAGACTCAAAAACCTTTAAGAAAACATCAAACATCTGCAGTTCAAGTCTGATATCATAACCAGTGACTGACAGTCTCCAAATTTTTCAATTCTGCCCCTTCAGCTGAACTGAATAGCCAAGGAAAACTTCCATCCTGAGCCAACAGCACTACATGGCAGCCCCTGTACAGTCCAGGTATATCTAAAACATCTTCATGTCTCCATGCAAACCATGGTCCACCTTTCAATGGCTCTGCTGGTCTATCAGGGTCATCACGCTCTGCCTATATGTCACATCTCAGCAGCAGCTAGTAGAACTGCGTGCACTTCATGACATACTCCATGTATTTTTCATGCTTCTGAAATCAATACCAGGTGTGCAGGACACAGCTATATTTTTTTCTTTTTTGGGGGGATAGGGTCTCACTCTGACCAAAGCTGACCTGGAATTCACTGTGTAGTCTCAGGGTGTCCTCATACTCATGATGCTCCTCCTGCCTCTGCCTCCCGAGTGCTGGGATTAAAGACATGTGCCACCATGCCTGGTTTATAGCCATATTCCTAATTCAGAGACAAAAATAAATCAGTGACTTGAAAAACAAGTCTTTCCCTTCAGTCAACTCCTCACAAATGAGTTTGTATTTTTATCACTCAGTCTTCCCTCAGGCATCCTCTCCATTGTTTTAATGTGAAGCAGTTGGGCCATCTTCCTTAAGATTGCTAATGTGTTTGACAATAGCAGCTTCAATAACCTAAAACCAGTCTCTGTGCCAGTAAATTTTAAACTTGTTTTAATTTTTCCACTTTTAAATCTTATATCTCTCACTTCCATATCTTTAGCCAAGCACATCAGTCCATTACAAATTTAACCTTGGTCAACCTTCTGGACATGGGTGGCAGGATGCAGCCAGCCCTATGTCAGTACCCCAGTTCCAACAAAGTCCTCTGCAGTCTTTCCTTCCCCTTAGAAAGCTCATAAGCCAAGCCTCCAAATACAATTCTCTCTGCACTTAGCATTTTCAACTCTCATCAGAATAGTCCATAATACTTGGCTTACTGCTCCAGAAGGCGTCTTCATTTGCAACTATCAAGGCTCCCATTCCTCCAGTACACAAGTTTCAAAAGACCAAAATCCACATGGTCAGATTCACCTTAGCAACACCCCACTTTCAATACCAATTCTGTAGCAGTCAGCCTCATGTTGCTGAGATGAACTTTTGAACCAGGAACAGTTATGGACGAAGGGATTTATTGAAGCTTACAGACAGAGGGGAAGTTCCATAATGGCAGAAGAAGCTGGTCTGCTTTTACAGGTTTATGCAGAGAGAAAAGCCACCACAAGCATCAGCAAGCACATTCCAGGAACCCCAGGAAAAGCTCAAGCATTTTGCATTATCTTTAGACTGGAATTCCCCAAACACACCTTAGGACTGGATCCTAGGATCTACCCACAGTGACACCTCCTCCAGCCAGGTGGCTGGAGGGCTATGTTATAAGCTTTAATAAACTCCTGAATGTATCCGGGGACATCCATTTAAACTACCACATCTCCCGCTTCCTTAAAGAGGACATTGAAACCATCAAGGAAAGAGGATGTGAGTAATGTAATGTGCTCCAACATACCTCTGTACAACTGGGAGGTCATCCTTGATTTTAGAAAAGTATGTTTCCTCTTTATATGAATGATATTTGAAGAAAAACTAGAAGATTCAGATATTGTAAAATTAGAAGAAAGCACTGCTATATTAGTTGCTTTCTCATTGCTGTGTATAAATACCAAACCAAAAACAACTTATGGCTGGGGTTGGGGGGGTGGGGCGGGGAATGGCAGGCCAGCTAGTCACATTTCACCCAGGAAATAGAGAGCAAGCAGGAAGTATGGCCACTGGTCTATAAAAGCTTCAGCTGCCCTCCAGTGACCCACTTCCTTCAGCAAGGCTCCACCTCCTAAAGGTTCCACAAGCTTCCCTAACAGTGCTACTGGCTAGGGCCCAAGTGTTAAACACATGAGTTTATGGGGGACATTTTACCTTCAAACCATAGCAATCACTGACAATCCTGCCCTCTATATTGCCACTGTTAACATTTTGGTATAAAGTCTTCCAGGCTTTTAATGCATACATAATCAAAAGTTTATCATTAATTTACTTGCTGTATGCAAATGTTTGTGTATGTGTATGATGTGGGTGTATGGGCATATATGTGGCAGTCATAGAATAGCTTGCGGGTGTTTCCTTTCTGTCCACTTTTTTTTTTAGGGGGGGTTTCGAGGTAGGGTCTCACTCTAGCCCACGCTGACCTGGAATTCATGATAGTCTCAGGGTGGCCTTGAACTCATTCATGGTGATCCTCCTACTCTGCCTCCTGAGTGCTGGGATTAAAGGCATGCACCACCATGCCTCGCTTCTGTCCACCTTCTTTTGAGACAGGGTCTTTCTTGTTTTGCTGCTGCTGCTGTGTTGTATTTAAAACATATGTGCTCCTTTGCATCCATTTTACATGGCCACCAAGGAGGTTCAAATTCTGGCTGGCAGGCTTCTAAGCAAGCACCTTTAAAAAAAGGTTTTTTTTTTTTTTTTGGTTTTTCAAGGTAGGGTGTCCTGTAGCTCAGGTTGACCTGGAATTCACTATGCAGTCTCAGGGTGGCCTTGAACTCACAGCGATCCTCCTACCTCTGCCTCCCAAGGACTGGGATTAAAAGCATGCACAACCATGCCTGTCTCGTTTTTCAAAAACAATTATTTCAGAGAGAGAGAGAGAGGAAGAGAAAAGAGATAGAGAATTGACACAGCAGAGCCTCAGCCACATGATTGAACTCCAGACGCTTGCGCCACCTAGTGGGCACGTGTGACCTTCTGCTTGCCTCACCTTTGTGCGTCTGGCTAACACGGATCTGGAGAGTAGAACATGGGTCCTTAGGCTTCACAGGCAAGTGCCTTAACTGCTAAGCCATCTCTCCAGACCATAAGCAAGCACCTTTAATCACTGAATTATCTCCCCAGCTCCAATTAACTTTTTTATTTAAAAAAAAATGGAAAGCCAGGCACGGAATTTGGGAGATAGAGATAAAAGGATTGCTCTGAGTTTGAGGTCACCTTGAGATTACATAGTGTATTTCAGGTCAGCCTGGGATAGAGTGAGTCCGTACCATGGAAAACCAAAATAAATAAATAAAATAAAAATTAAAAATGGAATTACATGATACATATAATTTTAGAAACTTTATTTTTTCACTTAATGACACATTGTGGACAATATTAAATACCATTGAATATAGTTCTATAATCTGTATCAACATTGGTCATCATGAGTAATAGTCAGATGGTTGTGTCCTATGAGGATTGAATAACACTTTTTTGATGACTGCCTGGAAAGTTCCCTAATGAGGTCAGGTTGGTTGGGATTTTGTACTACCATGGGAGGAAGGAAGAGTGACCAAGGAGTGGGACACCTGGGTGGCAACAATCTGTGGAAGACACTTGAAAGGTGAGAGCTTGAAAGGAGCCGAGGCTTCTAAAATTTACTGGCAGGGGCATGGCTCAACACACCCATGTCCACCCAGGAGAGTACTTCACAGAAGTGGGCTGTGAAAACTGGGCTATAGAAAGTCCTCACATGGAGGGTTTCATAGCAAATAAGGAATAAAACTTTTGTCGTTTGTGTGTGTACATATGTATGTAATGTAAATGTACACAGGCATCTTTTTTTCAAGGAAATTAATTTTTTTTTTCAAGGTAGGGTCTCACTCTGGCCCAGGCTGACCTGTAATTCACTATGTAGTCTCAGGGTGGCCTTGAACTCATGGCGATCCTTCTACCTCTGCCTCCCCAGTGCTGGGATTGAAGACGTGTGCCACCACACCCAACTTTTTTTTTTTTTTAAATTATTTATTTATTTATTTGAGAGCAATAGACACAGAGAGAAAGACAGATAGAGGGAGAGAGAGAATGGGCACACCAGGGCTTCCAGCCACTGCAAACGAACTCCAGATGCATGCGCCCCCTTGTGTATCTGGCTAACGTGGGACCTGGGGAACCGAGCCTCGAACTGGGGTCCTTAGGCTTCATAGGCAAGCGCTTAACCGCTAAGCCATCTCTCCAGCCCTTTTTTTTTTTTTTTTTTTTTTTTTTTTTAAGGGAGAGTCTTACTCTACTCCAGTCCAGGCTGACCTGGAATTCACTATGTAGTCTCAGTGTGGCCTCAAACTCATAGTGATCCTTCTACCTCTGCCTCCTGAGTGCTGGGATTGAAGGCATGCGCCTCCACACCCAGCAGGAAATTAAATTTATTTATTTATTTATTTTTTGTTTTTGGTTTTGGAGGTAGGGTCTCACTCTAGCCCAGGCTGACCTGGAATTCACTGTGTAGTCTCAGGGTGGCCTTGAACGCTCGGTGATCCTCCTACCTCTGCTTCCCAAGTGCTGGGATTAAAGTCGTGCACCACCATGCCTGGCAGGAAATTAAATTTTTAATAAGATAAAGTTTGCCCTAAATTTATATACTTTTTGAGAGTAGAACTCAATGTTAATAAGCATCTTAGTGTTAAGAAATTTTTTTCAAATAGTGACTTCTTTTTTTATTGTGTTAAAAATATAAGAAATTTGCCATTTTTTGGTTATTTTTAGGTGTACAACTCAGTACACTTTTATATTCACAGCATTGTACACCTATCACCACTGTCTATTTAAAGATACTTTAACCATCCCCAAACAACTCAGTACTCATTAAATAATACCATCACATTCCTCCCTCCCACCAGCTCCTGATAACTCCTATGTCTGTATGAACTTGCCTATTGCAGGAATGTCATGTAAGTGGAATCATATTTTTGTGTAGAGGCTCACTTAGAAAAATGCCTTCAAGGGGATGAACTACATCCCAGTGTATGTATATACCACATTTTGCCTATCCATGTATCAACTGATGTAGAGATATTTCCTTCTCATAAATCCATTCCTTCAAATTGATGTTCTGTGTGAAAATACTAACTGTGCCTGTTTTCCAATATTTCAAACAGGGAGAATATTAACAGGTTGTGGGTCAACTCAGGTCCCTCAGGTGATTTCTAAAATGTAACTGAACCCCAGAAAAAGGCCTTCAAATAAATAACAGGTGATTTTGTTGGGGTGTAAAGTGTTCAAAACATTGCTTCCTCAACAACCAAACATGGTTGTGTCACACGGTTGCTCTTTTGGCAGTAACAAGGCTTTAGTTTTAGCCACACTTCAGACTCACATCCCCTCCTACCCCCCCTTCCCCCGTCCACATGTGATTCTTTTTCAGTTGTTGCTGAGACAGGGTCTCATGTAGCCCAGCTGACCTTGAACTCGCTGTCCAGCTGAGGATGACTTTAAACTTCTGATCCTCCTGCATTGCCACCATGAACCACCATGCCTGGTTTATGTGGTGCTGGGGAATCAAAGCCAGGGTTTCTTGCTTGGTTGTTAAGCACTGTATCACCTGAGCTACATTCCCAGCCTCACACATGTTTCTGATACATTACTAATTCTATTGGAAATGTAACTTGGGTTTCTTCCTGTACATCAGTATGTTTAGAACACTAAACTGACTTTAGAGGATGAAAATACTGTACCTATTTTCCATATATAAACCATTCAAATATTATGGTAAGGTACATGCATCCTATAAAGTTGAGATATTAAAAACCAAGAAGTGTTTTTGGGAAAATATTAGTGGCTTTCCCAGTGTTGTTAAAACACAGAAGGCATGGTATATGTTTTTCTGTTCATCTATGGGTATACATCTGAAAAAGCATATGCCAAGCTTACAGCGATAGGGGATGGACTAGAATTAGAAGCTGTGGTGATCTCAATGTAAAATCTCTTCCATATACACAAGTGTTTTTATCCTCAGTTGGTGGCACTATTTGGAAAGGTTATGGAACCTTTAGGAGGCAGAGCCTTGCTACAGGCAGTGTGTCACTGGGGTGGGGGGTAGTTGAACTGTTACAGCCCTGCCTGCCTTACTAGCTTATTTTTCTCTACTTCCTTTCCCTGAAGATGTGATGAGGTGATGCCCTAGCTCTCTGCTCCTGCCATGCTTTTCCCTCCATGATAGACTTCCCTTTAAAACTGTAAGCCCAAAATAAGACAGATTCTTCTTTATGCTGCTTGGGTCTAGTCAGGTATTTTGTCCCAACAATAAGTACCTGGAAGTGGGCGTGGTGGTGCATGCCTTTAATCCCAGCACATGGGAGGCTGCAAAGGAGGGGGGCAGATGTCTGACAATTGTCCTCTGACCTCAACATGTGTGATGTTGCACATATGTACCCACAATTACACACACGAACACACATATCATGCTCACATACAACACACAGCAAAAAAAAAAAAAAAAAAAAAGAAGTAGAGGTCAATCACCTCACTGAGTCTCATACTTTGCTAGGTTCAGAGCTGAGAGCCTTAATGTGCAAAGAAGAGCAGCCCTCCATACAGAGGAACTTAAACCTCAAGGCTGAGTAGTAGGGTGACCATGGAATTCATTACCTAAACTGAAGCGTATCTGAGGGGAAAGAACACAATATTAATAGCAGGAATTACAGTTGTTCTACTGTTTTTTTTTTTTTTTTTTTTGGTTTTTTGAGGTAGGGTCTCACTCTGGTCCAGGCTGACCTGGAATTAACTATGTAGTCTCAAGGTGGCCTCGAACTCTTGATGATCCTCCCACCTCTGCCTCCCAAATGCTGGAATTAAAGGCGTGTGCCACCACGCCCGGCTAGTAGTTCTACTTTTGAGGTACCATTGGGACTTTTATATGAGCAAAGCAAAAATACCTTAAAAAAATATCAGAGTTGCTCTATGAGATGAGGAACACATTTTTATGGTCCATTACCTTTTAAAAATTATTTATTTAGGGAGCTGGGGAGATGGCTCAGTGGATAAAGACACTTGCTTGCAAATGCTGCCAGCCAAGGTTCAATTCCCCAGCCATCCAGTTAGAGCCAGATGGGTGTTCATTTGCAGTAGCAAGAGATCCTAGTGTGCACATGCATGCAGTGCACACATGCAAATAAATAAATAAATTAAAAAATGGACACCTGTTCACTGATAAAAATTTAAATAATGTGCAGTTTTTCTTCTCTCAAAACAGGTGAGGGAGTGTAAGATGTTTACCCTATGCATGGCATAAGTTATAAGATAAAAATAAATAAGACTTTACAAGAAAAACAAGGTTTGGAGCTGGAGAGATGGCTTAGCGGTTAAGTGCTTGCCTGTGAAGCCTAAGGACCCCAGTTCGAGGCTCGATTCCCCAGGACCCACATAAGCCAGATGCACAAGGGGGCACACGCATCTGGAATTTGTTTGCAGTGGCTGGAGGCCCTGGCACGCCCATTCTCTCTCTCTCTCTCTGCCTGCCTCTCTGTCACTCTCAAATAAATAAATAAATATATATATATATATATTTTGTTGTTGTTTGTTTTATTTTTTGAGGTAGGGTCTCACTCTGGTCCAGGCTGACCTGGAATTAACTCTGTAGTCTCAGGGTGGCCTTGAACTCACGGCGATCCTCCTACCTCTGCCTCCCAAGTGCTGGGATTAAAGGCGTGCGCCACCACGCCCAGCCCTAAATATTTTTTTACATAAAGAAAAACAAGTTTCATTCCTTCTCACACCTTCCCATTCCTTATATCAGAAACATGTTTTAGAAGTAATCATATGAATTATTATGCATGTTTCTAAATATTTCAAACATTTTAAAATTTGAGGCAACATTTTCATGAAGCAAGTATAACAAAATTTTGATAATTGCTAAATTTAAGGGATCAAAGTATGAATTTACTGTATTTATCTTTCCATTTTTGGGTGCCTGAATTTTTCCATCAAGAATGATATGGTTGGGCTGGAGAGATTGCTTAGTGGTTAAGGCATATGCCTGTGAAGCCTAAGGACCCAGGTTCAATTCTCTGGGACCCACATAAACCAGATGCACATGGTGGCTCATGTGTCTGGAGTTCATTTTCAATGACTAGAGACCCTGATGTGCCCCTTCTCACTCCCTCTCTCTGTCTCAAATAAATAAATTAAGTGTTAAAAAAAGTATAAAAAATGATATGGTTGGGCTGGGTGTGGTGGTACACGCCTTTAATCCCAGCACTCAGGAGGCAGAGGTAGGAGGATTGGCAAGAGTTTAAATCTACCCTGAGACTACATAGTAAGTTCCAGGTCAGCCTGAACTAGAATGAGACCCTACCTCGGAAAACCACATATATATAAAACCAAATATATATACATATATACACACACATATATAAAACCAAATATATACATATATAAAATCATATATATATGTATAATTGGGGGTTGAAGGGATTGATCAATGGTTAAGGTACTTGCCTTCATGCATTTGTTTGCTACTGCTGGAGGCTCTGGAATGCCCATTCTCTCTGTCTTCTCTCTTCCCTGTTATCTCTCCCTGCTTGCAAATAAGTAAACAAAAATATTTTTAAAAATGATAAAGGGGGCTGGAGAGATGGCTTAGCAGTTAAATGCTTGCCTGTGAAGCCTAAGAACCTTGGTTTGAGGCTTGATTCCCCAGGACCCATGTAAAACAGATGCACAAGGGGACGCATGTGGCTGAAGTTTGTTTGCAGTGGCTGGAGGCCCTGATGTGCACATTCTCACTCTATCTATCTGTCTCTTTCTCTCTGTGTCAAATAAATAAAAATATTTTTAAAAATGATATAGGTCTGGAGAGATGACTTAGCGGTTATGGCATTTGCCTGCAAAGCCAAACGATTCTGGTTTGATACCCCAGGACCCACGTTAGCCAGATGTACAAGGGGGTGCATGTGTCTGGAGTTTGTTTGTGGTGGCTGGAGGCCTTGGCGTACCCATTCTCTCCCCCCACCTGCTTCTGTATCTCTCTGAAATAAAGAAAGATTTTTTTAAAAAAAGTTGACACAGTTGTATAGCTGAAGAAGCAACTAAAGGAATGCATCTGGAGCTCAGTTGGTAAAATACTTGGTAGCGTTCATGCAGCCCTGAGTCCAATCCTTAGCCCTGTTTAAAAGCTGTCATGGAGGCAAGTGACAGCAATCCCAATAGTCACAGGGTGGAGGCAGGAAGATCAGAAGTCCAAGGTCATACTTGGCTACATAGTAAAACTAAGGCCAACCTGGGCTAGATGAGACAAAATTCTGTAGTTTCAGGCTGGTCTTGAACTCATGTAGATCCTCCTACCTCTGCTTTCCAAGTGCTAGGATTAAAGGCATGCATTACCACACTTGGCACCCTATATTTTTAAAAATTTTTTTTCTTTGTTTTTTTGAGGTAGGGTCTCACTCAAGCCCAGGCTAACCTGGAATTCATTGTGTAGCCTCAGGTTGGCCTAGAACCCACCACAATCCTCCTACCTCTGCTTCCTGAGTGCTGGGATTAAAGGTGTGTGCCACCATGCCCAGCCCTATTTTTTTTTTTTAATAACTAAATAGAAAAGTATAGCTGCCTTCTATCAGTGTCTCCTCTGCAGCTGTTTTTAAATTGTTTTGCTAAAGCTTCTGGTATGTACTTCCTTATTTTCATAGAAATATGTTTATATAAACACTTTGATGGGTTATTTATTTATTTTTCTGAAGTAGGGTATCACTCTAGCCCAAGTTGACCTGGAATTCACTATGTAGTCTCAGGCTGGACTTGAACTCATAACAACCCTTCTACCTCTGTCTCCCCAGTGCTGGGATTAAAGGCATGTGCCCCCATACCTGGGGAGAGAGACAGAGTAAGGGAGAGGCAGAGAGGAGAGAATGGGTCTGCCAGGGCCATGAGCTGTTGCAAATGAACTCCAGACGCATGCACCACTTTGTGCATCTGGGTGTAATGGGGAACCAAATCTGGCTTGTTAGGTTTTGCAGGCAGGTGCCTTAACCACTGAGCAATTCCTCCGGCCCTGGAAATTCATTTTTGATGAAAGACCATTTCTAGTAACTTTTAAAGAAACTCACGAGAGCTATATTTTGAGGAACTTTGGGTGTATAAAATGACATTATTTTAGTTTCACAGTTGACAGATACTTTGGCAGGGCATAGATTTTTTGGCCTTGAAATTGTTTCTCCTGAGAACCTTTCTACTTGATCTTAACCAAAGGCCAAGAAGCTTTCCTAACAATTTTGAAGGTTTTACCCCATTATTATAGTTTCCATGGTTGCTGTTGAGAAGTCTGCTGCCATTTGCCAATCTTAGTCCAAACTGTTACAGTTGATTTTATTTTTTTCTCTTATTTGGGAAATTTCTATTTTCTATTTGGTGTCCTATAATTTCATTATTATGTGCCTTAGTGTGGGAATTTATAAATCCACTGTACTGGGCATTTTGTAGATCCTTTTAATCTAAAAACTCATGTCTTTTATTTCTGAGAAGTTTCTGGAATTATTTTTTGATAATTTTCTCAGTTCCATTTCCTTTTTCTGAGACTTCTGTCAAATACTTAACCTGTGTTTATCTTATAGTTTAAATTTTTTATCCTTTTGTTTTGGTTTGCTTTTTTAAGTAGGGTTTCAAAATAGCTGAGGCTGACCTGGAATTCACTATGTTGTCTCACGGTGGCCTCAAACTCATGGCAATCCTCAATTTTTTATCTTTCTTAGGTCTCATCTCTGGTTATTTGTGCTTTTTTTTCATGATTTCCTTAACTTTATCTTGAAAATCTTCTATTGATATTTTTACTTTTGATATTATAGATCACACGTCTAATCAGTGTATGTATATATTAATCTCAAAGAGTTTTAAATTTTATTACTTTAAAAATTTTTTTTTTTTACCTATTTATTTGAAAGCAGAGAGAGAAGAGAGCTAGAGAGGGAATGGGCATGTCAGCGCCTTGAGCAGCAGCAAATGAACCCCAGGTACACACACTACTTTGTGCATGTGGCTTTACATGGGTACTGGGGAATCAAATCCAGGTCCTTGGGCTTTGCAGGCAAGCACCTTAACCGCTGAGCCATCTCTCTAGCTCTCTCTCTCTCTCTCTTTTTTTTTTTTTTTTTTTTGAGGTAGGGTTATTCTCTAGTCCAAGCTGACTTGGAACTTCCTATGTAGTCTCAGGCTGGCCTCGAATTCACAGCAATCCTTTTACCTCTGCCTTCTGAGTGCTGGGATCAAAGGTGTATGCTACCATGCCCAGCAAAATTTATTACTTTGGGGGCTGAGGAGATAGCTTAGTCAGTAAGTGTGCTTGTACAAGTATGAAGACCTGAGTTTGAGTCCCCGCACCTATGTGAAAAACTGGGCATGCAGCCAGGGCAAGATGTGCCCACAGATGCAATAGTGGCATGACTGTGGTGGAAGTGACCAACTTCCTGCTCTGATTGGACTGGAGGCCTGCTCCCCAGGAGGAAATTCATTCCTGGTACTGAAAACCTGCTCAAAAGCCTATGAGTGGGAAGGTCAGAAGCTCTAGGGGTGAAGCTACTACTGTTCTTTTTTTTTTTTTTTTTGGCTAGATGGATATGTTGTGCTCATCAAATTGCCCTCTAAATATTTATGTTTCTGCCCAGAGATTTAGTGCTGCCCTTACCTTTGGTCAGAGAAGCTTCTTTTCAGAAGTGACTGCTGGGGAGACTCAAAAATCATCAATTTCTGAGATTGACTGTTGAGTGTTTGGTAGTAAACGAAACATCTCTACCACACTCCAAAGCTCAGAGAACTTTGTAGAGGAGAGGGCGGAAAGAATGCGAGAGTCAGAAGATGATGAGGAGTGTCTTGGAATACTGTCTTCTAGACAAAAAATAGACATGGCATTCAAAACAGGCGGGCTAAGGAGATGGCTCAGCAGTTAAAGGCACTGGCTTATAAAGCCTGCTTGCCTGGACTGACTCCAGTTCACTTACCCAGTACCCAGGTAAAGTCAGGTGCACAAAATGGCACATGTCTCTGGAGTTCATTTGCAGTGGCAAGAGGCCCTGGCGAGGACATTCTCTTCTCTCTCGCCTTTCCTCTGTCTGTCTGTCTGTCTCTCTCTGTGTTTGCAAATAAAAGAATATTCTTAAAAACTGGGTATGACTTGGTTACCCAAGAACTAAAAGGCAAGAACCTATGCTGAAGACACCACAGGCTGCCATGTCAGGACATGGGGAGACCATGTGGTAACGCAGAGGCAAGCCAATCCTCTCCTGGCAATCCCTCATAGCTCTAGAAAGTGCTAGGGGAGCTACTACGTGACAGAGGTCACCAACTGCACAAATAAGCAGGAGACCCTGTAAGCTACACAATGCACCACCCAGACAAGAAATGCACACTTGTGCTATAGTGGCACACAGCCTCTGTGGGTAACCAACTGCCCTCTGATTGGACATAAGGCCTACTCAGAGGGAGAGAACTTATAACTTGTGCTGGGAACCAAACTAGTGTCCTAAAGGCAGGAAGCTTGCAACCACCAGAGAGAAGCCCCATTGTTCTCTGGACAACTTGAGTGGGTAGCCTCATCGAAATGTCTCTCAAAATTATATGCGCATCCCCCTTAACCAGAGCTGTTCTCACCTTGGTTGGAGGACCTGCTTTATCTTACAGATGGCATAAAGTACTGGAGAGATCCAGGAACCATTAATTCAACAAGAAAAGACAGCTGACTGCCTGCCACAAGATGTGCCACCTCTGCCACATTCACCAGGGTCCTCATTGCAGAGGAAGCAGTGAGGAGTATTGCTCCCAATGCCAGCCTGGCAACCACCTCCAAGGAAATAGCAACAAACACAGTGGGGAACTGAAACGCATCAAATACAGAGTCTACAGAAAACTCAACACTAAAAACAAACTGTTAACACTCCTACCACGGCTCAGGGACTGTTGCAGAAGAGGGGGTGCAAAGATTGGAAGAGCCACAGGGTGGGTAGAAATATCCTGAGGCACAATCCCCTTCCCAGAGACTGACGGAGACTCTAATTACCCCACAATGAACACCAATGACCTTACTGAAAAGGGCCCTTAGGGAAATGGACAAGTTTATAACCTATGTAAAATATATACGTTTATATAAATTGAAAAATAACATGATAAATCATAGTTAAAAAACTGGGCATGGGACTGGAGAGATTGCTCAGTAGTTAAGGTGCTTGCTTGCAAACCCATTTGATTCCCCAGTACCCACATAAAGCCAGGTGCACAGAGTGACGCATGCGTCTGGAATTCGTTTAAGTAGCTTGAGGCCCTGGCATGCTTATTCTCACTCTTTGCAAATAAATACAAATATTTTTTTTTAAAGCTGGGCATGGCTTTATGCGCCTATACCTCTAGTGTGGAGGGGAGTGGAGAGAAGAGTCACTGGGACTTGCTGGTAGCTGAAAAACAGAGAGCTCCCAGTGAAAGACTTTCTTGGAGCAGTAGAGGACGCTGATACCTCCCTCTGGCCTCCACACAAGGATGCTCAGGATGTGCATATCTGTACGCGCAACTTACACATGCCCATGCACATCACACGCCCAGACAAACATTACACATACTACACACTTGCTCACCCAAAACATTTGCTTTCTCTGAATATACTTTATGGATATACGTTTCATTTACTTCTCTGATAGGTATCAATTATGTTTTTTACGATTTCATTTTCTTCTGTGAATTGTCTTTTTTTTCATTTAAACTCATAGCATTTAAATTTAGATTTTATTTTTCATGCTAGGAATTTGTTCTAAATCATTAGGATCCCTTTCTGTCTATTAAGGCATGTAAACAAGGCACAGAGGGACTGCTTGGAAGCTCCATGTTCATGTCCGAGATCCATTCATGAACATGATTAAAGAATGATCACATAGAAACCCTGATAATGTGGGAGACTCTCATAGTCAGTATCTAGTGGCCTTTTCTCTTGGGATGGCAGTTTCTTCAGTCCCTAGTTTGTAGGATTCATCATCTGAAAACAGGTCTCAGCTTTTTTTTTTTTTTAATTATTTATTTATTTATTTGAGAGTGACAGACACAGAGAGAAAGACAGATAGAGGGAGAGAGAGAGAATGGGCACGCCAGGGCTTCCAGCCTCTGCAAACGAACTCCAGATGCGTGCGCCCCCTTGTGCATCTGGCTAACGTGGGACCTGGGGAACCGAGCCTCGAACCGGGGTCCTTAGGCTTCACAGGCAAGCGCTTCACCGCTAAGCCATCTCTCCAGCCCGTGCTTTTTTATAGTTAACATGGGGGCGGTGACTACTCCCATTTTTTTTTTCAGTATTGGGGCTTGAACTCAGGGACTTAGGCATGTTAGACAAGTTCTCTACCTTTGAGGTACAACCTCAGCCCTGTTACCTCCAAATTTAACCAGCTCATTTCAATATTAGCCTTGATTTCAATATGTTTATTATTAAAAATTCTAATTATATATAAAATTGAAAAAAGAATACAATTAGCTCAATCCAGCTCTAATAGTTATCAATTTGGGACCAGTTTTATATATTCATTCAATGAATTCTATCACCCAGACTATTTAAACAACATATTTATTTATTTATGTATTTGACAAAGAGAAGGAGAGACAGACAGAAAGGTAGATACAGAGAATCGGCATGCCAGGGCCTCCAATGCAAACAAACTCGAGATGCATGTGCTACCTTGTGCATCTGGCTTATGTGGGTTCTGGGGAATCAAACCTGGGTCCCTTGGCTTTGCTGGCAAGTGTCTTAACAGCTAAGCTATCCCTCAAGCCCAACCACCCAGATTAAAAAAATATATATTTCATTGACTTATTTACAAGCAAGCAGATAAAGAAAGAGAGAGACGCTAGGGCCTCTCACAACTGCAAAGGAACTCCAGACGCACGTGTTATGGCTTTATGTGGATACTGGGGAATCAGACTCAGGCCATCAGTATTTGCAAGCAAGTGCCTTTAACTGCTGAGCCACCTCTCCAGCTCCCAGATCCCAGAGACATATCATTTAGTCTGTAAATATTCAATTTTCACCTCTAAAATAACAATATTAGAATAATCACAATATTACTAATACACCTAAACACTTCATGGTGTTCAATTAATGCGGTACTTATATATTCCATTACCTCAGTTTCTCCTCCTGCTCTCCTTTTCCCTCCACTCCCACCTAGCTTCCTATAGAACTCAGATATAATGCAATTATTTGACATGTCTCTTAAGCCTGTTTTAATTTCAACTATCTTTATTTTTCTTTGTATAAATTGAAAAAGCCAGGTTTATTTTTTGTTTCTTTTTATTTATTTATTTGAGAGCAACAGACAGACAGAGAGAGAAGGAGGCAGAGAAAGAGTGAGAGAATGGGCTCACCAAGGCCTCCAGCCAGTGCAAACGAACTCCATATGTATGCATCCCCTTGTGCAACTTGCTTACGTAGGTCCCGGGGAATGGAGCCTTGAACCAGGAGCCTTAGGCTTCACAGGCAAGTGCTTAATCACTAGCCTTCTCTCCAGCCCCAAAAGCCAGGTTTTTCCCCCTATAGTTTACCACAGTCTGGAGGTTTTGGGTTGGTTTTTTTTTTTTTTTTTTTTTTTTTTTTTTTTTTTTTTTTACATCCACTTACATAGGGAATTGAAGTTTGCAAACAAGTTGCCTTTATCTTCCCAGCTCCTTGATTGATTTAGTTTTAGTTTTTAAGCTACATCCTGTGGTTCCTTTGTCCATAGTATTTTCTGTTAAATGGTATTTGCATCTAGAGGTTTAATTAGATTAAGGTCATATTTTTATATTAGAGTTTCATTTTGTTTATTTTGTGTTTTATCATAAGAAATCTAATGTTTTGTTGTCTTTCTTTTTGCACAATTAACAGCCATAGAAGGTGCTTATTTATTCCATTGTTTCACTGGGAGGTGCAGAGTGATGATATTTTATATACCTATTTTTTTCTTTTTTAAAATTTTGTTTATTTTTATTGATTTATTTGAGAGCAATAGACAGAGAAAGGGGGGGGGAGAGAGAGAGAGAGAGAGAGAATGGGTGTGCCAGGGCTTCCAGATACTGCAAATGAACTCCAGACGCATGCACTCCCTTGTGCATCTGGCTAATGTGGGTCCTGGGGAATTGAGCCTCGAACCAGGGTCCTTAGGCTTCACAGGCAAGCGCTTAACTGCTAAGCCATCTCTCCAGCTCCTATATACCTATTTTTCACTTATTCATTGGAAAACCTTTGTGAAGAAGACTCTCTTCACTTACTATTTGTTCACCCTGAAGTATATTTCATATAAGAAAGATAGTAGAAATATGATTCTTTGTCTCATCTATTTTCAAGTTTCACTAATGTCCTTCAAAGAAGATAAAGAAGATTTTTATTTTAAGTATAATTATATACTCTGATTTAAATATATTTGCTCATTTTTAGTCAGTGGCAGTCAATATTCTCATTGATGTTATTGTCTCAGCTTTAGCCAGTGGTATCCTGTGATTGGTGTGTAAGTCCTTTTGATATGCTCCTAATTGATTTTGAAAGTGTCTTTGCTTTCTTTTTTTAAATGTTTTTGAAAATTTTCCTTTTTTTCTTTCTTTCTTTCTTTCCTTTCCTTTTTTTTTTTTTTTTTTTTTGAGATAGGGTCTCACCGTAGCTCAGGCTGACCTGGAATTTGCTATATAGTCTTAGGGTGGCCTCGAATTCATGGCAATCCTCCAACCTCTGCCTCCCAAGTATTGGGATTAAAGGTGTGCACCACCACACCTGGCTGAAAGAGTTCTTTTACTTTTTATTTATAAAATAGTTTTTGTTTATTTGTGAGCAGACAGGAAGAGTGAGAGAATGGGCATGCCAGGACCTCTTTTTACTGTAAATGAACTCCAGATGCATGTGCCACTTTTATGTATCTGGCTTTACGTGGATACTGGCGAATTGAAGCCAGGCTGGCAGGCATTGGAAGCATGTGCCTTTAACCACTGAGCAATCTCCAAGTCCCTTCTTTGCTTTCTGAGAAGACAAAATTCCTCAAGTCATCTTGTACATATCCTATTTTAGACCTTCCATTTTCCCCCATGTTACCCAGGTTCTTTTTAGAGCAAAGTGGTATTTAAAGACCACAGTCTGGGAGCTAGAGTGTTCATTGATACTGAGTTGCTCAGTTTTTTTTTTTTTTTGGTCTTTTTCTGTGGACAGATCCATGAAATATACATTTTTAAAGACAAAATGCATTAATTACTGGTACTTTCAAACCAAATTCAGGACTGTGGAGATTTTACTATTCTTCATTGATCTGCCATCTGCTCTTGTTTGTTTCTCCCACACCAAAAGCCTCCAAGAACATCAATATCATTACTTATTTGTTTTAATAGTATATATCCCACTAGGAATGCATGTAGAGTCAATTATTGGATTTTAAATTACTTGAAATAGTTTCTCTATGACACCAACTTAATACATAGTTAGGTTCATTTATTTCATTTTGCTTTGGAGTTTGTAGTGACTATGTATTTATTTGCTTGATTTTTCTGGTGTCATCATGGAAAGTATTTCCACTGTTTTAAATTCAAATCCATAAAGTGAGCTACCCATAGTGATCTCAACCTTCTCCTGTCCTCTCCACTTTGTTTCCCACCTTCTCTGATATAGTATCCTGAAAAGCTTTTTTTTCTGTACATCTTTCTGATTTGTGAAATGTAAGCAAATAAGTACATTTATATTTCTCTTTCCTTTTTAAGATAAATGGTTGCTTATTATATATAAATTTATTAATCTACCTTAATTTGGTCCTGTAATAATATCTGTGTATAAGAATATGTTACATACTTATCTTGTGGCTCAATCTGCCCCCTGATTTGTCTCCTGTTGATTTTTCACACATGCTTAAAAATGATTTTTATTAGTATATATTAATTATACATAATATATTTTATTATGATATTTTCATACATGTACATAATGTACTTTGGTCATATTCACCTCCTCTTACCCTCTCTTTTCTTTTTATTGATTTTTAAGTGTTTATTATTATTATTATTAACAACATGTTTCATATGAAGACATCATGTGTTGGTACCCTCTTTTCCCTTGTCCCTGCTTCCATTCTGCTGGGGACATCCTCAGTGGGGTTGCAGGTATTCCCGATGGGGTTGTGGTTTATGAGTTGTGGGAGCAATGGTTAGTTATTTTTGGCGGGAGGGAATGCCTCTGGACATGATGCCTCAACCTGTGGCTCTTACAATCTTTCTACCCACTTTTCTGTAAAATTCCCTGAGCTGTGGTGGGTGAATTTTAAGTCTACTTCAGTGATGAGCTCTTAGGAGCCTCTGTATCTCTGCTTTGGTAGGTGTTGAGTGACCTCAGAGTCTGTCTCCTTCACCCTGGTGCTGATTGTCAGGTTCACCATGGAAGCTGCACTCTTGCCCGTCTCCCCACTTCCTCCGCAATTTAAGCTGTGGCTTGGCTGAAGTGTGAGGGGTAGTTTATCTTTCCAGGTCTCATTACCCTCTGAAAAAGAACAGATTCTCCAACGGGGAGTGAAGTCATCATAGTTTAAATATTACCCTCTCTTTTCTTCTTCCCACTACCACTGATCTCTTTTCTTTCCCCAAGTAGTCATCATTAGGCTGGAGAGATGGCTCAGCAGTTAAAGACACTTTCTTATAACTAGTCTGCCTTTTAAAAATGTTTTATTTATTTCTTTGATGGAAGAGAGAGAGAGAGGGAGAGAGAGAGAATGAGTGTGTCAGGCCTCCAGCCACTGCAAACAAACTCCAGATTCATGTGCCACCTGGCTAATGTGGGTACTGGGGAGTCGAACCTGAGTCCTCGGTAGGCAAGTGCTTTAACCACTAAGCCATCTCTCCAGCCCATAGTCTGACTTTTATCTCATGTCTTTTAAAAATTTTTTAAAATAACCCAGTAAGTTTCAATTGGGTTGTTTACAAAGGAGCATGGGTGAGGGGTTGTTTGCAGGAGTATGGGCGCCTTATCACAGGCTATACCAATGAAAAAGACCACAGTCTGGGAGCTAGAGTGTTCATTGATACTGAGTTGCTCAGTTTTTTTTTTTTCCTCTCCCACCAAACATTGACTATGTATAGGTTTCAAGCAAGGATGGGGCCTTGCGAGCTGCCTACTCCCGGCTCCATGGCAGGGTGCTGACAGGCTCAATCTGGCGCAGAGCTCCCTGAGAAAACCACAGCTGCCACGAACTCAAGAGCCCAGCAGTGACGTCATCCCCGGGAGTCAGTGCTCCGCAGCGCTCCTCCGCTTCCTCCAGCGCACACGTGCTTTCTTCCCCTTCTTCTGCGATGTTCCCTGAGCCTTGGAGGGCATGGCATAATTATCCTACTTACTGCTAAGCATTCAACTGCTAATCACTTTGACTAGTTATATCTCTACAGTTACCACTGTCCACTGCAAAAGGAAGCTTCTCTGACCAAAGCTGACAGCAGCCCTAATCTACAAGCATAAACATAGTTATTTACAAGGAAATTTGATGGGTACATCATGTCCATTTAACAAAACAACAGTACTAGCTTCTCCACTAAGGTCTATTACCTCTGTAGGCATGGATTTTTTTTTTTTCATTGCTGTTGTTTGGTATTTTATTTTTATTTTTTTAAAATTTTTATTAGCATTTTCCATGATTATAAAAAAATATACCATGTTAATTCCCCCTCCCCCAACTTTCCCCTTTGAAATTCCATTCTCCATCATATTACCTCCCCATCTCAATCATTGTTTGTTTGGTATTTGTTGAGGTAGAATCTCACTCTAGCCTAGGTTGACATGGAATTCACTCTGTAGTTCCAGGCTGGCCTCAAATTCACAGCAATCCTTTACCTCTGCCTCTTGAGTGCTGAGATTATATGCATGTACCACCATACCTGGCTGGATTTAAAAAATTATTATTATTACTATTTTGAGGTAGGGTTTCGTTGTAGCTCAGGCTGACCAGGACTTCATTTTGTAGTCTCAGGGTATCTTTGAACTCATAGTGATCCTCCTACTTCTGCCTCTCGAGTGCTGGGATTAAAGGCATGAGACACCATGCCAGGACAAAAATATATATATGTATTCCCTCCAATCCACCCCCCACGAGGTAGGGTCTCATTCTAGTTCAGGCTAACCTGGAATTCACTCTGTAGTCTCAGAGTGGCCTCGAACTCACAGCAATCCTCCTTCTGCCTCCCTAGTGCTGGGATTAAAGGCATGCACCACCACACCCAGCTTGAAAAAATATTTAAAATATATATATATTTTATTTATTTGAGAGAGAGAAAGGGAGGGAGGGAAGGAGAGAGAGAGACAGAGAAAGAGAGAGAGAGAGAGATTGAGAGAGAGAGAGAGAGAATGGGCACACCAGGGCCTCCAGCCACTGCAAACAAACTCCAGATGCATGTGCCCCCTTGTGTGTCTGGTTTACATGGGGCCTGGAGAGTTGAATTGGGATCTTTTGGCTTTGTACACAAATGCCTTAACCACTAAGCCATCTCTCCAGTCCCTGAAAAAATATTTTTGATTTCTTATTTGCAAGGAGAGAGAGAGAGAGCAAGCAAGCAAACGCACCAGGGCCTCCTGTACTGCAAATGAACTCCAGACACATGTGCCACTTTATGCATCTGACTTTACATGGGTACTGGGAAATAGAACCAAGGCCATCAGGTTTTGAAGGCAAGCACCTTTAACTGCTGAGCCATCTCTCCAGCCTGCCATGGAATTCTGACTGGGTTCGTAGAAGCAGATGTTAATTCCCTTCTATGGATTAGGCCTCAAGTCCAATCAGAAAGTTGTTGGTTTCCCCCATAACAGACATGCCATTTTTGCACTAGTGGGCACATCTTGCCTAGCTGGTTGGTTATTTTGCACACAGGATCCATAGCTGAGTAATATTGTTGACATTCTTCATAGCTCCTTTCAGCACTATGATGGCTAGCTGGAAGGCAGGAAGCTTCCAGCCCAGTTTTAGCTTGATTTCTTTGTATCCTGCTATCAAAATGGCCATATACTTAAAACAATCACCCAGTGGCAAAGGCATGGGTGTACTTTAAAGGCATATGGATCCAAGTTTGGATTATAGCTCTATTCCTTTCCTGCTATGTCATTTAACTAATCTGTCCTCATCTTCATCTGTAAAATGAAAACAATAAAATCTTCTTCACGGGGTTATTTATTGTGAATGATTTAGAGAGAACACTTAGTACATGGTAAAGGCTGGATAAACGAGAGTTATTGTCAATCATATACTTAGCTCTGGGTTTTCTTTCATTTTCTGATCAATTTGAAAATTTCAAGGATATTATAAGTACTGAATGTGATTTTTCCTACCTTTCAGCTGCTGGAGACCAGGTGAACAGTCAAAGCACGGAATGAGGTCAAGTCTACTTAGCAGTCAGGTCCTTTGAACTTCAGCCCTAGTCCCTCCATCCTGGCCAGACCTAGAAATGTGTCTTGTCTTTCAAAGCTTCCTCCATTTCTTGCCCTTTCAGCCTTCCTTCTTGGTTCAGCTCTTTCTGTCCCAGGCTACAGCATCCTTCCAGAAGCTATTTCTCGACCTCTGTTGCATCCTAGAAAAGAGTATTTTCAAATGCATAAAAAGATTATTCGTTCCATTTTCAGGATTCTGGGATTCGGGTGAAGGGCTCTACCTTCTTCCTTCCACCATCTTTTTTTTTTTTTTTAATTTATTTATTTATTTGAGAGCCACAGACACAGAGAGAAAGACAGGTAGAGGGAGAGAGAGAGAATGGGCGCGCCAGGGCTTCCAGCCTCTGCAAACGAACTCCAGACGCGTGCGCCCCCTTGTGCATCTGGCTAACGTGGGACCTGGGGAAGCGAGCCTCGAACCGGGGTCCTTAGGCTTCACAGGCAAGCGCTTAACCGCTAAGCCATCTCTCCAGCCCTCCTTCCACCATCTTTGAGATCTTGTCACCATGTAATATTACCACTATCCTCTGCCATCATGTCATCAAAACTGAGTTCACATGATTACGCTGTCAGATTGTCATTTTCTTGCTGGTTACCATGTTTTAGCCAAGCATCGTTCATCCATAGTGCATTGAGTCATCATTTCCTGGTTAATAATAGTCGAGTGTCACATGGTTATATTGTTTCTGGATTACACTATTACAGCCCTATGCTATCACTTTTACCTTTACAGAGACTCATCTTTACTGTAGTGTATTATTATAGGACTGTTTGGTCCAATATTAAACCATTACTTTGTTATAGAATAACAAGCCTATCTAAGCTGAGCTATAAATTTAGAGCGAAAAAAAGAGCACATATCTCCAAATTCTATATCCTAAGGCCAGTTTGATCCTCTGAGCTACTTTTCCGTAACTCTGTCTATAGGATATCATACCTAGGTATGTAAACTCACTCCTATATATTCAATAACAAAGTCACACTTATTGTTTGTACTCCCAAGTCAGCCCCTTGTTTTACCTCTGCAGATGGTCCTATCAGCCACTCAGCCTTTTGGAACACAACCTGGAAGACTGCTTTATCCCATTTTCTCACCTTCATATCTGATTGATAACCAAGTTTAGACATGCTCCCTTGGCAGAGCTCTGTCCAGGCCTCCTCAGGCCCAGATACTTGGATATGGACCCCACCCATCTTACCCCAGTCACCTCTTCCCCTCAACGGAGACTTCTCTATCACAGTCATCCTTCTTCAGGTCAACCTCAGCTTATTTCTCTTGCTTGTTCTCTCTTGCCATCTCTTTCTTATTTGCTCATTCTATGCGTTATTATGACCACAATGCCTGACAGAAACAAGTTAAGGGATGGAAGATTTACTTTAGCTCATGAGTTCAGAGGCTTTCTTCTTCAATCCATCATGGAGGAGAAGGCATAGTGGAGCAGCTTAGCTCATGGAGGAGAAGGCATAGTGGAGCAGCTTAGCTCATGGAGGAGAAGGCATGGTGGAGCAGCTTAGCTCATGGAGAAGGCATGGTGGAGCAGCTTAGTTCATGGTGGAGAAGGCATGGTGGAGCAGCTTAGCTCATGGAGGAGAAGGCACGGTGGAGCAGCTTAGCTCATGGAGGAGAAGGCATGGTGGAGCAGCTTAGTTCATGGTGGAGAAGGCATGGTGGAGCAGCTTAGTTCATGGAGGAGAAGGCATGGTGGAGCAGCTTAGCTCATGGAGGGGAAGGCATGGTGGAGCAGCTTAGCTCATGGTGGAGATGGTGGAGCAGCTTAGTTCATGGAGGAGAAGGCATGGTGGAGCAGCTTAGCTCATGGAGGAGAAGGCATGGTGGAGCAGCTTAGTTCATGGAGGTGATGGTGGAGCAGCTTAGCTCATGGAGGAGAAGGCATGGTGGAGCAGCTTAGTTCATGGAGGAGAAGGCATGGTGGAGCAGCTTAGCTCATGGAGGAGAAGGCATGGTGGAGCAGCTTAGCTCATGGTGGAGAAGGCATGGTGGAGCAGCTTAGTTCATGGAGGAGAAGGCATGGTGGAGCAGCTTAGCTCATGGAGGAGAAGGCATGGTGGAGCAGCTTAGCTCATGGTGGAGAAGGCATGGTGGAGCAGCTTAGCTCATGGAGGAGAAGGCATGGTGGAGCAGCTTAGCTCATAGAGGAGAAGGCATGGTGGAGCATCTTAGCTCATGGAGGAGAAGGCATGGTGGAGCAGCTTAGCTCATGGAGAAGGCATGGTGGAGCAGCTTAGTTCATGGAGGAGAAGGCATGGTGGAGCAGCTTAGCTCATGGAGGAGAAGGCATGGTGGAGCAGCTTAGCTCATGGAGGAGAAGGCATGGTGGAGCAGCTTAGCTCATAGAGGAGAAGGCATGGTGGAGCAGCTTAGTTCATGGAGGTGATGGTGGAGCAGCTTAGCTCATGGAGAAGGCATGGTGGAGCAGCTTAGCTCATGGAGAAGGCATGGTGAAGCAGCTTAGTTCATGGTGGAGAAGGCATGGTGGAGCAGCTTAGCTCATGGAGGAGAAGGCACGGTGGAGCAGCTTAGCTCATGGAGGAGAAGGCATGGTGGAGCAGCTTAGTTCATGGAGGAGAAGGCATGGTGGAGCAGCTTAGCTCATGGTGGAGAAGGCATGGTGGAGCAGCTTAGCTCATGGAGGAGAAGGCATGGTGGAGCAGCTTAGCTCATGGTGGAGAAGGCATGGTGGAGCAGCTTAGTTCATGGAGGAGAAGGCATGGTGGAGCAGCTTAGCTCATGGTGGAGAAGGCATGGTGGAGCAGCTTAGTTCATGGAGGAGAAGGCATGGTGGAGCAGCTTAGCTCATGGAGGAGAAGGCATGGTGGAGCAGCTTAGCTCATGGAGGAGAAGGCATGGTGGAGCAGCTTAGCTCATGGTGGAGAAGGCATGGTGGAGCAGCTTAGCTCATGGAGGAGAAGGCATGGTGGAGCAGCTTAGCTCATGGAGGAGAAGGCATGGTGGAGCAGCTTAGCTCATGGAGGAGAAGGCATGGTGGAGCAGCTTAGCTCATGGTGGAGAAGGCATGGTGGAGCAGCTTAGTTCATGGAGGTGATGGTGGAGCAGCTTAGCTCATGGAGAAGGCATGGTGGAGCAGCTTAGCTCATGGAGAAGGCATGGTGGAGCAGCTTAGCTCATGGAGGAGAAGGCATGGTGGAGCAGCTTAGTTCATGGTGGAGAAGGCATGGTGGAGCAGCTTAGTTCATGGAGGAGAAGGCATGGTGGAGCAGCTTAGCTCATGGAGGGGAAGGCATGGTGGAGCAGCTTAGCTCATGGTGGAGATGGTGGAGCAGCTTAGTTCATGGAGGAGAAGGCATGGTGGAGCAGCTTAGCTCATGGAGGGGAAGGCATGGTGGAGCAGCTTAGTTCATGGAGGTGATGGTGGAGCAGCTTAGCTCATGGAGGAGAAGGCATGGTGGAGCAGCTTAGTTCATGGAGGAGAAGGCATGGTGGAGCAGCTTAGCTCATGGAGGAGAAGGCATGGTGGAGCAGCTTAGCTCATGGTGGAGAAGGCATGGTGGAGCAGCTTAGTTCATGGAGGAGAAGGCATGGTGGAGCAGCTTAGCTCATGGAGGAGAAGGCATGGTGGAGCAGCTTAGCTCATGGAGGAGAAGGCATGGTGGAGCAGCTTAGCTCATAGAGGAGAAGGCATGGTGGAGCATCTTAGCTCATGGAGGAGAAGGCATGGTGGAGCAGCTTAGCTCATGGAGAAGGCATGGTGGAGCAGCTTAGTTCATGGAGGAGAAGGCATGGTGGAGCAGCTTAGCTCATGGAGGAGAAGGCATGGTGGAGCAGCTTAGCTCATGGAGGAGAAGGCATGGTGGAGCAGCTTAGCTCATAGAGGAGAAGGCATGGTGGAGCAGCTTAGTTCATGGAGGTGATGGTGGAGCAGCTTAGCTCATGGAGAACGCATGGTGGAGCAGCTTAGCTCATGGTGGAGAAGGCATGGTGGAGCAGCTTAGTTCATGGAGGTGATGGTGGAGCAGCTTAGCTCATGGAGAAGGCATGGTGGAGCAGCTTAGCTCATGGAGAAGGCATGGTGGAGCAGCTTAGCTCATGGAGGAGAAGGCATGGTGGAGCAGCTTAGTTCATGGTGGAGAAGGCATGGTGGAGCAGCTTAGTTCATGGAGGAGAAGCCATGGTGGAGCAGCTTAGCTCATGGAGGGGAAGGCATGGTGGAGCAGCTTAGCTCATGGTGGAGATGGTGGAGCAGCTTAGTTCATGGAGGAGAAGGCATGGTGGAGCAGCTTAGCTCATGGAGGGGAAGGCATGGTGGAGCAGCTTAGTTCATGGAGGTGATGGTGGAGCAGCTTAGCTCATGGAGGAGAAGGCATGGTGGAGCAGCTTAGTTCATGGAGGAGAAGGCATGGTGGAGCAGCTTAGCTCATGGAGGAGAAGGCATGGTGGAGCAGCTTAGCTCATGGTGGAGAAGGCATGGTGGAGCAGCTTAGTTCATGGAGGAGAAGGCATGGTGGAGCAGCTTAGCTCATGGAGGAGAAGGCATGGTGGAGCAGCTTAGCTCATGGAGGAGAAGGCATGGTGGAGCAGCTTAGCTCATAGAGGAGAAGGCATGGTGGAGCATCTTAGCTCATGGAGGAGAAGGCATGGTGGAGCAGCTTAGCTCATGGAGAAGGCATGGTGGAGCAGCTTAGCTCATGGAGGAGAAGGCATGGTGGAGCAGCTTAGCTCATGGAGGAGAAGGCATGGTGGAGCAGCTTAGCTCATGGAGGAGAAGGCATGGTGGAGCAGCTTAGCTCATAGAGGAGAAGGCATGGTGGAGCAGCTTAGTTCATGGAGGTGATGGTGGAGCAGCTTAGCTCATGGAGAAGGCATGGTGGAGCAGCTTAGCTCATGGAGAAGGCATGGTGGAGCAGCTTAGTTCATGGTGGAGAAGGCATGGTGGAGCAGCTTAGCTCATGGAGGAGAAGGCACGGTGGAGCAACTTAGCTCATGGAGGAGAAGGCATGGTGGAGCAGCTTAGTTCATGGAGGAGAAGGCATGGTGGAGCAGCTTAGCTCATGGTGGAGAAGGCATGGTGGAGCAGCTTAGCTCATGGAGGAGAAGGCATGGTGGAGCAGCTTAGCTCATGGTGGAGAAGGCATGGTGGAGCAGCTTAGTTCATGGAGGAGAAGGCATGGTGGAGCAGCTTAGCTCATGGTGGAGAAGGCATGGTGGAGCAGCTTAGTTCATGGAGGAGAAGGCATGGTGGAGCAGCTTAGCTCATGGAGGAGAAGGCATGGTGGAGCAGCTTAGCTCATGGAGGAGAAGGCATGGTGGAGCAGCTTAGCTCATGGAGGAGAAGGCATGGTGGAGCAGCTTAGTTCATGGAGGAGAAGGCATGGTGGAGCAGCTTAGCTCATGGTGGAGAAGGCATGGTGGAGCAGCTTAGCTCATGGAGGACAAGGCATGGTGGAGCAGCTTAGCTCATGGAGGAGAAGGCATGGTGGAGCAGCTTAGCTCATGGAGGAGAAGGCATGGTGGAGCAGCTTAGCTCATGGAGGAGAAGGCATGGTGGAGCAGCTTAGCTCATAGAGGAGAAGGCATGGTGGAGCATCTTAGCTCATGGAGGAGAAGGCATGGTGGAGCAGCTTAGCTCATGGAGAAGGCATGGTGGAGCAGCTTAGTTCATGGAGGAGAAGGCATGGTGGAGCAGCTTAGCTCATGGAGGAGAAGGCATGGTGGAGCAGCTTAGTTCATGGAGGTGATGGTGGAGCAGCTTAGCTCATGGAGAAGGCATGGTGGTGCAGCTTAGTTCATGGAGGAGAAGGCATGGTGGAGCAACTTAGCTCATGGTGGAGAAGGCATGGTGGAGCAGCTTAGTTCATGGAGGAGAAGGCATGGTGGAGCAGCTTAGCTCATGGTGGAGAAGGCATGGTGGAGCAGCTTAGTTCATGGAGGAGAAGGCATGGTGGAGCAGCTTAGCTCATGGTGGAGAAGGCATGGTGGAGCAGCTTAGCTCATGGAGAAGGCATGGTGGAGCAGCTTAGCTCATGGAGGAGAAGGCATGGTGGAGCAGCTTAGCTCATGGTGGAGAAGGCATGGTGGAGCAGCTTAGCTCATGGTGGAGAAGGCATGGCGGAGAGCTTAGCTCATGGAACAGAAGGCATGGTGGAACAGCTTAGTTCATGGTGGATAAGGCATGGTGGAGAAGCTTAGTTCATGGTTGTAGAAACATGTGGCATGGCTGGTCACACCATGGTAGATCAGGAAGTGGGGGAGCCAGACCAGAACTAGGGGCTAGGTATAATTTTTAAAAACCTACCCATCCCTAGTGACTTACTTTGGCCAGCTAAGCCCAACCTTCTAAAGTTTTCAAGGCATCCCAAAATTGTACCACCAGCTGTGTATAAGCATTCAAAATATGAGTTTGTGGGGGACACTTCAGATTTTGTCCCCCAATACTTATGATTGAACTAGTTTCCTAATGGCCTCCCACCTCAACTTTCCTTTCCATTACCTTGTCCAGAAGCCAGTGTTTACTTTTTAAATAACATTTTGCATCTGACCATCTTTAGAAGCAGCCTATGATCCTCATGAAGGGAAGAACATCAAACTGCCTGGCTTTTGTCATACTTTATAATACTCAGTTGGTATCCAAGCCCTGTTTGCTCAACTTCTAGTAAATACACCACAGTAAGTTTTGGAAAGTTTTAACTCTGTTCCCTCCACTCTTCAACAGCCAGTATGTGGTTTTAGCCAGTACAAGCCTGTTTCTTCTAGGCCCATCTTTGCTCTTCTAGAAGGTCCTCTCAGCCATTCTGTGTGCCATCACTACCTCCGGCTCTCAACAGCCTCTCCTCTGAGTCCACTTATTACAGCTGGTTTGAGTCAGTGTGATGAGCTCACAAGTTGACTGACTGTATTGTCTAATGGGTTTTTATCTCTTCAGCCACCCTATCCTGTTCTGGGCTGCTGGGAGAGTCCTGATTGTGAGGCACTTTACTCTTGAGTCAGGCTAGGGGGCAATTCCAAACATTTATTCATCTACTTATTCATTCAACACATGTTTTGTGGAACACATGCTACATGCTTTGTTGAGAATAAAGCCATGGACTTCATTCTGATGGAACTTAATATTTTGGTGGAACGACATAACAAACATATGAGAGCTAGGGTGACATATTGATGAATGAAGAAGTTTGAGGAGCTATCAAAGCCTATCAGGAGGACAGGAAAGGCTTCCTGGAGGGAGTGTCATTTAATCAGAAATTATAAAGACGTCTAGAAGTTAGTTGACTGAGTGGTGGGAGTTGTGGGGCAGAACGAGTGTTTTTTGCCAAAAGCAGGGTTTACGGATGACTGCCAGGAAGGTGGACCTGGAGCACAGAGCCTCCAGCAGCAAGCTGGAGGTGGTGGCAGAGATTACAGCATATGGCTTGTAAGTTAACTAAGAGTTTGGATCTGATCTGTAGGTCCATGATGGTCCACCCAAGAGGGTTAAGCTGGAAGTGTGTACCTGTGTGTGTTGTGGAGGGGGAGCACGGAAGTTACAAACAAAAGTTTTAGCCAGGAGAGCAGGTGGAGCCCATGATGGCTCAGCGTCCAGGGGTGGCAGAGAACTGGCATCAGGTGAATCAGATTTGATAGATTTCCAGAACTTTGAATTCTCAACTTTGATTTTGATTGGGTGAGAGGGATGAATGAGAAGGAGGAGCTAAGAAGACTGTCAAAATTCTGGCTTGCACAGTTGAATAGATGATGGTACTGATCTCTCAGATAAGGATCAGTGGGTGAGACGATTGTGGCTTGAGTTCCACACAGCCACCAAGATGGTTGAGGGTGACAGGGGAGTTCAGGGAGCTATGGGCATATCAAGTTAAGGGGCTGAGGAAGTTTTTCTGGTTGGGCTAGATGATGACAAGCCCATGACTAAATGCGATTGGGCCTTGAACTGGGATGGGGGTGGAACCTGGAAGTTGGGGAAGCAGGAAGCCTAGAGACTTGGAAGTGGACTCAGGGTGGCCCAAGGCCTGGGTGACTCCAGTCTCCATCGGTGACAGACGGCTGGCCCAGGCTGGGCTGCCCTCTCCTCCTCTGATAATTAATCCCGCGCGGGGGCCGCGGGCGATGACAGGGCTGTCTAGCGTGCACTTAAGCATTAAATGACCAATTTCTGTCAGACTAACTTCCCCAGCCTCCCCATCCCCTCCCCTGCTGCCCACCCTCAGCCTGGATCCCCTCCCTCCGCTCCCCGCACTCTGAGTTTTTCAGCAACTGATGGCTCCTGGTTCATTTCTGTGGAATTAATTGGTCCCTGAATGAATTCTGTTGACAGGGCAATTTATCATGTGTTTGGGCTGACAGTGCGGGTGTCGGGGGCTAGGGGGTGGGGAGTAGACTAGGAAGAGGTGAGGTGAAAGGGAGAGGGCTTCTGACTTGGGGTGAATATTGGCCATACTTAAGTCCCTGAGAGACACAAGTTCAAGGGCTTGAGATACCAAATAACACCCTAATCATAGTTCCATCCTATGCTACACATTCTAATTCCACAAGTTTGAGAGAAAATGCTAAATTGCAAAGAACCCCCCCAAACTTCATCTGGTCTCTCCTAAACTCTTCAATCATCCCAAGTGGGGATATCTTCACTGGGGAAACAGCATCACCTACATTAACCTTTTGATGGGAAAAATGAGCCCTCAGCTCTGGGAGAGAATAAGGTGTGTGAGTGTGTGTGTGTGTGTGTGTGTGTGAAGCACACTCTTGCACTCAAGGAGGGAAGGGCTGATTAGTCTGGGGGTAAGGGGGCTAGTCCCTAGGGAGTTGGGCGCTCAGCCGGCCTGGCTAACAGGGACCTGAGAGACTAGCTAATTAGGGTATTGGGATGGTTTGGGCAGGAGGGGTGAGGGGAGAGGTGGGAATGTAGTTGGTCCCAAATAGCTGCTTCCTTTGTCTCCCTCCCTTCAGACCATACCCTGCACCCTCAAAGATCCCCGCCAGACCACCATTTATCTACCTCAGTGCTTATATTTCTGACCCTAGAGACCTCTAGACAGATACTGGAAGGAGATAAGAAAAGGCAGCACTATGCTGTGGTGAACCATTGTTCTGACCAGAGGGAAAATAGCAACAAACAAACAAATCTATGTGTTCTCCTCTGGCTGAAAACAAACCCCCTTCCTTCCCCATCTATATGAAGCCACCCTCTTCCCCAGAACTTTCCAGAACATGTCCTGTCCGCTGAGATTGGCCGAGTACCTATGTTGTACAACTATGGGAATCTAGAGTGTACAAGTGGGAAGAAGCCCTAGATGCCATCTACTTCTACTCATGAGGAAACTGAGGTGCTCAGAGAGAAAGGAGTTTGTTAACGGTCACATAATGACCTTTTGGGACAATTTCCGGGGTCCCTTCTGTCCCTAGCTTAGAGAGGCCTCCTCCACATAGACATGCTTTCTGTTCTGGCTCTAGGGTGCATGTAAGGCTGGGAATACCTTTGTGGAATTCCTCTTTTCACACGAGGTAGCAGAGACTATGTCTAGACTTTGGGGACGGGCAGTCACAATGATTAGACAGTGAGAATGGCTCCCAGGTGCTGCTGGGATCAAGTCAACTAGGGAAGTCACATGGAGGAGGGGGATGTGGGGGGAGCACGGGAGGAGAATGAAATCTTGGGAGCCTGGATGCTGTGTCCTGAAGGATGGTGCCATGTGAGCCAAAGTTCTGTCACCAGCAAGCGCTGTCTGGTGTATGCATGTTTCTCTGCCCTCACAGACTTCCTCCTGAATCTCCGAGAGACTCCAAAATCCTCGGTACTCCTTAAGGCTAGATCCAGTTCTGCTCCCCTCATCTCAGTGGGCGGGAGCTCTATCTTCTACAATGTCCCTGTACAACTCTCTCCACTTCCCTTCTTTCCTTTCCTCCCCTGGTGACAGTCCTCTTGTTCCTGCCCACTGCCTAGCCCCATGCCTCTGCCCCATTTAAATCACGTATGTGTGTGCATGTGGGTTGGGTTGGGTACACGTGTGTGTAGGCATGCCTGTGGACCCCAGAGGAGAACTTTGGGTGTTGTATCTCCGGAATGCCATCCACCTTTTTTGTTGTGAGAGGGTCTCTCCCTAGCCTGGACCTTTGCTAGTTAGGCTAGAATGGGAGGGTCAGTGATCTTCAGGGATCCTCTTGTCTCTGCTTCCCCAGTGCTAAGATGGCAAAGGTGTGCCACCATACCCCAGCAGTTTTATATGGGCTCTGGGAATCAAACTCAAGTCCTCATGCTTACAAGGCAAGCATTTTCTGGACTGAGCTGTCTCCCAGCCCTCAATTCATTCTTTTGGACCTCGTTCCACAAGCCTCTCACTTCCACCTCTCAGTAGCGTTTCTTCAACCTTCTACCTTCTGTCTTTGGCTGCAGGTCCCTCCTTACCCTGAAATAACCTCCTCCTGAGCTCACTGACCACATCACCTGACCACTCCTCTCTCTTCACTCACAGCCTAGAAGAATCATAATCACTCTGTCTCCTTCTTCCTCAGGCATTATCCACCCCCACGTCCAGCAGCCTCCTCCGCCTTCAAAAAGCACAGCTTAGAGGTCACCAGGTGTCCATCCCCTTGCCCCAGTCCAAAGGCTTTCCACTAGTTGTTGCGCCAATATAAGCCAAACTTGATATATATTTTTTTTTCATGAGACAATTATGCTGTTAAGGGTCTGGTTGTCTCTTTACTTTTTTTAAAATTAATTAATTTATTTATTTATTTGAGAGCGACAGACACACAGAGAAAGACAGATAGAGGGAGAGAGAGAGAATGGGCGCGCCAGGGCTTCCAGCCTCTGCAAACCAACTCCAGACGCGTGCGCCCCCTTGTGCATCTGGCTAACGTGGGACCTGGGGAACCGAGCCTCGAACCGGGGTCCTTAGGCTTCACAGGCAAGCGCTTAACCACTAAGCCATCTCTCCAGCCCTCTTTACTTTTTTTTAAAATCACTTAGCCATCTCTCCAACCCTCTCTTTACTTAAAAATATTTTTATTTAACCGGGCGTGGTGGCACACACCTTTAATCCCAGCATTGGGGAGGCAGAAGTAGGAGGGTCACTATGAGGTCAAGGCCATCCTGAGACTACATAGTTAATTTCAGGTCAGCCTGGACTAGAGTGAAACCCTACCTCAAAAAACAAAAGCCATGTATATATATATATATATATATATATATATATATATATATATATATATATATATGGAGAGAGAGAGAGGGAGGGAGGGAGAGAGAGAGATTTTTTTTTGAGAGAGAGAGAAAAAAGTATGGGTGTACTAGGGCCTTTTGCTACTGCAAATAAACTCCAGATGCATGCATCACATTGTACATCTGGCTTTATGTGGATGAGGAATTTGGGCCAGCAGGCTTTGCACACAAGAGCTTTTACTAAGCCATTTCCCCAGAACTTTTCAAAATTTTAAAATATTATTTACTTATTTAAGAGAGTGGGGGAGGGAGGAGAGAATAGGCATGCCAGGGCCTCCAGCCACCACAAATGAACTCCAGATTCATGTGCAACTTTGTGCATCTGGCTTATGTAGGTCCTGGGGAATAAAACCTAGGTCCTTTGGCTTTGCAGGCAAGTGCCTTAACCACTGACTCATCTCTCCAGCCCTCTTTAGTTCTTTTAAAGCTAAATTTTCTATTTCTGTTTTCTTCCTCTTTCTGGTTTTTTGATTTTTTGAGTTAGGATCTCACTCTAACCCAGGCTGACCTAGAATTCACTATGTAGTCTCAAGGTGGCCTCGAACTCATAGTAATCCTCCTACCTCTGCCTCCCAAATGCTGGGATTAAAGGCTCTTCCTGTTTATTTTTATTTTATTTTATTTTTTTGGCACGGTCTCACTTTATCCCAGGCTGATCTGAAACTCACCCTGTAGCTCAGGCTAGCCTCAAATCATAGTGATCTTTTTATTTCAGCCTCACAAGTGTTGGGATTAAAAGCATGAACCACCACAGCTGATTTAGTATTTTATTTTTCAATAAAAGCAAGATTACAGTTTAAAAAGTATCTTAGAAATCTTTTTCTTGGGCTGCGGAAATGGCTTAGCAGTTAAGGTGTTTGCCTGCGAAGCCTGAGGTCCCTGGTTGGATTTCCCAGGACCCATGTAAGCCAGATGCACAAGGGGGCACATGTGTCTGGAGTTGATTTGCAGTGCCTGGAGGTCCTGGTACGCCTCTCCCTCTCTCTCTCTAATAAATAAACAAATAAAATATTTTTAAAAAAGAAATCATCTTCTTGACTGGTTCCTATCCACACTGCTCCCTGTTCAGAAACAACTGCTTTTTCTTTTTAAATAGATTATTAGTTTTCTAAGCAAATGTGAAAAGATTCTTGCTTCCTACATTTCTTACACAATGTGTCCTCTGTTCTATATTTTTTATTTAAAAATTTAACCTTGTCATGTTCCCGCATTTGTTTTCTTCCAGAACCCATGTAAACATTTCTGTGGGCCCCCATCGCTCCTGGCCGTGCCACAGCAAAGGTCTCACACAACCCTCCTTGCACTGAGTATTTCCTTGTGTCCTCCTCATGCTATAGGCTGACCACCCTTCTAAAGTGCAGACCTGTCAAACCGTGCTCTCGTTCCTAAAAATTTACCCTAGCTCTCATTGTTTGTAGAAACAACAGCAAACCTTTAATGGGTCATTCATATTCTCAGAACTGCTTAGGTCAGAACTTCATGATTTGCAAGTGACAATTGACACTTTTTATTAAGCCCCCCAAAGGGAGGATGTAATGGCTCCTGACCCTGAAAATCCCCAAATTAGTCCTTGCTTCAGGTGTCGCTGGCTGTAGGGTGGAGTAATGCCGCCAGCACTGCCCCGTGTCCCTCCGCTCTGCTTGCGTGTGCTTGATCAGGGCGTCTCCCAGGCAGGCGCTCTCCACCTAGTGACGTACTAGAGGGTATTTTAGACCCTTGTCATTGCAGTGTACAGCCCCAAAGGGGAGACTTTCACTCCTCTGGTACTCAGTGACAGTTCTGAGATAGTTCCTATTGTTTACAACTTTAGATCTTTGCCTTGTAGCCAGGGACATGTGTCTTCATCGGACAAACAGGGGGTCGCAGGCCCACATGTGTGGTTGGGAGCTGGTGGATCCCTCTGTCAGTCAGGATGGCAGAGGGACAGTGTCCCCGTAGAAGTAGAAGTCTATCCCAGTGAACCTCATGGGAACCTCATGGGCTGTTTTGGGTTGTGGAGGAACAGTTGCTCAGGCAATGATGAGAGTTATTCAAGGGGTTTGGTACTTACAGACCTCAAACCACTGGACTGTGTGGGTGGGGGGAGGGGACAGAAATGGCAGTGCCACCTGGAGCCTTCTTCTACTTACCCAGCTCCCCCTGTATGGTCATTTTCTCCCTTCCTGTGAGCAAGGACCACCAGCTCTCTCCTCTACCCCACGTGCCTCCCCTACCTCATGTTGCCCTGCTCACTCATACTTGCTTCTTCCTTCCTTCATCACTCCTTTGTCTGTTTACCTCATATGATTGTTGAAAAGCTACTGTGTGCCAAAGACTGTCCCAGGCATCTAGGATACAGCAGTCACAAAACAACCAAAACATTGCTCTCATGTTTACTTATACTCTAACTGCGGAGGACAGGAGATTAACGAATGAAATCCATAGCCGCCAGGTCATGGAGAAATAGGGAAAGGAAATAGACAGGGATGGGGTGTTGTCTGTTCTTTCTTTCTTTCCTTCTTTCCTTTCTTTCTTTCTTTCTTTCTTTCTTTCTTTCTTTCTTTCTTTCTCTCTCTCTCTCTCTCTCTCTCTCTCTCTCTCTCTCTCTCTCTCTCTCTCTCTCTCTCTCTCTTGTTATGCTGGGGATTAAACCCTGGGCTGCATGCATGGCATGTTAAGCAGATGCTCTGACAGCAAGCTGCATCCTCAGCCCCTGTCTGCTATTTTATCCAAGGTGTTTAGGAAAGCCTCTCTGGTAGGTGACACTGGAGTAGAAACTGTGAGGAAGTGAGAGACATGGTTATGGTTTTGTTCAAGGGGAAATCTTTGCTAGGTAACAGGCACATCAAGTCTAAGTATCTTCAGGAAGTACATGTTTGGTAGAATGAAGCACAACCCAGAGGCTATCAGTAAGCCAAGGGTAGAAATGGGAGGTGAGGTAAGGTTGAAGGGCGGGAGTTTGGGTGAATAGTCAGGACTTTTAGAGCCTGGTAGGTGGGTTAGGATTTACTCTGAATGTTCTAAGCAGATCTACTGTACATTTCATCACTCTTTCTCTCGTTTGTTATTACTTTTTTATTTTTATATTTTGTTTTCTGAGGTAGGGTCTCCCTGTAGCCCAGACTGACCTGGAATTCACTATGTAGTCTCAGGTTGGCTTTGAACTCACTATGATCCTCCTACCTCTGCCTCTTGAGTGCTGGAACTAAAGGCGTGGGCCACCATGCCTGGCCTTTCTCTCATTCTTGCTGCTAGAGAAAGGCAAATATGGAAACAGGAAGACCAAGCAAAACTTTATTTTTCTTTTCCAAGTTGAGGTGGCTTGGACAGGAATGCTACAGAGCAGAGAATAGGAAGTGGACATATCCTGGGCTTATTTGAAATGGAGAGCTATCTGGTTTTGCTGATGGAACAAATGTGGGGTGCAAAAGTCAAGATTCTGGGAAGATTTGAGTTTGGAGCTTGAGCATCTGGTAGAATGAAACTGTCTTTTTTTTTAAATTATTTTTATTTATTTATTTGAAAGTGACAGAGAGATAAAGAGGCAGATAGGGACAGAGAGAGAATGGTGTGCCAGGGCTTCCAGCCACTGCAAACGAACTCCAGACATGTGCGCCCCTTGGGCATCTGGCTAACGTGGGTCCTGGGGAGCTGAGCCTGGAACCAGGGTCCTTAGGCTTCACAGGCAAGCGTTTAACCACTAAGCCATCTCTCCAGCCCTGAAACTGTCTTTTCTTTAGCCCAAGAAAGACTAAGGATCTTGCCCACATTCCAGGATCTCCATGGGCTTTGCCTCTCTTGGGGGACAGACATTCCTCCCCACCATACTTACTAAATCTGATTCCCAGAAGAAGATGGATTGGCTCGGTGTGGATTTGTGCATAAGTCCAATGTTATACCACAGGAAGAATCATTAGTACAAACATGCTGTCCACATGGACAGAGTGATTGTGGGTGGAACAGCTTCCTTAAATGGCAAGTGTCATTTTGACATGTGCTGGCTAGCAACTACTTTTTGTGTACGTGTGCATGTTCGTATGTGTGCGGGGGCATGTGCTTGGACAGGTGAGTTTGCATGTCAGTGCAAGTGTGTGCGGAGACCAGAGGACAGCCTCAGGTGTCACTCTTCAGGTATTACCATTTTTGAGACAGGGTCTCTCTCATTGGCTGGGAGCTTGCCACTAAAAGGCCAGAAGCCCTAGGAATCCTCCTGCATCTGCTTCCCAGCGCTTTGTTTTGAAGTGTTCATCACCATGGCTGGCTTTTTAAATGTGATTTCTGGGGATCACAAGTCCTCACAACTAGCATGGCAAGCATCTTACTGACTGAGCTATCTTTCCAGCCCCCACCAACTACTTTTACTTCTTCTTTTTCTTTCTTTCTTTTTTTGAAGTAGGGCTTCAATCTAGCCCACACTGACCTGAAACTCACTCTGTAGTCTGAGGCTGGCCTCGAACTCACAGTGATCCTCCTACCTCTGCCTTCTGAGTGCTAGGATTAAAGGTGTGCACCACCACATCTGGCTCCAACCAACTACTTTTATTTTTAAATATATGTATTTATTTATTTAAGAGAGACAGAGAGAGAGAAAATGGGTGCACCACGGCCTCCAGCCACTGCAAATGAACTCCAGACACTTGTGCATCTGGCTTACGTGGGTCCTAGGAAATGGAACCTGTGTCCTTTGGCTTTTGCAGGCAAGTGCCTTAACTGCTATGCCACTTCTCTAGCCCCAACCAACTACTTTACTACTACTACTACTACTACTACTATTATTGTTATTATTATCATTTGACAGAGAAAGAGGGAGAGGGATTGAGAGAGAGAGAAAAAAAAATGGGCACAGCAGGGTCTCCAGCCACTGCAAACAAGCTCCAGACATGTGCACTCCCTTCTGCATCTGGCTAACGTGGGTCCTGGGGAATTGAACCAGGGTCCTTTGGCTTTGGAGGCGAATGACTTAACGACTAAACCATCCCTCCAGCCCAACCAACTACTTTTTAACATCATCTGCCATTGCTTACCCCTGTCCCTACCAGACACCTGATACACCAGTCATTTCAGTATAGTTTCATATTTTCATATCGTTGCCTCCAACCTGGAACACTTTATTCCCCCCATCACACTATCATACTTGTTTTTCTCACTTAGGAACTTTATGGGTGAGATGAGGGCAGAGCTAGCAAAAGGAATTCTGGGCAAAGCAAACTGAACCTGACAACAGACTCTCTTGGTGTTTGGATGGGTGAAAGTGGTGCAGTTAGAGCAACTGGCAAGGTCTCCAGAGCGTGTTTTGAGGTCCTTGGTCTGATTTGAAGCTGAAGATTTATGCTCAGAGGTGACTACTACAGTGTGACTCTTGCTATCCATAGATAGGAAGCTTGAAGGGGGTCTACACAATTGTCTCTGGGTCCCAGCTTGATGGCGAGCAGAGCAGGGCTCCCTGTCTTGGGGGAGCTGGAGGCAACGGTGGGCAGGTGACTTCTGCGCTTGATGAGGGGAGTGTTCTACTAAAACCACTGGCCCCTTGCCAAACCAGTGCCCTGGCAGCTTTCAGTAGCGCCTTTATCAGGTAATGACCTGAAGTTCTATGCTAGGTTTCTGGAAGTTCTGAGCAGTCACTCCAAAGTACCGTGCACCTTCTAAGGGATGCAAGACCACCAGTTTGGATGTGAGAAGAAGACATTAGAACTTCTATGTCTATGTATTCTGGTATCGTTCATAGTGTGCTGGTCCATTTGTGGGATGCGTAGAAGTAGATATACCTAAATTGGCAATGCACAGTCTTTTTCCAGAGAAGATGTATGACTAGAGAGGTTTGAAGACCATTCTCTCAGGACGCTGGTGGTCAAGAGAGGCAGACCAGGCAGGGTGAGGTAGGACTGCCATTTGCTGAGATGGAGAATAGGGAGGAGACATAGGTGAGGAGGTAGAGGGGAGAAGGTTGGGGAAGTCCTGTATACACCCGTAATGGCATGATATGGGTGAGTCTAGGTAAGTCAGTTTGGGGAAAGAAAGGTGCCTGGCATCTGGGTGAGAAGGACATGTCTGGAAGACATTGTCCTTGTTTAGAGGAAGGTTACTCTTTACTGTATTGCAGACCCTGCTTGCAGCCATTCCTGGTAGATCAGAGCTTCAACAACAAGCTTTCAAGGCTGAGAGGGGAACTGAGCTAGGAAAGCTTCCTGGAGTTGAGAAGGAAAGTCTCTCAGGGTGGAAAGCAGGTGAAGCAGGCACCGCTGTGTGGGTGAGGGAAACTGAGGTGGCTGAGCTGGGGGCTGGTGAAGAGATGGACAGGGGAGATAGCTCCAAGCAGCTCTGATGCAGTAAGTCAGTCTTGGAAAACCATGACATCTCTCTGCCAAGCAGGAGAAGACATAAAGACACACAAACAGATCCTGCATTTTCACTCGAGTCTAAGACCAAGGGTGTTTAAAAGACAAATAGTTCTCTTCCTCCTCCATCCTCAGACCTCTCTAGGACATGTAGGTCCACACAGAGGAACAGAAATCCATTCGCAGGCAGGGAGCTACTGACACGTCCACCCACACAGCCAGGGATTCGCTTTGCTCTCTGACACACACTCAGAACCCCCCAACATTGGACCACCAGTCCTAGCAGCTATTGCCAGGTCCAGGGTGGGACTCTGAAACGAGCTCAGTGCTAGCGAGATTCTCCCAGGCTGCTTTTGGAGTGTCGGTGGCTGAGCTGGCATTCTTGGGGTCTAGAAGTAAATGCTGAGCAAGTAAATTTGCCTTCAGCGTGTGTGGGTCTGCTAGGGACTCTCCTCTGGATAAAGCTGTGATTTAGCCTAGGCGCAACTTGGCTCCCCTGGGGAGCAGAGAGAGGAGTCAGGACCTATAGATTGCTCCCAAAGACTGCAAATTACCATTAGCCAGGTGGAGAGGACCTCAGATGTCACATTCAGGAATCCTGCGCCCCAGATGTGGGTACCTGGACAGTGACAGTATGGCAAGGTTGGCGGTATCAATGTGCGGCGTCACCCAAGTTATCGTGAACTTACAGAATGCTAAGATTCCTTGCCCCAGTCCTGGTAGGTTGGGGAGGGAATATGTTGTGTGTTGGAGGGAGGGGCAAGCTTTTTCAGGCCATTGTCAGAGTTCAGCAGTCTAGGCCAGGAGTCTGGAGCAGGTCTCAGTGGGAAGGATCAGTATGGGAAGGATCATTGTCAGAATTATCGAGACTCATCCAGTGCCAGTGCGAGGGGAGGCCCATCCCAAAGCCAGGGAGAGACAAACCTGGAGCCATGGGGAACGACATACAAAATTTTATTATTTATTATTATCATTATTTATTTATTTCTCATGTGCACAAAAAAAAAAAAAGAAAAAGAAAAAAAATAATCAAAACGAACCGTCGCTTTGAGCGTGGCTGAGGAGACCAGAACCGTTCGGGGAGCTTGCTTTCGAAGGTTAGGCCTGATTCTGGGCCTGGGGCTCCTGCGCCGCCAGCCCCACCGGACTGGGATGCGCCGGCCTTCGGTGTTGGGACCTTGGCGCCCTGGGCACCCCACTCGGGCCACTGGAGTTCACTTAAACTGTTCTCTTTTCTCGCTTTCCATTTCAAACAAAAAGGCTCGAATGGGGAGAGAGATCTGGGCGAGGACTCCAAACCTTTTCGGATTTGTTCAAGGATTTTTATTTATTTATTTACTTATTTACTTTTCACTTTTATTGACTTTGTTTCTGTTATTTCGAGTCGTCACGATCCACGGGTGAGGAGACATGCAGGGCGCATCGCCGCTACTGAGAGAGCAACTACGGGGTGGGGCGGGGTGGGGAGACCCGGCCGGGACACGCGGGCCACGGCCACTAGGGGCCAGCCCGGGTGCTGGAGCTGCCACCTCTGATGTGGGCTGCCAAGGCAAGGGGCAGGGTGGCCGGGACCTAGACAGAGAGACAAGTGAGGCCGAGACAGAGCGAGAGCGAGAGACGTTGGGGCTGGGAGGGGAGCGGCACAGAGGAAGGCGATGAGGAGGAGAGCGATGCAGGGAGAGAGCGGAGAAAACACGGAATTACAGAGAAACAGCCAACAAAACAGAGGCAAGAGGAGGGAGTCCACGGGACCATGTTTGTCATTTTGCATAGAGATATTTTTTTTCATAATTTTTTGTAACATAAAAAAAGTCCCCCCTCCCCCAGGACGTGCCGGGCTTGAGTGGGCGTGTGGCTGTGCCCCCCTCCCCCCAGCGAGCGGCGACTCTCGGGGCGCGCGGACAGCAGGGCGTATCTACAGGCAGGGCCGGCGGGCGACTAGGGCGTCTACGGAACCGGGCGGGGCGGGGCGCGGGGCTTGGAGTTATGTACACGAGGGTTCGCCTCCACACGACACGCACCGTCTACAATGCAGCCTGTTGGGGTTGTGTTTTGTTCCTTGTCGCAGAGACCATCGTGTTAAATAAGTGTAGACTTTTTTTTTTTTTTCGGTCCTGTTCAGTTCCCCGCTGGAGGGGAGGCTTGGGAGGAAGGCTGGGGGGATTGGAGGTGATGGATGAGCAGAGCCCCTACTTCCACCCTGAGGCAGCTTGCTTGGTCAACTTCCAGCCCGCTCCCACCGCAGGTCCAGAAAAGGGAGCAGCAAGTCACTGCTCGGGTGGACCGTGCTGGCATCCCATGGCCACTGGTCCTGTGGTGGGGCCCGATGTTGGGGGGGGCGGTGCTGGGGCCCAGAGACCCGGGGTGTCAGGGCTGAGCCAAGGACGGGCGGGAGGGGAGGGCAAGCGGCCAGCAGATGGACGAGACGCTGAGGCGGGGCGGGGGAGCGAGGCCAGGCCGAGAGGAGGGCAGTCACACAGTAGGTGTTTTAGGCTTAGACCCTGCGGAGCTGGGCAGTCCAGGTGGACAGGTTCCCCGTTGGTATCTGCTCCTCTTTGGGTCCCCAACGTTGGAAAGACCTTGACACCCTAAACGCCACCCCTTAAGAGGGCGACCCCACCACCACCACCCATGCCCCCATCCCCACCCTCTGGGGCGAGGCACACCCAGAAGGCGGGGGCAGTCTGGCCGCGGCTTTTCCCTGCAGGCTTCGACCCGGGACTCCTCCTCCGGTGGCAAGGTCGTTCCACGGATCTCCTTCGCTCAGCCCCTCCAGCGCAGCCTCCCTCAGGCCCGCGGCCCGCAGCTCCGAGGCTCCGAGGCCGGACCGCGCCGCCGGCCGCGCTGATTGTGTGTCACGGAAATGTGTCCGGCGAGCGCGCGCGCGCGCAGGGGCGGGCCGGGCCGAGTCGGACAGCGTGCCGGGACGGCTTCCGGGCGGCCTGGGCCGGGCGCTCCCGGCGGCTCCGCGCTGTCCAGGCCGGCGGGCGGGCGGGCGGGGTTGAGGGCGGCGGGCCCGGGCCTGAGGGTCCCGCCCGCGGGCTCCACCGGGTCCTGTCCGGCTTTCGACGGGGTGACGTGGAGGGCTGCGGTGGGGCTGGAGTAGGGGGGACGTCTCGAGAGGTGGGGCTGGGGCTGGGACGGTGGCCGAGAGGCACGGCGTCGCTTCGGTCCTCCCCTCCCTCCGGGGTGGGCGGTCAGACGGGGACGATGTGGAGGCCGAAGCTGTCGGCCTGAAGCTTGATGTGGTCCCCGCGGTAACTAGTGGCGGTCATAGGCAGCGGCAGCAGCGGCAGGGGCGGAGCCCCGGGGGGCGGCACTATAATAATAAGGGGAACCTGGAAGTTAACACAGGAGAAGAATGGGCTGGGTGAGAGGACAAACAGGAGAACAAAAAAGGAAAGCAAAGCAAAGCAGAGACCTCCCCGGGTCCAGTGGGTTCAGGGCTGGGAGACCATCAGGCCCAGGGGGAGAGCTGCGGGAGAGGGACCCCCGATCGGGGAGGAACCAGGGCCGCAGCCCTTCGAGGGTGACCTCGGGCCAAGAGCCTTCCAGTGCCCCAGGAGGGAGAGGCGGGGGAGGAGGAAGCCGGACACGCAGGCTTCCTCGAGGGGTTCCCGGGCCTCAGAGCTGCACCCATGAGCCTAGTCTTCCCTGGTCCACCCGGGTACTCGGAGTCAGGTCACCCGGCACGGGACTCCGAAGCAGCAGCAGCCGCCGGCCGGCCAGCCAGGTGGCGTACTCACTTAGTAAGGCGGGGTTGCTGAATCTCCAAGCCTCGTTGTAGGCAGTGTACTGGGGGTGGCTGTACGGGTTGCCCGAGAACTCGCTCCCTGCAGGAGGGCCGGGGAACCGAGATTAGACGCGGGCTCCACGAGCCCGACCGGCAGCTTCTGCCCCCTGCACCCCTAGGCCCTGGAGTGGACGTCGCAGGCAAGGCCATGGTGACCGTGGGCAGGTCAGACGCAGGGCAATCCACATCCGCGTGGGAACGGCCCCGGGGAGACGAAATGCACCCAAACGCGCCACCTTGCACACAGGCACAGGCGTGGAGGACGAAATCTGCGGGGAGGTGCGAGCCTGTGCTCCCCTGCCGAGGCTGGTGGGCCACCCAGGAAGGGTCCAGGCTGGTCCACCCTGGTAACTTGGGGGCCAAGAGCTTTTATATGGACATTCCAGCTCTAGGAACCATAGCTCTAGAGGATGGAAGCGGGGGAGGGTGGCGTAGGGGTGCCCTCGGGACACTTTGTCCCAGAAAGTCCTAAGAATGGCGTCTGAGTGCCGTGCCAAAGCAAGGTGGGCGGGAAGGGGGGGGGATCTCTGCTGGGAAATACCCCCTTCCGCCTTTCCCCCAAGAGGTTTGATAGGTGGGCTACGCGGCAGGGGAAAGAGACCGCAGAAGGCAGGTGGACTGCCCGCTGCTCCAGGAACAGCCAGTGGAGGACTCCATGGGCTGGGAGCCTTCAGGAGCTGCCTCCCTCCCTTCGGGGGAGAAAGGCCAGGCCTCCGGGTTTCCCCCTCGCCCTTTCTCCTGTGTGATGACCCCAGACTGTTTACAGTGATCCCTAACCGCGGGTTAAGTAGAGGAGAAGGGGCCCCTCTCTGAGAGGGAGCTGGGGTGGGGGTGGGGGGATGCAGCCACTGGAAAGCCTGTTTATTGACGAGGAGGGAAAGCATGCGTGCAGCAGGATAATGAGCTTCTGAGCTCAACTGTGACCAAGAGGAACTGAGCTATCTCCTTCCCCATCGCTAATGAAACAAGTGTAATTTCCTCATCAGCACTAGATTCTGTTTAACGACTCCCCCCTTGCCACCATGAGCTCTCTGCGGCTCCCCTCATCCCCACCCCCCTGCAGACTCCCCACCCCCACCACCCCGTTCTTCCCTCACCCTCACCTCTCTAAGATCTCCAGCTTTCACATGCTCAATGCTAGCACCTTCCCCCAAAGAAACTCTGCCACCCCAGCAACGCTTCTACTTTCCCTCCCCAAAGTGTGAGCAAGAAGCTCTTCACCCACACCTCCAAATCCTTTCATCCTCTGTACTGTAACATCTTGCAACAGACTCCTTTTCCTCCACCACCCCCCCTCACAGCTTTGCTTAGCCAGGGGTGTTCCTGTTCAGTCATCATCTTCTATTCTTCAGTACCCCTCCCCACCACCACCATTGACAGTTGAACTTCAGGGATAGGGCGCACCAAAAGGCCTTCAGAAGCAGAGTGTTGCAGCTGAGTGGGTGGGTCTTGCCCTCTTTAAAAGAAGAGATTTTTGGTGTTTTTGCAAATAACTCTTTTTGGCTTCAAGCCATTCCCCTTCTGTAGTGAAGGGTGGAGACAACACACCCTCCAGCTGCAACCACCAGACTCGAAATGTAGCCTCTGTCTCTGTGATCTACACAGCCCAAGCCCAATGCCTGGAGGAGCAAGGTGTCCCCTGAACATATGTGGAGGTGTTCTAGCCTGTCTTCCTGAAGCCAGGGTCTCTAATTCCTACCATAGCCTGTATCCTTAGCTCTTCTTTGAGACTATCTTCCTCTTTTCTCTGGATCAGGGTTGTTTCTCCACACTGGTCTCCTCCTCTAGTTTGGTGTGGACCAGGGTGGCTTTGTCTGAGTGACTGACATGCCCCTGGAAATGGTTCTTGGCTCCAAGTTTCCATGGAAACCATGGCAGGCTCTTCCAAGCAGTGTCAGCTGGCTGGGGTGGGCTGGGGTACTGCGGGTGGAACTGAGGCTGAGTGCTCCTGGGGCACAGGCTCAGGTGGGTAGGGATGCCAGGGAAGAGCCATGGCATAAAGCCATGCATATAAGGGGGCACTTCCTCTTTGCCAACTGAAGTCTCTAGGGGAAGAATGGGACAGAAGGACAGTGGTTTTTCAGGGAGGGGATGGTGGGTCTCCCTTCACTCCCAGCCTCAGATTATAGACCACTCAGCAGCTCACCCACAGTTTAGTTACCCCCATCTAGATTAGGCTGCTACAGCGTTGTCACCTACCAGGTACCATTCCTGCCAGGGTGGAGGTAGGGTAGCTTCCCTGGCCAGTGGGGGGCACATGAGGGGGATAACCAGGTAGAGTGGTGCTCGCCATATCACGACCTGGAAAAACACAAAGGGGAAGGGTTGAGGCCTGGAAGAGAGGGGCCTGCCTCAGCTCACATCTGTGTGCTTCAGGGAGAAGTCACTCTCAGGAAGGAGGTGTGTGCAGTTGTACCCTGAACAAACAGGTCCCTGAGTGCCTTGGCACAGGTCTAAGCTTGTTACCTAAATGCCTGTGGCTACCACCAGTCATGTGTGTGCACGCCTGTTCTGTGTGGCCCTTTGTGTCTCCGTGTGCCTATGTTTCTGCCTTTTTCTGCATTCCCAGATGGAGTTGGGTAGAGATGACCTGACTTTACTCCTCCTTCTGCACAGATACTCAGCCATGGTCATTCCAGGAACCAAATGGACCTCTATCATCTTGCCTACTTCTCCCTTTCCTACCACCCCATCTGTCTTTTCAGGGCATCCCACTACCACCCCTATAGGGCCTGACAGGCATCCTTCATTCTCTCCAAGTGGAGCTGCAGGTGCTGGACTTGGCAGGTGTAGAAGGCAGAGAACCAACAAGCGGGCTATTTTTCTGCTATTGATTGCAGCATCTCAGTCATAGAAAGCCACCCGGAAGTGAACCAGAAGTGCAAGTGGTTCAGATCAAGTTCCAGTGAGCAAAATCTATTGCCCCTATAATGGCCTCTCTGGAAACTTCTATTAGCTAGGCCTGAGATAGGGAAACAGGGCTCTCTTTGTCAGGGTTAGGAAGTAGAGCTAAAGTGAGTCGATGTTAGGGAGATATTCTTGGTCCACAGATCTTTCCTCTGGAACACAGCTGCATGTGACTAACTTCCCTTCTTTGCCCCCTCCATTTCTGTGAAGGGGTGACACCACTTCCTTTTGTAATTCAGCATACTCTAATGACAATAATTGCTGTTTTCCCCACACATTAGAAACTATACTCTACTGGGGGTCACGGATCCCCTGCAAATGTCTTCTTCCCCTTAGCCTTCTAATCAGTCAGTGCCTTGCTTCTCCTCATGTCCCTGTCCAACCCTGGGAAGGTACCCATACCTCACCAAATTCTCTTTCTTTATTTCTTCTTCTTTTTTTTTTTTAAGGTAGGGTCTCACCCTAGCTCAAGCTGACCTGGCATTCACTTTCTTTTCCTCAGCTGGGCCCTGGTCATCCTCCTCCTCAAGGCTATTCCAAAGCATTTTTTGTTTCCTCACCACTGTCCCTGTGAAGAGGACCTCACCTCACACATTCTTCAGACATGTCTTCCTCACCCCTACCTAGACACATCTGAGAGATTTCATCCTTGTTTAAGTAACTGCAACTACAGCTCAGGTTTTCCATTTCCCAGCGGCCCACTGAACATTTTCATTAGTTGTCCCTCTGTCACCTCAAGCCTAATAATAACAGCAGACGCATCTCCCCCTCCTCCGCCAGCCCTACCAATCCTTTTGAAGATAGACCAACAGCTCTGGAGTCCTGGATTCAGCCTTCTGCCTCCTTTCCCATAGGAAGTAAGTCACCGAGTCGATTCTCCTCAGCCTTTTATGTTATGTTCATTTTGGTTTCTCTGCCATCTTTATACTTTGGCTTTCAAGCCTGTCTTCTGTGCCTCCCCATTCCCCCTGCCCCCATTCATCACTCCAAATATAGCTGGTGGCTTGCTCTTAGGACACATTGCTTCGAGTACACAATTTCCTTATATGCACCACCAGTGATTCCCTGTAGGCTACAGTTGCAATGGAAGCTCTGCAGACATTCAGAACTTCCAGGTACATGTTCTACTCAACTTTTTTAGCTCTGATTCTCACCTCTTGGGTTAGTTTGTTTTAGTCATGTGATGTGAAATGCCTGTGTGTTCCTATGACCATATCTTCTGCCTTACTGTTTTTTTTTTTTTTTTTTTTTCTAGCTCAAGCCTCAAAATTCCTATTGCTCTCACTAGGGAAGTTTCTTTTAAACTTCTGCAGCACTTGTGCTCTGTGATTTAGCAAGCACGCAGCATAACACACATCAGTCCTGTTGTTTCATGTCAGGGTTTTGCTTCTTCAAGCAGACTCTAAGCCACCAGAAGGCAGGGCCTTTCTTCTAATTTATGCTGCATAGTTGAGAACCCAGTAAACAATAAACTGTTGTTGACGAAGTCCCACAATCTCTCAATTGCACTTACAGCCAATTCCTTTTGGATTATAATTGTTTTCTAATTGTTTCATATGTGTTCACTTACTACAAAGAAGTAAGCAAGGACAAAATGTGTTTGAAGGCTGAAGAGATGGCTCAGTGGCAAAGGTGGCTTTTGCTTGCAAACCCTGGCACACGGGCTTGGTTCCATAAAGCCAGATGCACAAAGTGGTGAAGACATCTGGAGTTCATTTACAGTAGCAGGAAGCCCTGTTGTCCAAACACACATACACACTCTATCTTTTTCTATCTCAAATAAATAAATAAAACTTAAAAGTGTGTTTTAATCTGCTTTTTCTAAACAACTTATTGGAACAATAGTTGATGAATTTTTTATAGAATGAGAGAATTATCTGTCATGACTCAAAATTATTTTTTAAATTGTTTTAGTTTTTTGAGGTAGGGTCTCACTCTAGCCCAGGCTGACCTGGAATTCACTATGGAGTCTCAGGGTGGCCTTGAACTCATGGCGATCCTTCTACCTCTGCCTCCCAAGTGCTGGAATTAAAGGCATGCGCCACCACGCCTGGGCTTGTCATGACTCAACTTTATTACACAACAGAATGATTTTCTCATATACCTGTCTAATGCAGCTAATATCTTACATCTCCTGACATTCAAGCAAGAGAGCAGAAGTAATAGAAGAATCTGTATTTTCTTTTGTGGGTTTTCTTTGACTGTTGATATTTACACATATCCTGACCAGTTCTCAGTGAAAAGGACCTGACGTAGACAATGAGAACAATATCTAGATTGAATCACATGTCATCTGTTGGTCAAAAAGGTACCATGATAGAGTGAGATTGGGGAAGATGGGAAGGTTTTGCAGTTAGACATAGGAAACCAATTTTTCTTGGCCCTGTGATCTTATTGTCTATAAAACAGCCAGAAAAAGAAGTGTGCCTCCTCCTCTCTTTCCTTCCTTCTTTCCTTTTTGAGACAATATCACATGTAGTGCAGACTGGCTTCAAACTATATAGCTGAGATTACAGATATGTGCCACCACATCTGATTTTATTTGGTGCTATCGATCAAACCTATGGCTTCCTGCATGCTAGGCAGGAATTTACCAAGTGAATTACCTCTCAGCTTTTTTTTTTTTCCCCTTCTCTATCTCTCTTTTCTTCATGCTGGACCATGCCTCTTTCATTTTGAAATTATTTATTTGTATGGGCATGTCATGCCCATATGTGAAAATCAGTTTTATGTGGGCACTGGGGAATTAAACCTAGCCTGACAGGCTTTGCAAGCAAGTGCCTTTAACAGCTGAGCCATCTCCCTAGCCCCATGCCTCTTTAAATTTAAATGCATCTGTATTGTGGTCCTTAGCAGCATGGTTCCTACAAACAGGTGAACAGGAGTTCTTGAAACCTAAGGTTTACAAACACACACACACACACACACTGCCTAGATTCAGAAGACAGAAGGCTAGTGACTAGAAAGTTGTCTCTAGTTAACTTGGAGGCACTTCTGTTGGAAAATTTATTACTACACCTTTCTTGCTTGCAAAATAATATGGCTAACTTTCAGCAGGTAGAAAGCTTTTTGCTGAAAGCCACCCCACTGAACCACTGAACTGTTGACTGGAAGGCACATTTGCAAATTCTATTTAAAAAAAAATTAGAATCAGATGGGCATGGTGGTGCATGCCTTTAATCCCAGCACTCGGGAGGCAGAGGTAGGAGGATCACTGTGAGTTTGAGGCCACCCTGAGACTACATAGTGAATTCCAGGTCAGCCTGGGCTAAAGTGAGACCCTACCTCATAAAACAAAATAAAAAATTAGAATCTGTACATATAAACACATATAAGAAAATAGGTTGGTTGGTTGGTTTGTTTTTGAAACATGAAACCCGTATGCAGTATTTTAAAGATGTGAGAGAGAGCTGGAGACATTGCTTAATGGTTAAGGCACTTGCCTGTGAAGCCTAAGGATCAAGGTTTGATTCCTCAGTATCCATGTAAGCCAGATACACAAGGTGGTACATGCATCTGAGTTCATTTGCAGTGGCTAAAGTCTTTGGTGCGCCCATTCTCTCTATCTGAATCTGTTTCTTATTTATTTTTATTTTTAGTTATTTATTTGAGAGTGACATACAGAGGGAGAATGAGGCAAGAGAGAGAGAAAGAGAGAGAGGGGAGAGTGGGCATGCCAGGACTTCCAGCCACTGCAAATGAACTCCAGACGCATGTGCCCCCCTGTGCATCTGGCTAATGTGGGTTCTGGGGAATCAAGCCTCGAACTGAAGTCCTTAGGCTTCACAGGCAAGTGCTTAACCTCTAAGCCATCTCTCCAGCCCTGAATCTGTTTCTTAAAATATAACTATGAGCTAGAGAGATGGCTTAGTGGTTAAGGCACTTGTCTGCAAAGCCAAAGGACCCAGGTTCAATTCCCTAGTACCCACATAAGCCAAATGCACAAGGTGGCGCATGTATTTGAAATTCTTTTGCAGTGGCTAGAGGCCTTGGCATCTCCATTCTCTTTCTATCAGCCTCTTTCTCCCTCAAATAAATAAATATAAAAAAATTTAAAAGTTAATTTTTTTAAATGTGAGAGAAAGGCCATGATGAGGAAGAAGCATTCAAATTTCCTGTTGCTAAACATACAGCTGTGCTCTGTTCCGGAGCACCAGTCTCACCACAGAAAGATGCCTGCTCAGGACCTCTGAGCCAACAAGGTACAAGCTTGCATACAAAGCATGCTCAATGGCTTCATTAGTACACAGGTGACACCTGAAGAGCAAGAAAAAAATTGACCAAACTCTTACCAGGGCCATATATTCTTCTAAAACACCACTGTCAATAATGGAAAACGCATACTGCAGGAAGTTTTCGAATTACTGAGACTGTCATACCATTTGCCCAGAAGCGTTTTTTGAACAAGTCTCCTTTAGTGAGGGAATATCAATGGGGAATGGAACTGGTGCAAGGAAGAACTGATGAGGCACCGGGTGCTGCAGTTTTGCAGAGATGGACAGATGGGAGTCAAGACGACTCAAATGATAAGATGGCACAGCCATCCCCTTTACACGCACAAGCTGAAGCACAGAAACAGGAGAAAACAGCTACACAGCAGAACATATCTCCAATGAAACATGGGCCATCCAACGGTGGACAGAAGCATCAAAGTTGATGTCTTGCTCCCTGACTGTACCAGTAACATGACAACAGCCTGGGGATCACAACTGGATAGAAACTCACGTGCTGCTGTGAAAAAGTGGACCTTTCATGTTGGCTGCTTTCTAAGGTTCCAGAGCTTTTGTGTGTGCATGATGTGTGGCCTGGGTGTTCACGTGCATGAGTATAGACACACGTGTGCCACGGCCAACCTCAGGGGTCTGTTCAACTTCCACCTTGTTTTGAGGTGGGGTCTTTTGTTGCTCACTGCTGAGCCCATTGCTGTGCTCGCTAGGTTAGCTGAGTGGAGAGCTCCCGGGAATTCCGTCTTTGCCTCCCATCTCACTGGAGGTACACTGCATTACAGACAATGCTTGCTATTGCACCCAGCTTTACGTGGGTTTTGAGAATCTGAACTCAGGTACTCACACTTGTGTGAGAAGCACTTTATCCACTGAGCCATCTCCCTAGCCCTAAGGTTACAAAGCTTTTAAGGATGAAAAAGGCCTTCCAGGTGATTAGCCTAATGTCTGTATTTTAAAGGTGAGAGGATGGAGACAGAGTCTTAACAACTCTCTTGTGGCCACATGGCTAGTAAATGATAGAGCCAAAGTTAGAAGCCATGTCCATGCCACACTGCTTTTAATGACAACGTGGAGCCTGATACTCCCCAAAAGAGCCAAAGAAAAGGAAAAGAAGTTATCTGACAAGCAAAATCTCATACCATCGTGCTATCATTAAGACAATACAAGAAAGAAAAAAAAAGGAACATAGGAATAAACAAGTGACATGAAAGGTCTGTAGTAAAACTCCATGGGGTGGAGTATTCATCTCCTTTGAGAGTTTGCTGAAGCACACAGCCTCTCCAAGACACAGCAGTAGTGGAGAATCTTAAAGTTACCAGAAGCGTTAGCAGTACTGTACTTGATGAGGGCGCCTTCTCAGAGCAACCGCAGAAGTCCCTGAAGATTCTAAAGCCAATTTCTGCAGCAATCACTACATCTGAATCAGACAGCGCACTTTTGTCAGACATTCCTGAGCAAATGGGCCAGAGCAAATCAACTGTTTTGGAGGATGTAAGTGCAGCCTCTCTTACAAGTACAGAGACAGGCAAAGTGAGAGAACTTATTGAGAAACTGGAAAGTTATAGTCATCAGATAATTTGTGCCACTTTGTCAGGTATAAGATCAGTTATTTATCTCCTTATTCCTGGTCTTTCTAGCATTAACGGATCAACTACCATATGTGAGGCATTCCTCTAATATTTCATATGTGTTACCTCATTTAATCCTTCTATCAACTCTACCAGTTGACCTACTTGTTTAATTCCCAAACTGAAACTCAGAGAGGCCAAGTATTTCACAGTGATGGCAGATTCTGGACTATAGAACAAACAGCACATTTTGGAACTGATTTTGGGAAATTTTCTCAAACACAGCAGATCTAGAAAATAGAGTTATTTGGTCCAGGAAAGTAGCCTAGGGTCATGCTAAGCAAATCCTTCCTGTAATAGAACATCTTGTTGCTACATGTTTCTTACATGTTTCGGCTTGTCTTTTTTTTTTTTTTTTTAGGCAGGGCCTCACTGTAGCCCAAACTGACCAAAACTCACTCTGTAGACTAGGCTGGCCCCGAATTCACAGTGATCCTCCTACCTCATCTCCCAAGTGCTGGGATTAAAGGCGTGCATCACCATGCCTAGCTTAAAGTGGGGTTCGTTGATTTAATCAGAGCCCACAGATGTACTTCAAGAGGTCCACAGAGAGCTGTATACAACCTGCTGTATATACCCATTTCTGAGTAAATGGTACATGGTTTTTTATCATATTCTCAAAAATACTCACAACTCAAAGATTAATATGTGCTATTTATTTAAAAAAAAACCAGGAGGGAAAATGCCAATTGTCTATAGGTCTATAAGCTAAGAAGTTTTAGTTCAAAACTAAGGGAACCTCTGTTCTTTGGTATAAGAAATGAATTTGTTTGCAACCACTTGAATAATATCGACACAGGAAATAGCAAGATGTGACATATCAGAAAAGCTTATCTACAGTCCAGGCAAATGCCAGTGTTCGGAAGACCAAAGAAATAATAAAAAAGGAAGTCACCCAGGAAGAGGAACTGCTGCAGGTGATGGCTTTTGCAACACCACTTATTAGACACAGATTTATACAGCAAAAGTTATATCCAATGAGTTTAGAGATGTGTTTTCTTGGCATCTTTCTCTGAAAATGAGCACGTTTGGTATCCATTTGACACTGTGGAGGGCCCTAAGGCCAGAAAACATAACTCTTTGTTTTACTATCCTATCCTCAAGTTTTGTCTGCCTCTCATAAGGTGGTGAAAATGAAGACATTAGATTTCTTCAAGGTTGGCAGTCTGTCCCTGCATCTGACATAACATACAACATAGTTATGAAATTTATAGTTGCTGCCTAAATATATTGTAAATTTTACATTTTCAAGTTAAACATAATATATGAAAGTAAAAATCCTTGAATTGGCAAACTATGCTTTTAAAGAGTGGGAGATTTTTTTCTCCCAAGGTTTGTCTTCTGGAGCAGAGGTGGTTGCAGGAGGACCCCGCCTGGGACCACCTTCTCGGGCCCACACAGCCCTCGGCTCACCGGCTCCAGGTTCCAGCAGAGGGGGCTGTGCCCACAGCTCATCTGCTGTCTACTGACAGCTAGACTTTCAGTCCCTGGAGCGCTGGAGGCGGGGATGGTGCCTTTAAGTTCTGCTCCTAGGCCACAAAACATCTGGATACAGCTAGTGATGCTGTTCCCATCCCTCTTTCCCCAGTACATTGCCTTTGTAGAGCTGTGCAGTCTGTAGCCCAGGGCCCAACGGGAGGTGGTTGCCTTCTAAACTTGGCTGGACCGGGGATAGACCTGCAGCCTCAGAACCTGAGAGAAGACTGGGGAGTGCCGGTGAGAATCCCATTTTCAAGGGACTGAAAGGAAAATTGGCTATGGTTTAGTCTCACTCCCTCATTTCCAGGGGCAGAAACTGAGGCGTGGTGCAGGGACAGCGCTCTAGCGCTTTTCTCGGTTCTCTTCCCAAAGCCGTCTTCTCTGGCTCTAGGAGAAAGTCTCACATGGAGAGCAGAGCTGGGTGGGTGTTGGCACCCAGGAGTTTAGGCCAGGGCTTGCTGGTGGACTCTGCGCCTGTGAGACCCTCGTGCTGGGTGGGCAGAGGTTAAGCCTGTTTGCACAGTCTCCTGATACTCTAGGTCTCCCAGTTCCTCTCCGGCTTTATTTTGCTCCCTGAAAGCACTGAATTGTCAACTCTAATCCTCCTGAAAGTGCAGCGTTTTTCAGGCACTCTGTGTAAGTGAAACCCTAATCCCAAGGAAAACGGCCACTTAAGCTGCTGGAGCATTAGGCTGCTCTTGGAGCCTGCCTCAGGATTTCCTCCTCCCAGCCCAGCTGCCTCTGCAGAGGATTCCAGACTGAAGGCAGGCAAAGCCCCCTCTGAAATGACAATAGTGGCAGTGCTGCCTTCCAAAGCTTGGCGTTAAAAGAAGCACTGGCTCATTTGTCCTCAGGCTACAGCTATGTGGGGCAGGGGATCTGATCCCCCTGATGAGGAGGAGGAGGAGAGTCTTCCAGTCACCTTGGGGGGCTGGAAAACAGGTTTTCAAATCTTGCCTAGGTGGCTTTAAGGCCACCAAGACGTTGCTGGAGCCTTGGTCTCAACACACCTGAAGCATTCCTTTGGACACCACTACTAAGAATTTCTGGTTATTCAGGAGAAGCCAGGTTGGCAGACTTCAACCGAGCCAATCTTTTCTTCTTAGAAAATGCCAAAGAATCAAGTAAAGGAACTTAGTGTTGGGGGATCCCTATGTGGGGGAACTCTTTGAGACACCTTAAACATCGCTAAACAACATCCGGTAGCTGGGAGGTTCTTTTCGCCTGGCTAATTGTGAACTCAAGCTGCTAGACTAGGCAACCTCCACTTGCCTGAGTTGGTGGCTATATGCACTTGAAGTAAGAATCACTGAGCTTGTGAAAACATTTTGATGCAAATTCAGACTGGCCCCTCTCCCTTATTGCTCTATGAATTAGGGAAATTGTGCTGTGAAGGGAAAGCATGGTGTATTTACTGTGTTCAGCCTTTAGGGTTTGTCTCACAGATAAAGGGAAGAGTGGATGGGAAGAAGTAGGAGAAACACCCTGGATATTTGCCAAATGTAGACTCAGCATAGAAAGCCCCAGAACTGGGCTGGAGAGATGGCTTAGTGGTTAAGCGCTTGCCTGTGAAGCCTAAGGACCCCGGTTCGAGGCTCGGTTCCCCAGGTCCCACGTTAGCCAGATGCACAAGGGGGCGCACGCGTCTGGAGTTCGTTTGCAGAGGCTGGAAGCCCTGGTGCGCCCATTCTCTCTCTCTCCCTCTATCTGTCTCTCTCTCTGTGTCTGTTGCTCTCAAATAAATAAATAAAATTAAAAAAAAAAAAAAAGAAAGAAAGCCCCAGAACTGCATCTTTGCTAAGATGCCTTCAACCCTACTCACTCCTCATACTCCTCCCCTGTGTGGTCCACTGTCAGCCAGCATGCTTCTGCCCAGGGACCCTCCTGGGGAGAATAGCCCACCAGGCTGGGATGCCTAGAAGGCACAGGCATGGACGATGGGGGAGGGGCTGTGGAGGCACTGCTTCAGATTGGTTCCAAGTTGGCCTGCCTCTCAGCCCTGGAGTGGGCCAGTGCCTCTTCTTTCCAACATCCTTTCCCTCTAGAGGTAGAGTGAATAAAGGAAGGAGGGAAAGAGCCCTATCCAGTGATTCCCTAGGCTGCAGACTCAGGGTACCTGCATATCTGTCAATGTCTCATTGCTATGGAAATGCCGCCCTAATTCAATCAGAGTGAGGTCTGGGGCCTGCAGGTCCTTGGGGATGTGGCTAGAGAGGCCTTTGGAGACGTCTGGAAGGGGCTAACCTCTTCTCTTTGGGCCTTCTCAGCCTAAATGAAAGCTCTGAAGCTGGTGAGAATAGGGGGAAGCCCTATGGTTCGGCTAGGTCGCTGTAATAAAGTACTCCCTGGCTGTCTGAAGTTGCCCTCACCCTCTTCTTGCAAGGTTGGAAGGAAACTCTGATGTCTGCGCCCTAAATTCCTCCAGCTAATGAGGAGCTTTGAACCAACAGACAAGAGTAGGAGACTCCCAGCCTCCTTCAGAAACACTGTTCGCCCTTTATTGCCCTCCCCTCCCCCAGGGGCTGACCAAGGGCTAAGTGTTGGTTTTATGGAGGGAAATGCGGTTGCACTGGAAGGGGTTGTTAACTACAGGAAAGAGGCGGTCCCTGGAGGTGCTCAGGACTCCCTGAGCAGTAGGAGGAGGTTTCCCAGGGTCCACACCTCCATCTGCTAAAGGGCTGCTCTGTTGCTCACTGCAGATGTGGGCAAGGAGCCCAAGCTGCTGAGGTGGCACCAACATTGTTCTTCCTGGCCTGGAGGATTCTGGGACTAACCCTGCTGCTCAGCTATGAACTTGGGCTCTCCAGCCTCCCCACTTCCGCTCAGGCTTGCCAAGTTGAGGGAGATCATTACTTCAGACCCCTCTCCCTGCTTTGGGCACTCTCCTTTTGAACTGGAGTTAGAGCTGCCTTCAACACTACCTTCTCTAGGCATTCAGAGAAGTTTCTACCATTGCTTTTTTTTGTTTGTTTGTTTTTTGTTTTTTGAGGTAGGGTCTCACTCTGGCTCAGGCTGACCTGGAATTCACTATGCAGTCTCGGGTGGCCTCGAACTCATGTTGATCCTCCTACCTCTGCCTCCCGAGTGCTGGGATTAAAGGCGTGCGCCACCATGCCCGGTTTACCATTGCTTTTGAATAAAACCACCTCCTTCCTGCCAGGACTAGGGAGTTAACACCCACTCCCCCACAGGAAAGTGCTGTGTTTATCCCCAAATATTCAATGTTCAAACATTTTCTCAAAGAAAAGGCAAGATTCTCTAAGAGCAGTGTAGGAGTTTGGATCCTAGAGAGACAGGCTCTACTTTTAGAGTTGCCTGGGATCTCTCTCTCTCTCTCTCTCTCTCTCTAGGTCTTTTTTTCCCCTTTCCTTGTGACACCTCCAAACAATAAACTGTTGTCTTCATTTTCTGTTCTTTTGAGTCTCTATTATCTGTCAATCTTCTAAGAATTGGCTGTGGAGGGCTCCTGGACCCTGATCTGTGCGAAAGGCTCTGATACTGCTCTTTGGTCTTGTTTTGAATATTGGCCATGTCTAATTTATCTTCACTTTTGGATTATTCTGTGATTGCTAGTTCTTGGGATATTGACTGTCCTATGTATTGCTTCTGCTAACTCTCCCTCATAATGGTTCACTTTCACACAGGGTGTGTCATTTTTGTGGTGAGATCATTTTTAATGGGGATGCGTTCTTCTTCCCCACACCATGGGAGTCCTTATACCTTGCATTGTCAAGTGTCTCTACAAAGGCTTGTCATTGTTTCTGTTGGGACATCAGAAGGGGCTGCTATCCTGTATAAAATTTTATGAGAGCTCTTGGCTTGGGGTTTGGGTAAGTACTCACAGCATACATTTGGACTCTGATCCAGGTTTGGGTTTGAAGGGGGGTCTCCATCCCCCATGATGACATGGTCCCCTCTCCCTTGTCTCCCAGAGCCATTGGGAGAAGTTTGGGTGTCTCAATTTCCTGAATAGTGTTGTCCCTGTCCTGTACCTACTTCTCTTGACCCCCAAATAATATCTCCTTTCTGATGTGTTACCACCTCAACCTTTCCTCACTGTGGTTTACCGCCAGTATGAAACCAGTGGGGTCTCATATCCCCTCTAGCTCTGACGTTTTCTGTTGCTGGCACCACAGAGAGGCCTGGCTGGCTATGAATTAGTTATTTTGTTGTTCTGTTTCACCCATCTCTGTCCTGCTAAGACTGGCCTTCCTTGCTTCTGGATTTCAGTATCCTTCCGACACCTCTGCTAGACTTCAGTGAGGGTGAGGCTGAGGAGAGCTGCTCTGGCACAAGACTCTCCCCCACCCCCGTACTAGGCAGTGATGCCCACTGGAGGCCAGTGAAGCCTGCTCTGTGCAGTGGCTCTGGGGACAGGTGTGTCCCTCAGCTTTTGCAGACTGCAAGGAGCCGTGTAATCACCAACTCCCTTCGGCACCATCTCCACCCATGTGGGCGAGTGGAGGAAGCTGGGCCTATTCCTCCAGACTGTCATGTCCCCAAGAGACTTTGAATGTTCCAAAGCATCTTCAGGAACTTTGGGTAGCCAGGAGCTGGTTCTCATCTTCTCCCACATGCACGTCACTATCAGGGGTTCTGCAGATATCCCACCACTGCAACCCTGGCCAGGGCCAGGGAAGTCGCCCTAGGGAGCAAGGGCTTTTCTTGTTACTGGGGATGGGAGGCTGTAGGGAAGAACGGCTCCAGTATGCAGCTGTAAGGGTCCTCTGTGTAGAGGCCCAGACGCACAGACCTTTGGAGAGGTAAGGAGGTGGTAGAAGGCAGCTGAAAGCAGCCACCCCAGGAAGCCCGAGGCAATAATACCCCTGGCTCATTCTCCCATCTAGTGGGTTCTTTTCCTTATCACTTAGGAGAGACTCTCGGCTCCGTTCCAGACCAGCAGCCTAGAGCAGTGGGCTGGAGAGAAGAGATGCTGCTGAGCTAGAGCAGCCCAGCGGCGGAAAGGAGAGTGGGTGATAAATTTAAATAACCAGCTTGACTTGGCAGCTTGCTGAGTTGTGATGCAGTGAAATTAAAATCTCGGCAGAACTTGCAAACACCACCCAGAGAAATCTGTCTCTTGCCTCGGTTGCATGCTGGGAGGGGGCTGGGGAGGCTATCGGACTGAGTCCTGGTCTCTAGCAGCCACCCTTGCTTGCAATGTGATTAGCTGTGTCCTGGCCCACTGGGTCCCACTCGCCCCTCCACACAATAGTCCAGGCTCCTGTCTCCTCTCAGTCCTGACCTTGTGGAACAGCTGCATCAAGTGGCTGGTGAAGTTTGAAATCAGCCTCCAGTGCCAGGAGGTGGCAGGAATATCAATAAGGTCTGGGCTTGTCAGGTTGGGCCAGGGCCTTCCTGCGCCAGCTTCCTCAGGACCCACCCGTGGTGTTTGCTGGTTTTCTCAGGAAGTGGAGTGAGCTGAGCGTCTGTGATGTGTGGGATGGAGAGGACTCCTTGAACATCTCAACATGCCCAAGGCTGACTGCAAGCACAGCCTGGCCTTTCTGCTCCCTCAGTTAGCACCACCTGGCCGCAGTCACCTTCCTACCTGCCAGGAACCTCCCTTCCTCCTCCTCTACCAAAGTCCTGATTATTCTCAAGTGAAATAAGCTCTTTGTTCATTTGGGGTTTTTGTTTGTTTGTTTGTTCTTGAGGAATTCACTCTGTAGTCTCAGGCTGGCCTTGAACTTACGGTACTCCTCCTGCCTCGGCCTCTAGATTAAAGGTATGTGTCACCACATCTGGCCAAAATAAGCTTTTAAGGAACGTTTAAGGCACAGATATAGTGCCTATAATAGCAGCACTCAAGAGGCTGTGGCAGAAGGATTGATGTGAGTTAGAAATTAGCCTAAGCTATAGAGTAAGACCTTGTTAAATTAAAAAAAAAAAAAAACAAAAAAACAAAAACCAACTTAAAAAAAGAGCTGGGCATGGTGGTGCATGCTTTTAATCCCAGCACTTGGGAGGCAGATGTAGGAGAATCGCCATGAGTTCAAGGCCACCCTGAGAATACAGAGTGAATTCCAGGTCAGCCTGTGCTAGAGTCCCTCTTGAAAAACAAAAACAAACAAAACAACAACAACAAAAACAAACAAAATTTGAGAGCTAGAGAGATGGCTTAGTGCTTAAGGCACTTGCCTGCAAAACCAAAGGACCCAGGTTCAACTCCCCAGGACCCATGTAAGCCAGATGTACAAGGTGGCACATGTGTCTGGAATTCGTTTGCAGCAGCTGCAGGCCCTGATGCATCCATTCTCTCTCTCTCTGCCTCTTTCTCTCTCTCTCTCCCTATATATCTCAAATAAATAAATAAAAATTAAATATTTCTTTAAAAAAGAAAGTCTTTGAGAGGAATTTCTGCAACTACATCAAGAGCCCTTCCCACCATGCAGGCCCTCCTTGGTGCCTCCTGGTTCTCACATGTACCAACATCTCTGGAAGAACTCACCCAAAGTCCACCTCTCCTGGCTCCTGTCCTCACCACATTGCTCATCACTACCCTCAAAGTCCTGGCCCAAAGGCCAACATTACTGGACTTGTTCCCAAAATGGCCCATGAAGTGTCTGAGTAATGCCCGTTCCTCACCTTGACAATACCTCCAGCAAATTCTGTTTGGTCCCCATAATAAACACATCATGAATCATTCATCTTTAATAGATTATGCAAATTAGTAGGACATAAAATCAACAAAGATCAATAGCTGCAGCCGTTTAATTGCCAGCAAAAACATTTTAAGAATGAGTATAATCTGCAGCCCTTTCTCAAGTAATGGCACTATTAATCCAAACATTGGATTGCGGCCTAAGTGTGGAAAAATCATTCCCTACCCCCATCCTTCCCCTCCCCGCCCCCCCCTCCACACACTTCTCTCTTTTTGGTAATTTCCAGTTTCTGAGCGAGTTTCCCCGTCATTACCACTGGTGAACAGCTCCGAATGTTAATGGTTCTGCTTTTGTTACTCCTCGCTTGATTGAAATGTCGCATACAGATTGAGATGTTAGTGCTAACTTGCCACCTGGGAATGTCAAGCTGGGTCTGAAATGAACTTTTCTCACACTTGGATCCAGATGGATCAGCCGGAGATGTTCCCAGGCTGAGCTGGGACTGTTCCAGGGCCATAGGGGGGAAGTTGGTGGGGGTTGCTCAAGGTGGAGGCACTTTTCTGCACCAGCCTCCATTGTCCCTTGCAGCAGGAGTCCTACCCATGAGCCACATGTCCATCTCCAGGAAGTCCCTGGCTTCTGGACTAGTTGGTCCCAACTAAAGGGAAAAGTGTCTTGTACTCTCATTTGCCAGTTGCCTTGGGTTGGCCACCTTTGGGAAGTGGCCACTACACTAGAAAGGTAGCCTGGCCTGGGTCAGAAGATCTAGCAAGTCTGAGAACAACCACCAAGTTGGGCTTCAGAGGGCACATGCCAAAGGCCAGCTGAGTCTCAAGCCATGCAACTCCATCTAGGCTGGACACAGTGGTACTGGGACATCCCCCTAACAGAAGCCAGGAAAGCTAAGGACAGGGCTCCCTAGCGCCCCCTGGAGGCTGAGTGGCTACTTTGACCCCTATCTCAACCTGAGCCATGTTCAAATACACTAGTCACTACTAAGAGCCCTGTCCTACAGCAGGCCCCGTGCCTATTCCGTCTTTGTCACTGGCTGTGATGCTGGCTGCCTGCAGCTTTGCTGCTATGTCCCTAGGCTGCCTCCACTCTTTTGGCAGGTAATGCCTCAGTGTCTCCTAATCCCCTCCGAGATCCTTCTCAATCATCCTGTCTCCCAAGGTACAAACTCCACATTGGCTTAAGTGTCTCCACAACAATTGGGTGAATTTTAACAACATTTCCATGTGTGTCGCTCTCACTTGGATACTCTTCTGGCCCGGACCCCTTTCCATGGTACCAAGGGCCTTCCAAAGCCTGCATGCAACTCTCCACCCTGGAGCATTGGCCCTCCCTTGCATGGCTGCTCCAGCTACCTCTGCAGCTTCTGATCCGCAGGAGGGGGTGGACGGCTAGGGTGCCCTTCCCTTGCATTTGACCCCATCCGACCTTGAAGTCCAACCTTGTTCTTCATGACTTCTCCAGAAAGCAGGAGAAAGACTACAGCAAGTGTGCATCTCTCTAACTCCACAAAGCTGGTGCCATGTCCTCAACCCCTAAGCCTCAGCCATCCAAGAGCTGCCGGAAGGAAAACAGGTCCCTCAGGACCCGTGGGGACATAAGCCAAGCAGTCACCCTGAGGAAACTGGAGACTGGGCACCTCGAAGCCACTCTCACCAGGCTGGCCTGTTTGCCCTAGGCATTCTTTGCTATCCTAACCAGAGACTGGGAAGTCTGGGTGCCTTAGGAGAAGGAGGAGATGCAGTGGGGAGAAGCAAGATGACCGCAGAGACAGACGGCAGCAGCTCTCTAGCTGCCACCTTTACAGGCTACAGCCCAGACCCTTGACCACAGTGTTTCCTCTCCTCATCTGCACATGTCTGCTCTGGAAGCATCCTGAGTTTGAGGGGCCCTCTGTGGATACCATGGCAGGGGACCAACTTGTCACACTGAGCCCCAGATGGCATGAGCTGAGGCATCCCATTGAAAGCACACTTCTCACCCTCCCAGAAGCCCCCTTACCGGTCACGACGGGGTACGTCTGTGTGCCTGACACGTTGCTGCCCAGCTCGGGGTTGGTAGATGCAGATAGACTCGACTTGACTTCATCAAGCCCAGGGGTCAGGGCTGGGAGGGAGTACTCATTCCCCTGGGAGGAGAGAGAAAAGCGACAGCTCTCTATTGATGCGTGTATAGAGAAAGGCACGGTGTGCAGATGGGGAGGAGGAACGGGGAGCCCTCCCAGATGGGGTGGAAGGATATGGCTGGAGAGGGTGGGGATGTGAGGAGGGCTGGTTGGGTGGTGAGGGAGAGTCTGGTTTTGGTGGGGGTGGGGTAGACTTGACATGGTGAGCTTGATGAGAGTGTTTTCCCAGTACCCTGAAGCTTCTGCAGTAACTCTTGCCTAAGAAGCCCCAGGGGTAAGGAGAAGTGTAGCAGTGAGTGTCCCCTTGCTGAGAGGTATGAGGTACTCATGTCTCTGCATGGGGAGTTTTGGGGAGCATGAGTGAGCCTCAACACATGGCAGAGGTAGTAGTTGGGGGAAGGGCCTTGGGAGGCCTCCAGCCTGGCACTGCTGGGCTGGCTGATCGGATATGGGCTCCCCTTTTTTAAAAACAAACAAAGACAGCCCCATGGGCCCCTTGGTCTCTGCCTGTGCACTGGGGTATGAAATTGGGGAGGGGGAGAGTCCACATGGCTAACAGAAGGGTGGGAGGGGGCCAGTCATTGACTCTGAAAGGGTGTCCTGCCCGAAACACTCGGGTAATTGCCTTTTTATTGCAGCCACCACCAAGCCAGACCCAGGAGCTGGGCAGCCTAGGAGGCCGCACAAAAGCAGGGAAAGTTGCTCTGATTAATATTACGTTAAATTAAAACTGATTTTCTGCTCTTTCGGGTCCGTTTTTTTCCCTTCCGCTTCCTGGCCCCCCCAGAGGACCCCCTCCCATCCCTGGCTGGACGGGATTGCCTCGTCATTTCCAATTCCTTCTCGTATTGATCTTCCTGTAGAAATCAGTTTTGTAATTAGCTGCAAATTAGGCCTTCTACTGGGGGTGAAGCTGCCCCCTGATTTATCACCAGAGTAATTCGCTGTGATCGGAGAGAAATTAAAATGAACTCAATTAGGCTTCGGATTTGCTTTATGGGCCCTGCTCCGAGTTTCAGGGGGAAAAATGACTGTGCTGGTGTTTAATAGTCTAATGAAAGTAAATAAAGGTTACTCATTGTAATACAGCCGGGGACTTGGGGAGGGCGCACTGAGCCGCCCGCCTCGGCCAGCTCCTCCTTTGTTGGTTTATGGCTCAGGGCACCTTAAAAAGACTTTTGATTTTTGTTTTATGAAGACAAACAGCTTATGGGATAAAAGGACGGGCGGGGAGAAAGGCGAGTGGCTAAGAGCTGTTGAAGTCTTAGAGTAGAACTGTACTCCGCGAACCCTGAGGGGCTTGGCTGGTATAAACGTGTGTGGGTGTGTGTGCATGTGCAAGAGTCAGCACAGCAGGCGGTGCTGGGCTGCCATTGGAGGCCTGACCTAGGCCATACGCGTGGGATGGTTGGGAGTGTGCCCCTTGATGTGTGTGCATGATCTGGGGGCCACAGTGATGTGTGGGTGGAGGCATGTGCTAGAGGGGTGCTAAGCTGCTGATCTGGGAACAGTGTATTTCTACCGGCTCATAGGGCTGCTGAGCTGTGCAGCGAGGACTGTGGGCTGTGTGGGGGTGGAGGGAGCAGGTACCAGTGGTGATTGGAAATGTAAGGCCTTGGTGATATATTTCTGCTTTGTGTGTTTATAGGAAGTATTGGGTGTCTAGTCACCCTGGACAGCTGCACTGGGGAGAAGGAGACAGACACAGATGGGCTCTCCTTCTGACAATGGACAGGCGGAGCTCCACAGACTTTCTGTAGGACGTGGTGGGGTGAGGGCAAGGGACCCAGCAAGAGGACATTCCTGAGCACCCCACACCAGGGCCACAGAATGACAGAGCTGGAAGGGACCTGGTGGAGCACACGCTGAAGCCTTGCATTTTGTAAGCATGAACACAGAAGATCCAAATCTTATCTTGGATAAGATTTATCCAAGACCAGAAATGTGCATCCAGATTTGATCATTTCTAATGATTATAACACAATGATGTTTTTAAAACTATGTCCCAACATTGGTCTGAGCCAGCATGATCACACAGTGCACACACGGACTCCACATGAACATGCAGTGCTGGGTGTTTGGTGTACAAGTTTTCACCTCAAGTGGCTTTGGTTTGCCCAGGTCCTTTCTACTTTTGGGGTGAGCAGGAAGCTCCTTTCTTACCTGTTCTGATTTGATGTGCTCGGATGCCTGGAAGACATCAGGATAGGAAGGACGCTCAAAGACCCGATCTAAAGCTTCCAGTTGCTGCTGGGTGAAGGTGTCAGCGCGCAAGTGCTTTCGCAAACTGTCCACACCACTCTGGGAGTCTCCGTTGGGGACTGAGCCCTCAGACACATCTAGGGAACACAGGAACACTTGGGCTATGAGTGCCAGACCAGCAGAGGTACAGGAACAAGGCAGTGGACAAAAACATGGGTACTTGGTTCTGGCTCTAGGAACTTGCACCCCTGCCAGGAATCCTTAATCACAACCCATGAGCTAGAAGGTGGCCCAGGAGACCAGCCCTTCCTCAGAGACCTGGCTGAAGAGGCCAGAACCTCAAAGAAGCTTGCAAGAGAAAGAGAAGGGGGTGGGGCTGGAGAGATGGCTTAGTGGTTAAGGTGCTTGCCTGCAAAGCCCAAGGACCCAGGTTCTACTCCCCAGTACCCATGTAAACCAGATGCTCAAGGTGGTGCATGCATTTGGATTTCGTATGCAGTGGCTAGAGGCTCTGGTGTGCCCATTCTCTCTATCTGCCTCTTTCTCTCTCTGTCTTATAAATAAATAAATAAAATACCTAAGAGAGGAAGAAGGAAAGAAAGAGAAGGGACTCACAGCATGGGGCGAGGGGGAGAGGTGCTCCTTGAGGCTGCCTCCCAAGGGCATTTCTCCCTAAAGACCTTCCTGTCCCCAAGCCTTGGTCAGGATCTGGGCTTTCAGACTGTTGTTTCTGAACCTGTGGAGAATTGAACTAGGCTCTGAGATAAATTTTGGTTCCACGGATTCCAAGGGTTGAAAATCATCCAATCTCCAAGGCTGAGGGTAACACGGAGACTGGGTGAAGTAATTAAGTCACCTCTGAGAGCAAAGGGGCCCTGAGAACAAAGCTGAACAGCTCAGCTGAGGTTGGGCTAGGCTGGGATGAAGCAGGAAGAACAAGGAGTTTCTTCTGCTGCTGGACACCAGCGTGGACAACTTCAGGAAGCATGCACGCTGCTGTGCCCAGGCCGCCCTTCTCCCCTGGAGGGCTCTGGCTCAGGCCTCCATCAAGAGTCTGCTCCTGAGAAAACTGATTCTTACCGTGGGTTTCCACAGAGGACCAAGGCTTGCTCCATGAAGGAAGGACCTCGTGGTGTCCCAAGTGCCTGTTCCCTTAGAGCTACAGCACAAGCCTGTCTCCTTGTCAGGCTCCCCCAGGTATGTTGCCTTGGTTCCCACGGAGGTTTTAGAGCACACAGAGAGCAAAATTTCCGCTCTACTGCCTCTCTCTGAACCCCCCTGGGCCCCCAGCCTCAGCCTTGGCTTCCTTCAGCCTAAGACTAGTAAGAGAGTCTTGAGCCTGGGGTATTCCTCTGGGACTGTTATATATATCAGTTTATAGGTGATTATACGATATGATATAATCAATATTGCATTATATACAGTAACACTGTACAGTATCATTTGGGAGACCATAGAAAGTATTACATATTGATTAACCTCAACCTGCAGCCGTCCTCCTTCGCTGGCCTCTTAGAGCATGGAGCTCGGAGCTCCTAAAGGATCTCTCATCTTCCCGCCACCCTGTTTAGAAGGGGGTGGGGAAGCAAAGAAAGAGTGTGTGTGTGTGTGTGTGTGTGTGAGAGAGAGAGAGAGAGAGAGAGAGAGAGAGAGAGAGAGAGAGAGAGGGAGAGAGAGAGGGAGAGAGAGAGGGAAATGGGGGCGGTGGAAGAACAGCTCCAGCCTCAGGCAGGCAGAGGCAGCCTAGGCAGTTTTGTGTTTTTTCTCTATAAGAATCTTGAACCATTTTCAGGATGTAGCGCCATGTGGGAGCTGGGGTGTGGTTTATTTATTTTTTCCTTTTGTGTGACTAGTCTCTGCTCATATTCACTTGTACATGACAAACATCGGGCTAAATAAGGGTCTGTGTGTGACAGGTTAAGAGCCTTTCTGAAGGTGCGTGTGCTTGCACAAGAAGTGTGACTCATGGTCCCTGTCCTCCTACAGGTGCCTTCTTTTCCTGTAAGGCACATCTCCCCAGTCCCACTATCTCTTGTCACCTGCACGCTCCACTGTGTCTAATGCTGGCTTCCTGTAGGACCTCCAGCCTGTTAGGACATTCCTGCTGTCAGGGCTGGAAAAAGAAAGCATTGAGGGTCTTTGTGTCCAGTTATTGCTGTGTCACCAAATGGGTCCTGAGGGACAGAAGGTACATTTGTCTGGGAGCATGCATTCACCAACTACGTGTGCAAGTGTGTGCATGCATGTGTGCAGCAGGATGCATATCATCTCTCTGTGTAGACTTGTGTATATGCCTGTGTGTGGCTTGCCTCACCGTGTGTGTGTGTGTGTGTGTGTGTGTGTGTGTGTGTGTGTGTGTAGACTGAACTGAAGCTTTGTCCTCAGGTCACTGGCTGGAGGAGTCTCTTTGCCTTCATTTATTCAGGGGCCCTTCAGATCTTGACAAATCTGTCACTCTAAATTTGCGAGAGATTATGGTGCTCTCTCCCCAGCCCGCAGAGAGGTGATATATGATATCTGCTGCCCCTATTGATTGCCTGATCTGGTGGCAGAGGCCGGCGAAATGAACTTGAAATGAACATCATGCCTCAACTCATTGTGCGTATAATACACTACTTAATCCCACATTTTTCAGCCGCTATGGAATTCAATTGATCAATCATGTTCCACTGATAGTACTGTTTTAGGGGTTATTGCTGCTCCCTCCACTCACTGACCTTTTTATTTATTTATTTATTTTTTTGTACACTCGGGCCCTGGTGGTAAGACAGGTTACAGAGGAGGCAGTGGAGAGCTGGGGAGGGCTGGAGGGGAAGGTGGAAAGGAAGCCTGCTACTGGAAGAGGTGGTGGTGGGAGGTGGAGACTGGAAGAAGAGGAGAAGGAAGGAAGGAAGGAAGGGAGGGAGGGAGGGAGAGAGGGAGGGAAGGAAGGAGGGAGGGAGGGAGGGAGGGAAGGAAGGAAGGAAGGAAGGAAGGAAGGAAGGAAGGAAGGAAGGAAAGAAGGAAGGGCGGGCGCTGGTGGAGCAGGCCATCAAGGTGGCTGATGGAAGTGTGCAGAGATCCCCTACTCTCGGCTGGAGGAGGCCTGGGGTCATCCCCAACAGGCAAGGAAGGTCACAAAGCAGCATCGTCATCTGGAGAGGCAACAGTCATGACGAATGACATGGGAGCACAGAAGTTAAGGGGGGACAAGGAAGTGAGCCACAGGGCAGGGGGAAGACAGGGGCGCTGCTGGCGGGGGTGGAGGGAGGCCACCCTCCCAGCTTGGCGGCAGGTTTCCTAGGCTGTCACTGGCCCGCCCCAGAGCAAGGGTGATGCCCTTCCTTTGGGAGGAATAAAGGCAGGGAAAGGATAAAAGCAAGCGAAGAGAGAAAGATGGGAGGGTCCTTGGATGAGAAGATGAGAGAACCATCCAGAAGGAGGCCCAGAAGCAGAAGAAGGGCAGAAAGAGGGAGCAGGAAAAGGAAGATGTCTCCCACACCAGAAGCCAGGAGGCGCTGGCAGGGGCGAGGACACTTGGCACCAAAACGAAACCTGCTGTCACTGCTGCCTGGTGTCCAGCTATGGAGAATGCAGCCCAAGGCCTGGCTGGGAGCTGGCTGGGAGAGTACAGGAAGGAGGAGGAAGAAAAAAAGAGAAGAAAATAGCAGAGGCGAAGCAGGAAAGAAATGAAAACAGGGAAGAAGAGAACAGAAAAGGGAAACTAAGCAGTTGGCAATGCTCATCCCTGGAGGGCCCTCCCAGAGGACAGGGAGAGAATGCTCTGAAGACGCTTCCAGCGGGGAGGCTCAGAGGTGACAGGAAGGGAGGGGACGAGATCATCGCTGGGTCTCGAGGTTGAAGGGCTCTCTAGAAAAGCTGGGCTGACTAAGGGCAAAAACAGAAATGGCTTCTGGTCTAGGGTTTTGGGTGAGGGGGAAGGAATGTGTGGGTAGTTAAGTAGCGTCCAACCCAAAGAATATGCCTCACCCAGGGAGCCGGGCTGTGGGCTACTTGTGGATAAGGAACCTTGAATGATGTGTTTCTACAGCCCCAGTGCCAGCCATGGCACACGGCAGGTACTCCATGACTGAGTGACTGAATGAGTGGGTGACTGGATGAATGGGATTCTCCTGGGTGGTATTCTCAACCAGATCCCTTAGCAGAAAAATTCTAGATTAATCACCTGGTTGGCTTGGCACCTAAGACATTCAGTCATTTGTCAGGGAGTCCCTCTGCCTATTAGCTTCTCCTAGAGGTCTTTCTCACCCTCAGCAATATCATCTCAGCCACCTATCATGCCTCAAGACAACAGAAAACACGGTGTCCCCTGTTAGGAGGGAGCATAGCCTTGCACCTGCAGATCTGCCACCCCAAACAGGTGGCCGAGGCTACTTAAGAACACAGGTCCAGGGGCTGGAGAGGTTGCTCAGCAGCTAAGGTACATGCCTGCAAAGCCTAGTGACCCAGGTTCAATTCCCCACTACCCACATACAGCCAGATGCACCGAGTGGCACATGCATCTGGAGTTCATATGCAGCGGCTAGAAGCCCTGGTGCACCCATTCTCTCTGTGTGTCTCTCTTCTATCTCCCTCTGATTGCAAATAAATACATAAATAAATATTACAAAAAAAAAAGAACAAGTGTTCAGAGCAAGCCTCTACATTTATCCTCTCTGTACCAAGAAGGCTAGAGTATAATATCTGTATGTCCTAAACTTTCTGAAGCAATCCCCAGTTCCAGTATTCTTGCCACTCGGGCCACATTTTTAGGGCTTAGAAGACCCTCAGGGCTAGGAAAGGACCATGTGCTGGTCTAACGGTTTCTACTGATGGAAAATTCAGCCCTGCTTTGTCCCCTGCCCAATATATGAGTAGCATGCAAGGATTAAGATCCCCTTGAACTGGGATATGGCTCAGAGGAGAACATGTTAGGCCCTGGGTCCCATCCCAGCACCACCAAACAGACAATAACAAAAAGAATTCTAAATCTAGACAAAGCAGTGCAGGCCTGTTATTCTAGCACTTGGGAGGCTAAGGCGGGAGGATTTCGAATTTCAGGCCAGGTGAGTGAAAGCCTGTCTCCAAAACAACAACAACCAAAGAACAAAGCAAAACAAAAGCACCTGTGAGGTGGTAAGTACTGTGTACACATTTCACATATAAGGGCACCAAGACAAAGAGAAAGTAAGTATCTTGTTAACAGCCATGTAGCTCATAAATGACAAGCAGGATTTGAATTCAGATCTGTCTGACATCAGAGCCTCCCTCCTAAATCATTTTACCCTGTGGCCTTGGTGCCAAATCCACCTGAGGGCCACATCTCCAGTTCTCTGCTTGCACCCTCTCTATAGTGAGGTTAAAATCTGTGGTGGATACTGGTTGAGTGCAAACTTCCCATATGATTAAGGCACTAAACTCATCATATTGGAGTCAGGAAAACTAGCTGGATGGATGGGGAATGTCAGAGGGCCACTTGCCCAGGGTCACTAATAGCACTTTTTCAACTGCGGCCATTCCAGGGGCTCTGTCCACTATAGTGTGAGCATACTCAAGGAGAATGAGCCACTACCAGTCCTTTTTTATTTTTTTAACAACTTCCATAATTGTAGACAATAACCCATGGTCTACCAGTCCTCTTTGGTGCATGGACAGGATATAGATAGATTAATCACATTAATTGCTGCTATACTAAAGCTTTGATGTGTCTTATTCTTTCAAGAGGAACAAAGCTCATATGGTCTTCTCTGGCTGCTTCCTCCTTTCTCAGCACCTAGCATGAAGTCTTCGTGGATCTTAGGTTATTTGGGCTTTCTAACCATTCTCCAACATAAGTAGGAATTCTAATCTTCATTCTACCAGGGAGGAAACTGAGGCTTAGAGTCACTGACGTGCAAGTTAGGTGAGGGTGATAGCCAGCTCTAGGACATAGCCTCCTCTAGGGAGCCTGGCACAGGGCACAGTACACAGCTATAGGCTAAGTCTGTAGGCATAGGGCTGCCCACCTCACCTCATGGCAGAGAGACCTTTAAACAAAGTCAGCTTTGAAAGCAGAGATCATCATGACTGGAAAGACTGCCACCAACATGGTCACAGTGGCTCCCCTGAGAACATGAGCCATTTTTACCTTCTTCTGGTCTCAGTTTTTCCATATTGTGCCCTACTTCTATATTCATTATCAACAATGTCTTGGGGGCTGGAGAGATAGCATAGTGGTTAAGCGCTTGCCTGTGAAGCCTAAGGACTCCGGTTTGAGGCTCGATTCCCCAGGACCCACATTAGCCAGATGCACCAGGGGTCGCACGTGTCTGGAGTTCCTTTGCAGCCGCTGGAGGCCCTAGCATGCCCATTCTTTCTCTCCTCTGCCTTTCTCTCTGTGTCTATTGTTCTCAAATAAGTAAGTAAAAATAAACAAAAAAATTTTTTTTTAATGTCTTGGGAGCTGGGCGTGATGGCAGACGCCTTTAATCTCAGCACTTGGGAGGCAGAAGTAGGAGGATCACTGTGAGTTTGAGGCCACCCTGAGATTACATAGTGAATTCCAGGGTCATCCCAGACTAGAGTGAAACCCTACCTCGAAAATCAAAACACAAACAAACAACAACAACAGCATCTTGGCAGCTGGGCATGGTGGCTCATACCTTTAATCCCAGCACTTGGAAGACAGAGGTAGGAAGATCACTATGAATTCGAGGCCACCCTAAGACTACATAGTGAATTCCAGGTCAGCCTGGGCTAAAGAGAGACTCTACCTTGAAAAACAAAATCAAATAAATAGAATGTCTTGGGTCTGGGAGTAAAATTTAGTGATGGAGCACATGCTTAGGCATGCTCAAGACCCCAAGTTTTAATTTGTGTGTGTGTGCAAGAAAAAAAAAAAAAAGAAAAGAAAAATGCTTTTTACTCCTTAATCCAACTACTTGGTTGCCAAAAACTGTCATTCCCCACCTATTTCTGGGCTGCTCTGAAACAGAGCTCCACCTCACACCTCTGAACCCAGGCTACCACCTTCAATGTGGACAGTCACAAAAGGCTTGTCAAGAGAGGCCTCAGCAGCCTGGGGAATGGATATCCACTGAGCACCACCCCTTGGGTTGGGGCAAGAGACACTTCACCATCTCTTTATTTGGATTTCTGGAATGGTGACCACAAATGACAAGAGAACAATTGTTTTCTTTAGTGCTGAGGCAAGTGGAGTTATTAACAATCTTCTGTCTAGGCTAAGTTAATAATTATTTTAAATAATAATATTATTTTTTAACTTTTTTTTGTTTCTCGAGGTAGGGTCTCACTCTAGCTCAGGCTGACCTGGAATTTACTATGTAGTCTCAGGGTGGCCTTGAACTCTTAGCGATCCTCCTAGCTCTGCCTCCCGAGTGCTGGGATTAAAGGCATGCACCACCATGCCCGTTTTTTTGTTTTTTTTTTTAACATTTTTAAACTTTATTTTTATTTATTTATTTGAGACAGACAGACAGACAGAGAGGGAGAGGGAGAGGGAGAGAGAGAATGGACGCGCCAGGGCCTCCAGCCACTGCAAATGAACTCCAGACACATGCGCCCCCTTGTGCATCTGGCTTGTGTGGGTCCTGGAGAGGTCGAACTGGGATCCTTTGGTTTTGCAGACAAATGCCTTAGTCACTAGGACATCTCTCCAGCCCTAAATAATATTATTTTAATAACAATAATAAGGAGGATTGTGCATTCACCAAAAGGGGAGGTAGGGTGATGGGAAAGACACAATGAAATGGTGATGAAATGGTGGCATTTTCCATGGTCAGAAGGCATGGTGTGGATGGGGGGGGCGGGCTCCATAACATCTAAAAAGTCAGGATGAGATGAGCTGGGGCTGCCTACTAAGTCTTAGGAAACAAGCTTAGTCATTAGAGAAGAATATTTTTTTAAAGTGTAGCAAAAAACTAAAAACAAAATACCGGGGCTGGAGAGATGGCTTAGCAGTTAAGGCACTTGCCTGCAAAGCCTAAGGACGCAGGTTTGATTCCCTAGTACCCATGGAAGACAGATGCACAAGGTAGTGCATGTGTCTGGAGTTTGTTTGCAGTGGCTAGGGGCTCTGGTGTACCCATTCTCTTTCTATCTGCCTCTTTCTCTCTTCCTTTCTCTTAAATCAATCAATAAATATATAAAATATAAAAAGAACCTGTATATTGACTTGAATTTTTTTTTCTGGTGCTGGCTTTGTACTTGCTAGGCAAGCAGTCTACCACTGAGCTACAGTCTCCAGTTCTTATCTTCAGTTTTCTAAGCCCAAATACAAAGATACACTGGTCTTTGGGGAATCTAATACTGGTAGAGCTTTCATCCATACTTATGAAATCTGTTCAACTTTATCAGGTACTTCTTTTAAAAAATATTTAAGTATTTAAAATAATTTAAATAATGTAAATTTAAATAATGTAAAATATTTAAATATTTAACATTAGTGAGAGAGAGGAAGGAGAGAGAGGGAGAAAATGGGCATGCCAGGACCTCCTGCCACAGCAAATGAACTCCAGATATATGTGCCACTCTGTGCATCTGGTTTTACAGGGGTGTTGGGGAATTAAACCTAGTCCAGGAGACTTTGCAAGCGAGTGCCTTTAACTGCTGAACCCTCTATTCAGCCTTACCTGGTATTTAATATTACCATTTTTCAGATTAAAAAATAGTCTCAGAGGAGTGAAATTGTTTGCCAAAATATCATACATCTAGTAAGTAAGAAAGCCTAAATCTGAAGTCAAGAGAGTCTATCCCTACCTATCCACCTTTCTCTCATTGTCATCCTCCTTATAGCTGCCACCTTCCCGCCTGTGCTGGGCGGGGCAGAGGTGCTTGCCATACATTTCATCTAGCCCTCACAGAGCACGGGACAGAGGGAGAGAGGAAGAGAGAGAGAGAGAGAGGGAGAGAGAGAGACAGAGAGACCATGTGCTCCATTTTACAAATGAGGAAACAAGCTCAGAGAAAGTCCAAAACATGCACAAGATCACACCATTGTCAAGAAGCAATCCTGGAGGAAAGTCAATGTTTATCCACAGGCAGAAAATGACCCCAAATACTGGCATGGGAAGAAGAGGGAAGGAGAAACATGAAGGAAATGGAAGCAGTAGTCAGGGTGGGGGGCCCTGACCCCTACTCTGCCCCTTCGCTCCTCCACACCCTACTTTCCCCCTCAGAGGGGCTCACCCCAGTCTCCCCAGCCGCCAGTTGTTGCAGTTTCAAACTCAATTGTTCTTCCCGGTACTGAGGCAAATGGAGTCATTAATTACCTTCTATCGGCTGGGCTGAGTTCAGAATGCGATCAATATCCCCGCTTGTCATTCAGGGCAGCCGCCAGCGCAGCCCCGGCCCCACCCCCACAGCGGGGGCATGGCAGAGGAGATCTGGGCTGCCACTCGGGGCTTCCCATCTGATAGGATTTAGAAATGGGACTGCTACCTAGGGCTGGGTGCTCCGGAGTATGAGAACAGGGTGAAGATTGATGGGTAGATGTCAGAGTGAGACAGGGAGTGGGGAGGAAGGGGGAAGGAGAAAAGAAAGGTAAGGAGTATGAGGGAACGAGGTAGGAAGGGAGGGAAATGAAAAAAAAAATGGATAGAGGAAAGGCAGAAGAAAGAAAAAGAAAGAAAGAAAGAAAGAAAAAAAGAAAGAAAGAAAGAAAGAACGAAAGAAGGAAGAAAGATGGGAGATGCCTAGAGCAAGAGAGAAAGAGGAAGGAAAGCAGAGAGATAAGGGATTGCCTTGATGCTCTAGTTGCCTCGATGGGGCACCAGAGAGCCTGACTGGGGTAAAAGTTCTAGAATACTGCTTGTTCACAGAGTTGGATAACATACCTCACTGCCTCTCCACTTTAACATTGATAACTTTGAGTCTGGTCTGGCCACGAACCCCAAGCCAAATTTAGCCCTTGGAAATCTGCCCCCAAAGATCAGGTCCGTCCAGTCCACTAGCCTTGGAAAGCTGCTTGCTACCCTTGACCAAGCCCAGCTTCTAAACACTCACTGTGTTCATTGTAGGGTGAAAGGCTGGAGGTGACTCACAGCCTGCCCAGCCTCGGGCCGTGGTACATATTCACGTAGACTCGCCTCCGGGAACATGAATAGTGTTAGGGACCAGGAGCAATACCCCCAGGGCTTTTTTGCTCACTTTCTGCATGACCTTGGACAAATCCTATGAGTTTGTCTGGATTGCGTTTCTTCAGATATACACAAGAAGGATGATGTCTCCTCCATCAGCAACATTAAGTTTTCCTTTCTCTGTTTTCCAATGCTATCTATCCAAACCCTCTGCTACAGAAATAATAGTAACTGCACACCTTTAATCCCCTTGGGAGGCAGAGCTAGGAGGATTGCCATGAGTTCGAGGCCACCCTGAGACTACATAGTGCACTCCAGGTCAGCCTGGGCTAGAGCGAGACCCTGCCTCATAAAACCAATAACAATAGTAGTAACTAAAATGAACCCAGTTCCTATTATAGTACCAGATACTACTTAACATGCAGACCCTGATTGAATCTTTAGAATAATAGTAACTAGCATTTATTAAGCTCCTACTGTATGTCAGGTGCTCATGTAAGAAGTTTTGATATTTTAACTCCTTTCATTTTTTCATCAAGAACTTGAACAGAAAGCTCCCACATCTGTGTTGTGGATGAGCAAATAGAAATGCTAAGGTTAAGGGACTTTCTAAAGGTCACACAGGTGCAGCTAATGAGTGACAAAAGAGCCAGAGACAAACCCTAGCCATGTGTCTTCAGCAGCTGAGCTTAAAATGTGTGGAAACTGGGGACTATTGAGGATAGGTGACTTGCCCAAAGCTACTTACCACAGTCAAGCAGTGTCAAAGCCAAATGTAAACTCTACAAGTCTTGTGCTTATATTTATTTATTTATTTTTGAGGTAGGGCCTCGCTCTAGCCCAGGATGACCTGGAACTCACTCTATAGTCTCAGGCTGTCCTTGAACTCACAGCAATCCTCCTAAATCTGCCTACCGAGTGGTGGGATTAAAAACGTGCACTACTGCTGGGCGTGGTGGCGCACACCTTTAATCCCAGCACTCGGGAGGCAGAGGTAGGAGGATGGCCATGAGTTCAAGGCCACCCTGAGACTACAGAGTTAATTCCAGGTCAGCCTGGAACAGAGTGAGACTCTACCTCGAAAAACCGAAAAAAAAAAAAAAAAAAGCGTGTACTACCATACCCGGCTTTATGCTTACTTTAAAATGTTTATTTTCTTTATTACACTGACTTTGAAATCAAAGATGCCTTGTTTTTCATCTTTGTAAACCTAACATCTAGACCTAGCCTCAGGTTTGCTGTATGTATTCACGTCCTCTTGCTTCTGGGATCATGAACTGTGTTCGGGCCTGATACACGGGTCACACATGCTTGCTGATTTGTTGAGTTCAACTCTCAAAACAAAGCTTGATGAATTCTTAACTGCCTTTGCGCCACACTTGACCTCTCAGAAGGAAAAGGAGGCAGCCATACAGTGTGCTACTGTGCACTCACTGTTGCTCATATGTTGTAGCTGAAAAGTATGTCATGGAGATAATTTAATGTGATTCCCTCAAAGATTTCAGCTCGAAGCAAAACAGAACAAAACAAAGAACAGATAGCTGGGAAGATGGCTCAGCAGCTAAAGGTACTTGCTTGCAGATCCTGCTGGCCTGGGTTCAATTCCTCAACACACACGTAAAGCTGGATGCAAAGTGGTGTGTGCATCTTGAGTTCATTTGCAGTAGTGACAGGAGACCCTGGTATGCCCATACACATGCATGCATGCATGCAAGAGCAAATGAAATACTTTAAAAACAACTTTAAGAAATGGGTTCGGGCTGGAAAGATTGCTTAGTGGTTAAGAAATTTGTCTGCAAAGCCAGGACCCACATGAGCCAGATGCACAAGGTGGCACATGCGTCTGGAGTTCCTTTGCAGAGGCTGGAGGCCCTGGCATGCCCATTATCTCTGTCTCTTTCTTTCTGCCTCTCTCTCTCTCTTAAATAAATAAAAATAATATATTAAAAATGGTCTCAAAAATAAACAATAAAAATGCTTTCAGAGATGTTAGGTGGTGTTTCCATGTCCCAGAGTTCTTGCTAGAATTTGAACTGAGGCTTCTGGCTCACTGTCCTTTCCCTACTGAGGGGGTTTAATGCTGACCAAGAAAGAAAAATAGAGAAAAGGAAACGGTGGACCTGGGGAGGAAGCAACCCTGACCAGAGCTGACAGTCAGAAAGGACAAGGACCCTGGCAGAATCCCACTTCCCTGTGTAAAGGGAAAGAATGGGTGTGCGACCCCACATGGAGATTCTAAAGACATGAGAAGATGGTCTGAGAAATGAAATTCTGCCTCCATAAGCTTAACTAATCAACCTGACAGAGGAATGGGGCTGAGGGGGAAGGGTAGAAAGAGAAGGACATTTAAGGAAAATCACCGTTGTTGCACACAGCTAAGCTTTAAAATATGATGAGCCCAGAATTTAAAAGGACATGTACACCCAACAGTGGAAGATTATGCAGCCATTAAAAATCATGTTTTCAGGGAATATGCAATGATATGTGAAAAATATAATATCACATAAAAATAGCAAGACATGAAGCTTTTCGTATACTATCGGTTCGATTTTGATTAAATATATATACTAAGTATTATATGAATAGGAAAAAAGACTCCAGAAATATATGCCAAATTTCAACAGTAGTTATCACTTAGAGATGAGATTTTAAGTGAGTTTTCAGAAATTTACCATCTCTTTCAAACATTTGACAATGAACTTGCATTGTTCTTGCGATCAAACAAAAGGTCCCCCTCCCCTTCTAAAGGGCACAGAGCAGATGGAAGGAGGTGCCATGACCAAGGAGGGGCATGAGAGGAACATGCGCCTGTCAGGAAGACAAAAGCTCCCAAGAAGCTGAGGACATCACCAGGCCCTGGCTGCCCTGTTTGGAAAATGAACCCTTTAGGAACGCAGATTGAAGCTCTGTCCTTGGGAAGAAGAGAAAACCCTGAGAGAGGAAGACGGCAGAACTTCCATATCCTTGGCTTGCTTTTTGTCTTCTTCCCCAAAGAAAAGAATTTTAGCCTGTGCCCAGCAGGAGACTGAGTGGCTGCTTGGGTTGGGGTGGGGTGAGCAGGTCACCCTGAGCCATTTTGCTCTGGGGCTCACTTTCCCAAATCACTTATACATCAGGAGCCTGGGAGGAATTTAGGATCCTAGACTTGCTGTTGCTGGTCCTTGAGCTAAGACGTCACAAGGCAAGAGGGAGGAAGTAATGGCGGGGGAGAGGGCTCAGCTCTCACATAAAAATCTAGAGTGCACACCTAAAACCTCAGGGCTGAGGAGGCTGGGGCCTGGTGGGTGTTGGGGGTGGGCAGTAGGATAGTTTGGGCTTGCTAGCTAGATAGCTACAGGTTTGGTGAGGGTTATTTCTTAAGGAAATAAGGCGGAAGAGCTAGCCTCTGAATATGTGCGTGCAGGGCGCACACATCTGCACACAAACATGTATACACATGTGCATATTGTATATATACGGAAGTAAAAAGATTGAGGCGGCAGCAGCAGCAACAACAACAAAAAACAATCCTAATGCCATGCTGAATTGCAGAAAGGGAAGTTTTGGTAAGATTATGCAAAAACAGACTGGATATCTTTTGAAAGAAATTATTACACCATTGATATGACTACTAAAAAAGAAATGTGATACTCCAGAGCCTCCACACACTCAGCAAGAATAATTGTGGCGCATTAACTTGATATCAACACTTAGATCAAATGCCACCCCCCATGAGGGCTTTCCCAATTGTCCTGGTGGGAAGAAACTGCTCCATTTTTTTTTTTTTTTTTTGAGGCAAGCCCAACAGACTGGCCTTTTTAAAAACAATTTTTATTTCTTTATTTGAGAGAGAGAGAAAGAGAAAGTGGCAGAGAGAGGGAGAGAGAGAGGAAGAGAGAGAGAATGGACATGCCAGAGCATCTAGCCACTGCAAATGAACTCCATGTGCATGCGTCCTGGGGAATCAAACCTGGGTCCTTTGACTTTGCAGACAAGCACCTTAACCACAAAACCATCTCTTCAGTCCCCTGGCCTTTCCTTTTCAGTGGGAGAGAAAAAGAGAGGGTGGGGGGAGGGAGAATATTGTCATGCCAGGGCCTCCAGTCACTGCAATTGAACTCTAGAAGCATGCACCACCTAGTGGGCATGTGCAACCTTGCACAGTTGCATCACTGTGCGTCTGGCTTATGTGGGTCCTGGAGAGTTGAACATGAATCCTTAGGTTTTGCAGGCAAGCACCTTAACTGATACGCCATGTCTACACCCTGCTCCGTTTTAAAAACTACATTCATCACGGCCTCCCAGGACTTGGTCCCAGTCTTGCTCACACTCTGCTTGTTGAATGATGTGCACATCTGCCTCCCCACTAGATGAGAAGTTCCTTGAGGGCAAGGACTGTTCGTTTTGCCTCTGTAGATGAGCGTGGCAGCGCACTTCACATAACAGGCATTCAGTATGCTCATCATCTTAAACTGGGATTTTTTAAATTGATCGATTAAAATAATCGATAAGATATAGTAAATATTAACATTTGGCAGAGTCTCCTTCCTAGTTGTATAGCCAGGGTGAGAAAAAGCAAAATAGTTGATGACTGTTGGGCTTAGTCATACCTAAAATCATTTAGTTATTGCAAGCAGTGGGGAGGGCTCCACCTCCGTGTGCTTTCCTTCATTTTAAAGGAAAATAACAACTGAAAGGAGGACGAGGAAGAGGAAAAGAAAAAGAAGAAACTACTAGATGATAATATAGAAGACATCCTTATGACCTTAATCTGATAGAATTAAGGACCTAAACCAACAAGATTAAATTCAACAGGGATAAATGGAATGCCCTATGTTTAGGTTAAAAAAAAATCAATTACACAAGTACAGAATGGGGTAGAACTGGCTTCGTAGCAATTGATGTGAAAAAGATCTCAAGGTTTTAGTTGACCACGAGCTCAATATGAGCTTGAGTCTGACACGGCTGCTAAAAAATCGAATGTAATCTTAGGCTACATTATGAATGTGGAGTCTCCAGACAGGAGAGGGGCAATGGCTCCACTGTACATACTTGACATTGGCTGGACTGTCTCTAGGGTTCAGTGTTCATTGGAGAGGGACTTTAACCTTCAAGACTAAATTCAGAGATGGGCAACCAGGATGGCGAGGGAACGCCTTCAAGGGTGGCAGCAGTATCATAAGAGAAGCTGAAATCCACCCAGGGCTTAGCCTAGAGCTTGCCAGGTGCTCAGTAAATATGGTCGAAGTTAAGGGGGGAGGGAAGGGAGGAGAACAGGAAGGAGGGAAGAAGAAGAGATTTCAAATGGAGAGCTTTTACCACCATCCACCACTCTGGTGGTAACACCATGATCTATAAGTAGTTTACAGACAATGAAACTAGATTCTGAGAGATTATGTAAATGCACAAAGGTCCCAGAGCAGACGTGGAGTCAACATCCAGATATTTGAACTCCAAGTCCTGAGCTCTTCCCTCATTCCCACTCAAGGGTAGCTGTCTAACTATGTCCTGTGTCCAGGCAGGGGCTGTGTTCTGGCTGGAAGGGAGAGTTCTATGGTGAGTGGCAGGCAAAACTAATGACCCTCAAGAATCCGAGCCTCTGCCTTGTTGTCTCTATTAGCCTAGCCCCTGGCCTCCTTCCACGTGGAGACAGCCATTCCCACAGCCAGCTTCACTGCCCGCTTGCTCTTCCCACCGCCTCCCCACACTCCTCCTGAGCACGCAGCGCCACAGTCCAGCCAGCTGCGTGCTATGTGAAGTCTTGCCTTCCACAGTAGAGTGTTCGGCCTCCTGAACACAATGGACACTTGGGCCACACCAACAAAGATCCTCAAAGAAGACAGCTGTGTCCTCAGTATCCTGCTTATGGGCACACCGCAGCAAGTCAGACCGTCAGCTCTGAATCTGATCAAGGACCTGATCATGGACAGGGGGACAGTCGGAATGACCATTAAGGCCCCCATAGTTCCTAACCACTCTACAGAGAAGAGAGGGGATGGGGGAAACCTCGAATCCCAGGGAGTTATAGTAGCATTTTGAATAAACTATCTTCCTCTTCCTCCCCAGAGGGAGCGCCCCAGGGTACTTGCTGCCATGGCGCAGCCAGCCCCAAGCTGTGAGCTCTACGTGGTGCCAATGGAGACAAGGAGGGCGAGATCCAGAAGCAATGGGGAAAGGAGCACACGGGTGGTGAGGGAGAGCAGACAGGCCCCTGGGAGGCAGAGCGGTGGGCTCTGGGTGGGAGTGGGGGGATTCCCTGGGGGATGTGGTTTCCCACCTGGGAGCACTTGCTGTGTGATGCTGGCGGCCTGCCCACAGAGCTGGTGGGCAGGGAGAGATTGCAGGGTGAGCAACACCCTTGCCGGAGCCTCAGCCCTCCTTCCGCCCCCTCAAGAAGAGGTTGGGGCCTTCTGCCCGGTACAGCCCCCACTGGGCTCCATCTGGGGCCAGAACTGGTTAGAAACCTCTCTGGAGCTAGGAGGGAAGGGGGCTTTGTTAGCTCAAAGGACACAAGCAAGGCGAAAAATTACATACCAGGCCGCCCTAAGTATGCTTGTTTAGAGAAACTGCTTGCATTTATGAAGCCTTTGGTGCGGAAAGCAGGGTTGCAAATGACTGCATCAGAGCGACAGTAAAGGCCATTAATTTCCTGTTATGTTTTCCTGTGTTGGGGGCTTTATTAATTTAATTTTACACTGTCGAACAACAGCGAGAGCTGACACTGCCACTGCCACACCGCCACGGCTTTCTTTCTGTGTGTGTAGCAAGGCTTTGCCTGACATGCAAATCAACACTATTACCAGAACCAATAAAGATGTGTGGAGGGAGGAGAGGAGAGCTGAGGAGGGAGAACGGAAGAGAGAGCAGGGGACAGAAAGGGCCAAGGCCATCCCTGGCCAGTCTCTGCCTCATTCTATGCCTGGCAATTGCTGACTGCCCAAGGGTTCCTCCACAATCAGCACTTTTTGTTCACTGTCACCTTCCCTCCTTCCTGCCCACTTCTCTCCCTTCTCCACCTGTTCAGGACTCTACCTCTGTCCTGTCCCAGCTCCTGGAAGAACTTAAACAGAGATGTATGGCTGGTGATCTGGTGTTACTTACACCCACAGGCCCGAATAAAGGGCTCCACTGCACACTTCCCTTTCAGCCCCTTTCTTCTCGACAGCCCCTTTCCTCAAAAGTGAAGGGTCCTGGCCCACTCACATATCCCTGGTTTACCCATGCACAAACAGAAGAGAATCTAATTTGCTTATAAGTTCTTCTGAGGGCTGGAGAGATGGATCAGTGGTTAAAGGCACTTGCTTGCAAAGCTTAATGGCCCAGGTTCAGTTCCCTAGTACCCATACAAAGTCAGATGCACAAAGTGGTGCATATATCCAGAGTTCATTTACAGCTTCAGGAGGTCCTAGCATGCCCATTCTCTCCCTCCCTCTCTCTCTCTCTCTCTCTCTCTCTCTCTCGCAAATAAATAAATATTTAAAAAAACAAACACCAGTAATTCCTTCTGAGAGCTCCCATGGCCTAGCCTGGTCACTCATTTATTTACTTTGAGTTCTCAGAGAAAGTCTATCTTTAGTAGTTACGGGGAGCCCGTTTGCACACCTAGTATCAGAAGCAAGGGCAGATTTCAAAAAGACAGTGGTACCACATGCCAGTCCCTTTGACTGTCAAGACCACCCACACTTTCCCTCACTGAGGCCAGTTCCCATAACCTGGCTACCCCAAGGGGTCCATACTACCCTCCACTTAACTTACCATCCGGCCAGGCCACCCAGTGCCCACACTGTCCAAGTGTCTGGGTTGGCAACACTGCCCAAGGGAATGGAGACAGCAGGTGGGCAGGAAGAGGGGAGGAAAGAGGAGCTCCTGGAGCCACTCCTCCCAAGCACACCATCTGTACCCCTGTGTCCTGGCTTCCCAGGTTGCCACAGCCTAGGGGAATGTGTGTGTGTGTGTGTGTGTGTGTGTGTGTGTGTGTGTGTGTTGGGTTGGTGCATGTGCATGGTGTCTGCGCATCTTTCCCTCTGTCGCTGGCTTACTCGCTCTCCTGCCCACACTTTCTGCTTCAGGAGCCACTTGGCAGGCTTGGAGAGGCTGTTGGATGAAATCCAGCTCTCCTGAGGAAGAAAGCATAAACTTCATAAACTGCATTTACTTTTAATGCAGGTTCCTGGGGCTTTTCTCCAGCTTCTCTTCTCCACTTGCTCTATCATTCTATCCCTGACCCTGTCTGTGCACAACCAGGTTTGTGTACACACACACACACACACACACACACACACACACACACAATAACCAGTCATGGAGAGATGAAGAAACCTGGGGTCAAACAGAAGGGAAGGGGTGAGGCCTCATGGGAGAATGCCACAGCTGGAGTCCTGGAAAGGCCCCAGGGGATGCTCAGACCCTGTCTCCAGTGGAGGTGAGCACAAAGGGTGCTTTGAAAGAGGCTGGCCTCGGGGACAGAGGGAGGGATGCTGACATGGCATGGGGATGGCCGAATGAGGAACCACCTGGAGGCTGGGCCCGGGAGCTCCGGGCAGGGAGGGAGAGAAGTCAGGCTGAGGTTTGCGAGGCCTCCTGTCTGGTGCTGTCAAGGTCAGCAGGTTCAGGTTCATTGAAGGGTCAGGATGGTTTGAATTACTGGCTCTGCTGCAACTCTGCTCTGAGGCTCGTGACTGTCTCCAGCCTGTGTGCCAGGCCCCGCCCTCTCCCAGCCTGCAGGCCTGTGACATCCCCATGGGGCAGAAGAGGAAAGGCCAGCCAGCCCCCAGGCCCTGGTAGTCCTGAGGAAGGCAAGATGGGAAAGGGCCTGTCCCGGATCTCCATCGTGGAGGAGATTGCAATGACCCTGCGTGTCATTCTGAGGATTCCATGCCATTTGCTTGTCCTTCCCTGCCGCATGTGGGTCTGCAGAGGATGAAGCCCCCAGGGGTGTGGACCCCGGAGCAGCAGGACCTTGCCTGGCTCCTCCCTCCTGCATGCAGAGCCTGAGCTGGGGGAGAAGGGCAGAGCCTAGGCTGTGGGTTTCTTGCCTGGCAGGGGGAAGAAGAAGCCCAACCAACCTGCAGAGAGGGGAAGGAGGGGAGTAGAAGACATGCTGACAGGAAGCAGCCTCCCATGAGGATGCAAATATGGGAGAGGCATGGAGAACCTCTGAAGAGGAATCTTGATCTGCACGGATTGTGTGGGAGCAGAGGGACACAGACACCCCCTCTGCGACACAGCGAGCTCTCGCTTGGGACCTATCCACACTGACTTTCTAGCTCTGTATAGAAAAACATAGTCTCACTGAGGCTAGAGTGATGGCTTAGTGGTTAAGGCATTTGCCTGCAAAGGACCCAGGTTCAATTCCCCAGGACCCATGTAAGCCTGAGGCACAAGGGGCGCAGGCATCTGGCGTTCATTTGCAGTGGCTGGAGGCCCTGGCATGCCCATTCTCTCCCTCTCTCTCTGCATCTTTCTTTCTCAAATAAATAATATATAAAAAATAAAATATATCAAAAAAGAAAAATATATACTTTTTGGATAAGCTTCCGAATACTTCCTTGACCAACCCACTCTTCATCCACAATAGCATGAACTAGTTGGAAAACAAAGATAATAATGTGGCTCCCATTTCTAGTATAAGTGCAAAGATTTATGGACAAATTTACGTGCCTATGTTAGTCCTTCACAACCATTGCTAAACCCTGGTATTTTCCCACTGAAAAACACAAGTTACTTCTGCACAAGGCCCATAGGAAAGGACTTCATGAACCATCGACATAGCCCACAGCTGTAGAATCTCAGGTCAGTGCGCAGCAGGCTCCTAGCCAACATTGCCCAGAGTTTGGCTAAAATATGCGATTCAACTAAGATAGAAAGTGCCCCCCCACCCCACCCCCCACCTCCCGCTCAGGTATGAATAGTTAAATTCCCCTGGTTAGCAGGAAGATATAATCAAAACCATGAATGTATGTTAATAAGTGGGTTTCTTTCCCTGAAGTCTTAGTGAATGCTGACCTTTGAACTTTAACTCTTTCTGCACCTGGACCTTAGCCAGGTTTTGAATATTTGCTGGATGTGAACATAAGGAACTTTTTGTTTTGTTTTGTTTTTCAAGCTAGGGTCTCTGGCTGACCTGGAATTCACTATGTAGTCTCAGGGTGGCCTTGAACTCACGGCAATCCTCCTACCTCTGCCTCCCGAGTGCTGGGATTAAAGGTGTGCGCCACCACACCCAGCTGGGAACTTTTTAATGCAGTTGATTACCACCCTTGTCTAGGCAGTTGGTTGCTACTTTTCAGCTATTTGTACAGAACCTGTTGCACTGAGGCACAGAGCCCACGGCACGTGCTAGGTCCTCTAGTGCGCCTGAAGCCAGGCAACCCCAGCAGTAACCCCTAAGACACCTTAGTCTCTCTTCATCCTAGGTTTTGTTTTCTCTGGTTTTAGTCACCTGCAGTCAAGTGTAGCTTAAAAATATCAGGTGGAAAATTCCAGAAGTAAACAATTCATAACTTTTCATTCTCACACTTTTCTGAGTAACATGATGAAATCGGAGCTGCTGTGCTCGGTCCCACCCGGTCTATGAGTCACTCTTCGCTTCAGCACATCCAGGCCCTACTCGGGAATCACTTAGTAGCTGCCTTGGTTCCCAGATCAACTGTCGCAGTTTCAATGTGTTGCTATATTTTTCTGCTTTATTATTGTTGTCATCAGTTTCTCACCATGCCTAATCTAGAAATTAAACTTGCATATGTACACATTAGGAAAAAACCAAAGTATGTATAGGTTTAGGTGTATAGGGTGTGTCCATGATTTCAAGTGTCCTCTGGGAGTCCTGAAATGCATTTCTTATGGAGGAGGACACTATTAAGTTCTTTAAGAAGAGAATTATACCTTTCTCTCTGTGTGTGTGTGTGTGTGTGTGTATGATCAGGCAATAAACAGACATGACTGTGTCCAGGTGTTGAGTTTAGGTTAAGAAATCAGTAAAACCTCATCTTTCTTTTCTGGCCCAGCATGGTGAAGCCTCATTATGTAATCTGTACCTACTCAGCATCATCCCTCCTTCGCAGCTCCTTCAGGCTGCTTCTTGTCCCGCTGAAACAATGCATACTCAGCAAAACTTCCCCAAGCTCTTCCCATGCAGGACAAACTCAGGTCCCTTGTTGGGTCCACCAGCCCCTTGCACCAGGACCAAAAGAGGGTCGCTCAGGTTACAGCCACCGCCTCTGAAGGTCAGCCTATTGGCCTGCCCCGCAGGTCAGAGCAAGCCTGCCTACCCAGCACTCTCACCACATGCACACACACGCGTGCGTGCGCACACACACACACGCACACACACATACCCCAGTCTGCTGACACAACAGGTTATACCCAGAGACCCAGGGCCTGGGCAAGGGCAATTTCTCCTCTTCTCTAGGGTCCTCCTCTTCTGAAACTGGCTTTCCTCCCACCGTCCCTCCAAAGGACAGCAGGGAAGAGAGCTTGGTGACCAGGGCATGCCTGGTTTCCATTAATGAGATACACCAAGTGTAAGCCAGCCATGGAGGCAGCCTACAAAAGGAGGCGATCAGATCAGATCGCGGGCGGCCAGGAGCCGAGCTGCTCAGGTAATTGGTTTATCTATCTGGAAGCAGGGGGAGCAATCTCAGCACAGACAGACTAGCAGTAAAGTCTCTTCCTTAAGGCTATTTCCTTTGTCTTTTCAATTGCTTGCACATCCATGTGAGAGAGGGAGAGAGTGTTAAAGAGAGAGGGAGAGGGAGAAATGTTAATTTGTGAATTAATGGCTTTTCTCAGCGGAATTGTAAATTCAAATGTCACCTCACACGGTGACACCACGGCTGGTCTGCTGAAGAAGCAATGATAAGATCCCCCACCTCCCTCAGTGCCCCTCCCTCCCCAAAGATAGCTGTGGAGTGGAACATGCTACTTTTAATTTGCAATAACAACACAACAGAGGTATGCAGTAATGACTCCTCTTCCACCCTCCTCTTGCCTTCCTGCCCCCCAGTCCAGGTGGCTCCCCTATTTCCCCTCTCCCTACCTCTTCTGGAACACCTCACCCCACTGCCCCCACTCACCCCAGCCAATGCCTGATCACATGGGGGGGGTGCCTTTGGAATTGACGATGCTGCAACCCTCTCTTCTCCTTCAATAATCAGGGAATTAATGACCCTGGAGTTAAAGTGAGGCTGATACCGAGGCCCTGCCCAGCACTGGGAAAAAGCCTTCATTGTTTTCAAGCAGGAGGCGGGCAGCAGTGAGGGAGATTCATGGATGGAGATTGAATATGCAATTTTCTTTCACCTTGCCAAGAGCTGCCCCTGGGCTGTGCCTGGCCTAAATTTTTCCTTTTACCATCTCTGCCTTATCCGGCCCTCCCACCTCCCTTCCATTCTTTCCAGAAAATTACCTTCAAAATTGATTTCCACTTTTACAAACAAATATAATGGGAACACAGGAAAAAACTTGGGCCGTGATGAATTAGGGCTGTCAGGTGCTTCCAGGTCTCCTTTGCTTTTGTTTTACTACCCGATCTGCTCTTTGTTTTTCCAAGGGCTGGAAAAACTGCCCTCATCCACTGAGCGTCTGACCCTCTGGGCCTCCAGGCCTCAGCCCCAAGCCCCCTTGGCGGCCCATGGAAGTGATCCAGGCCTAGAGACTGTTAGCTTCTAGGGTTCCCAGTAGAAGCCTGAGCCTCTGCCTCCAGTCCACTCTCTGCCCTTAAGACCCATTCTCTGAATGGTCTCTAGCCGCCACCCCGTGCTATCCCCATAACCCCCACACCATGTTCCCTCTGGCCCTCATACCTCTTAAAGTCCAGACCAGATGCAAACCTCCACCTCCTCTAATGTGGGCAGGATCAGTGCATACCTCAACTAGAGCAAATAAGAGACAGACAAACACTGAGAGATCCCAAAAGACAGGCAGGCAGGAGACGAGGGCCAGACCCTGAGACTGGGAAACCAGGCTCCTCTTCAAAGGGCTAGGAGGGTTCTGAGCAACAACCCCCACACAGTCTGAGAGGGAAGGGCTGGTTCCCAGTTTCAGTCTTCCTATCTTCGGGACCCAGCCACCCGGGGAAGTAGGCTCACAAAGGCCCATCCACTTGCCAATAGGTCAAGGGTAATACTGATGGGCCCTTGGGGCCAGACTATATGCAGGCGTGTGCCCAGGCCCATGGACACTCAACATGCTCAGGCCTGGCTCGGGGCTCTCCTTGGCTATTGGTACTGGCCAGTATGCTTCTGGTTACACCGGTACTCTCCAAGCATGTGCATTACCTAGAAAACTTCATGCCTTCTCAACACATGGCATTCCACACCCCTTCACTTCCACAGACCTCAGAGCGACAGACTATACATACACAATCACAGTTGCATAAACCATGGAAGAAATATATATGGTCCAGAAAACAAGCATATATTTCTCAAGGTAAATAAATAAACTTGCACATGGGAAGCAGAAATGCACATAGATGAATAGAGAGAGTAATGTTCCCATATTAGAACAAGAATGCAGTCTTATATTTATTTACACACATAAGAAACTCTAGTGAAGCCTGGTGTGGTGGTGCACGCCTTCAACCCCAGCACTCGGGAGGCAGAGGTAGGAGTCACCATGAGTTAGAGGCAACTCTGAGAATACAGAGTGAATTCCAGGTCAGCCTAGACTAGAGTGAAACCCTACCCCAAAAAGCCAAAAAATAAAAATAAATAAATAATAAAAAATTAAAAATTTACAAAGTAACAAGGAGCTGCACCTAAGTTAGTGAGCCGAGGCCCAAATAACTTTGATTCTAAACATCTTCATTTCCCCATGACATCTATACCTGCTAATCAGACATTTTGCCCAGATGCACAATGCCCCATCTTCCAGAGTAGAGATGACATTCTAGATCCATGATCTTTTTTAAAACAATATTTATTTATTTTTAAGAGAGGAAGAGACAGATAGAGAGAAAGAGAGAATGGGCACACCAGTGCCTTCAGCCACTGCAAACAAACTCCAGATGCATGTGCCCCCTTGTGCATCTGGCTTACGTGGGTCCTGGGGAATTGAACCAGGGTCCTTAGGCTTAGCAGGCAAACGCCTTAACTGCTAAGCCGTTTCCCCAGCCCTAGATCCATGATCTTATAGAAACCTCTCTATAGTCAAGAACTGGCAAGGATTGCTGCCATCTCTATTTTACCCAGAAGCTGATGTAGGTTATGTAACTTCCTAAGATCACACAGCTAGTGCGTGGCTGTACAATTTGAATCCAGAGCTCATATTCTTCCCCAATGAGCTACTCCACCCAGCTAGGCTGGGTGCCTGGCCTGCATGTGAACCTCACCCCTGCACCGTTTTTCCTTTGCAGACTTTTCTTTCCTCTAATCAAAAGTAGGTACTGGGCTGCAGAGATGGCTTAGCAGTTAAGGTGCTTGTCTGTAAAGTCTAAGGAGCCCGCTTTGATTCCCCAGTATTCACATAAGCCAGATGCACAGGGTGACACACATGTCTGGAGTTCATTTGCAGTGGCCAGAGGCCCTCCTGCGGCATTCATTCTTTCTCTATCTGCCTCCCCCTTTCTCTCAAATCAATAAATAAAATAAAATAGTTTTATAGTAGGTGCTAATAACCATCTCTATAGTTTAGGCCCCTCGTTTGCTCTAAGTATAACCTGAGCAGCATGGTTGGGGATTTCTAGGAGGGAAACTACTAAGGAAATAATCTGTGTTATTTTCTAGTCACAGCTTCATCCAGAGCAGAAGAGACATGTGATGGCTATGACAGGACTTGACTATTTGCAGCCATGCAACGTGTCTTGCCCACAAATGCACAACTACACCATCTTGACACCGCTCACTGCACAAGTCATGGCGCGCCTAACTAAAGGAGCGCAGAATCATGGCCTCTTCTTACAGCGCCACACCGAAGGACGCTACCAACACACCCAGGTCACCAGACTCGTCCCAGATAACTTCATTAGGCTCTTAAAGGAATTACATAATTGATCTGGGCTTCAACCCTGTCACAATGGACAGAAATGCTGAAAGCAGTGGGGAGAAAATAAAGGACTTCAGGATTTTTGTTGGTTTTGTTTTGTATCAGTGCTGGGGATGCCATCCGGGACCTTGCGCATGCCAGGCGAGCACCGCACCACGCAGCGACCTCCCTAGCCTGGACTTCAGTTTCTCAGTATGATTACAAGTAGGTTGGTACAACTTTGTCTCCCAGCCACAGGAACCAAGACATGCCCCATTCAAGGACTTCCTGTCTCTTAAATGTCCCTGGGAAGCCAGCTCTAATATCCCCCCATAGCTGTAGCTAGCAAGTAAGTGTTACAGAGAGCACTGCACGGGCATTCTTCCCTCCCTGACTGACTCACAGCCTGCTTTCTGGGTGCCTCATGCCAAAACTTCTTTGTTGTTGCTGTTGTTTTTGAGGCAGGGCCTCCCTCTAGCCCAGGCTGGAATTCACTATGTAGTGTCAGGGTGGCCTCGAACTCACAGTGATCCTCCTCCCTCTGCCTCCTGAGTGCTGGGGTTAAAGGTGTGCGCCACCACGCCATAACTTCTTTAGTTCTCCCTGACCTGTCTGCACTGGACCCCAATGGAGAGTGTTCACACTTCTTGAATAGCACACTTCTCTAAAGAAAGTCTGGGCTTTTCCACATTCCCTCAGGCCTGGGTGAGCTCACAGTCACTGTTGCCTCACCACTCCAACAGGTCCAAGCTGATCTTCCCCTTACAAATGTCCGGATGGACATGATTGCTGCCCATACTAATAATGCCATCCATATTCCTGGGTCCAATGTGGCAATGTTGTGGGTATTAATACTGTGAACACCAGCAACTATTGCTGAAGTTATTTCCACTAACGCCAGCACACCCTGTAGTTCCCTCACTATGCCCATCTCTGTGACATGGTTGGGGTGAAGAATGGGCCACAGTGTGCCCTAAGAATTTTCTGGAGGACTGGGCCCAGCTTGACCTCCAGATGACACTTCTTAGGGAGACGTTGCTATGTCTGAGGCTAAAGAAGGTCCAGTGGAGGGGGACGTACCTGGTCCTCCACTTCCTCTGGGGTCTAGTCCCTCACAGGCATTCCTGGTCCCATGCCAACACCCTGCAGTCCCCTCGAGTCAGTGTTCCTCTTTCCCCCAGTCCTGGACCAAGAGCTGCAGGACACACCTACCTGAGTGTCTGGCGGCCTGGCCTGTGCCTGAGGCTCTTCTTGCCTCTGGCCTGCCAGCTGCTTTGCTACCTTGGCCTGACTGCAGAGTTGGGCTACATCATCTTGACACATAATTATCTCCCCTGTTCTTAATCATCTGAGCTGCTCCCTAATGCAAGCGGGGCTCTGCTGCTTGCAGGCCTCTGGAGCGGGGGAGGGGCGGAGGGCTGCTGGTCTGGCTCTGCTCTCTCCTCGCCTTCCACCTAGGTCCCATGGATCAACAGTGGCATCACAGTTAGGGAGAGATGGCCACCGCCCCAGTTCCGGCCTCCAGGGAAAGGACAGTACCATCTGGCCTGGGATTGGTCAAGAAGGAGAAGGGGTAAGGGCAAGGGAGCCGCCACAACACAGGGCACAGCCCCTCATGCTTCTTGCCACCTGGCTCCGTGGCTAGGCCCAGCAGGTTAAAGTCCCAACTCTCCCTCAACTAAAGATTTCAGCCACTTCCTGCTGCGCTGTCTGCTTCTTGCCACTGTTGTCACATTGCTAGAGGACAGCAGTCCCCAACCCAGTCTGGTTCCTATGCCTTTTGGTTCAGGGGCTATTTCTCCCTTCAGAACAACAACGACAACAAACACTTCCTTACATAGCTAAATCTTGGTGGATCCCTGTGATCCTAACAACCTACTAGGACACGTCTTCCACCATTCCCTTCTTGTCCACTCAGCTCACTCCTGTCCAAGCCACCTGCTTTTATTGCTCACTCCATCAGGTTACAATTGTCCTGAACTTCCTTCTCAGCCATCACCCAGGCCCCTCCTCAACAACCAGCCCTTCCTGGCACTGTGCTCTCTCCTCACCTTCCTGCCCACACCCAGCTTCCAGGGCCTGACAAGACTCCCCAGCATTGTATCTGGTGAACTTTCTGTTCTCTGGGATCAGTGCTTTACATCGTTCACTAGAATGTAAGCTCCCTAAGGACAAGAAGCACACTGTGTTTTGCCTGGGAACTCTCTGTACCAAGCCATTCTTGCAGCTGATGGGCAGAAAGGGTCACTGAGTTGAATCGACTCAAAACAATGAATGCGTGAGAGAGGAGAGCGCTATGTTCTAGGCTCACCTGGCCCAGCCCTGGGTGGCCACAGTCTCTCTCCCCTCGGCCTCCCTTCACGGCCCATCAGAGCCCAGGCAGCAGAGGGCGTCCACAGCCTCAACCTCAACCCAGAAGGGGAGAGGACAGAAGTGCTGTGTGGCCTCCCGGGCCCCCTGGACACCTCACTCTATAAACAAGGCAAGTGGCTAAAGAGAAGCCTTTGGGGCTTGAGGCAGATTCGACCCAGGTCCTCAGGGTGCTAGGAAGCCTGGCCAAAGCCTGTGTGCAAGAAGCCCCAAGGAGAACTGCGCCCTGGGGCCTCTCTCACAGTCCACCCCCCTGCCTATCAGGGGCTGCCGCCAAAACAACCACCATGAAATTTAGTGAGTGGCAAAGGCCGTGGCAGCCAAATCGGTTTGGATATTTTGGAAGAAGGAGAAATAGAGCCAGACAAGCTGTTTTCCTGTGAAACGAGGCCATTAGGGCTTCTGGAAGGAGGCCAGCCCCAGGTCATCACTGTCTTGCCAGACCTAGGCCTTCCTGACACTCTGTCCCTTCTGCTGGAGGCCAGGGCTCTCGTGTTCTTTTCCCTCTGTCTGGGTCTGGAGAAGCCAGACTGCAGCTCAGGAGATGTTAGCTTTGTCCCTCGCTATTCTCCATCCCCTCCCACTTTCCCAACAAACGCTTATTTGCTCAGGATGACCACAGAAATTATTATCCAAGCGTTGGAGAGATGGCTTAGCGGTTAAGGCGCTTGCCTGCAAAGCCATAGAGACCCAGGTTCGATTCCCCAGGACTCACGTAAGCCAGAGGCACAAGGTGGCACACGCATCTGGAGTTCCTTTGCTGTGGCTGGAGGCCCTGGTGTACCCATTCTCTCTCTCTCCCTCCCTTTTTCTCTCTCTCAAATAAATAAAATATTTTAAAAATTATTGTCTAAGTAGGACATTCCTGAGAGAAAAAGAAGACACTATTGAGCAAAGGTGCAGAGGCAAAAGGCATAAATGGGGAGCGACCTGGCTAACAACATATAAGGTCACCCCCGCTATGTTTGCCTTTGGGGGATTCTGTCTGCTTTAGGGGAAGTATCTTTACAATCCTATACCCTGCAAAGGCAGGTGGTTATCCCTTCCTTAGCCGGCCCTGAGAGAACTGGCCCAGGAAGCAGCTCTGAGAACCTGGTATCTGTTCATCTCAATGCTCTGACCTCATGCATCAGCAGAGAACTAGCTGGTCACCATGACACCCCCTAGTGCCACAGGATCTGGAAAATACTTTGTCCCATACTCATTCCCATCAGTCTCTCCCCTCATTTTCTTGCAGCCATATCCTCCTCTCTTCTCATTCCCTTGAACTTATAGCCTAAGAGTTGGATGCACTCTGAGAGCTCAGGGGAAGAAGGGAAGAGCTAGCGGGAGCCAGAGTGGTGTCCACTGCCATGGACAAGAGTACAGAGAGGATCCAAGTCCAGCTGTCCAAATGGAAGCAGTGACCACGTCTTCTAGAGAAAGGGCTCCAGGCTCCCTGCACGTGACATCACCCCCAACCTTCTGAGGGGCTGAGGTCAAGTGAGGCCAAAGTAGACTGGTCTTTTATCCTTGGGTCAGAGACCAACTGTTCCCCAACCTCACAACCCTCCCAAGGTAAATGGCTTATGCCACCCTCCTGGCATCCCACAGGGAGGGCTGCAGTGAGTCCCAACAGAAGGTGAAGCCATCGGGGCTGAGCAGATGGTGAAGCTGGTGGCCGCACCAGCAGCCTCCCTCCCTCCCTCTCTCCGGGAGGCAGCAGGGCAGTGGGGGGTACCTGGGCTTCACCACTAAAACTGATCTCACGGCAGAGCAGCTGCGAGGCCAGCGGAAACCGGAGCTCTGAGGCCCAGGACAAAGCACACGCAAAAGGGGGAGCCGAGCTCTTCCCTCCTCCCTACCTTCATCACGTTTCCTCTTCTCACCATTGGAGCGAGGGATCCCCAGGATCCCATTGATGGAGTAGGATCCCACTGGGTCATTGGAGGCGCTGGAAACGGGAGGGGAGGCTGTGCTGGGAACTGGATGAGAGGAAGGAGGAAACGCCATCAGGACAGCAGTTGTGATCATAGGCCAAAGCCAGAAGGCTGGGGCAGAGGGCGGGAGAGGACAGAAGCGACAAGGAGCTCATGTTCGGGGCACAAACTCAGACTGTTATGACTTCTGCCCAGCCGGTGGTAAGTGGTGACTGATCCACCCAGGCCTTTGCTGCAACCCAGTTTCCCCTGGCCTTCACATACCCTCCCTTCACGTGAGTGGACTGCACACAGAGGAACTACTAAGGCTGGCTTCAGCGGCCTTCCAGGGAGCACAGCTCCAAGGGTGCTTCTTGGAGCAGCTCTTTTAATCCCTGCCCAATCTTTCTCCATAAGCTCTAGCTCATCGTTCCTCCTGGGCAGAATTGTTACCAGCCCTGACTTAGACTGTGATGCTTCCTGAGGTCAGTGTGTGACAATTTGGGAAGCACAAAGGTGGTCTGGATTCACCCCAGGGGTTCCCAGTTGTTGCTGGTCTTGGAATAACTTGAGAAGTTCCTATGTTCCCCTTCATGGGACAGACTGGTGAACTCATTCACTAGGAGGAACCAGTTCAACAGTCCATCCAGTGCAAGCTGTAACCCAGGCCTAGTAGACAAGGTCTTCTGCCAACTCCTGGAGAGTCGGGACTAGCCATTTCCACTTCTTACTATTCAAGAGGGAAAGGGACCAAAGAGAAGCCAGTGTGTTTGAGTGCAGGGATGGGACAGCGATAGCCGGCATTCTAGATAACTTGGACCATGTCTCTAGGAGATGCTGAGGTTGAGGACTAAGTTGGCTTGAAAGAAGCTACAGTGTATATGAGGCAGAGACAAAGAGATTAGGGGAGACAGGCCCAAAGAAAGAAGCCATGAGTAAGAAAAGAGAGAGAGACAGAAGGATGAATCCAGAATCATGCACATGAGGACAGAGAAGGAGAGGGAAGGGAAGAAAGAGGGACTGGAAAGGAGGGAAGAGAAGGGCAAAAGAAAGGCTGCAGATACAGCTCAGTGGCAGAGTGCTTGTCAAGTCTGCGGGCTATAAGTAGATATGCACATCTTCCAATACCCGGGGGACATTGAGGAAGAAGAGGAGAAAGAATGTGAGAGCCAAAGGATGGGGAGGAGTGCTGTGGAACTGTATTTTCTGGACATGAAGTGGCCATTTCATTCATGACCTCACAGTAACTGTCGTCATCTGTATAAGATCTGAACAATGTTGGGCTCATCAACATTCCTTCGTAGATGGTAGAAAAGGGCAAGAAAAGTTATCAAAGTAGAATAGGTACCAACTGGTGAGAAGAAAGGGTCAGTGGAAGGGAGAAGGAAGGGGTAGGGGAAATAACAGGAGGGGGGTTATGATCAAAATACTTTATATATGTAAATGAAAAGTATCAGTAAAAAGAAAGAGGAACACAAAGTTAGAATCAGATAAAAACAAAAGGTGATGGAACAGAAGGAGAAATGCTCGATGAAAAATGAGAGGTAGTGAGAGAGGGGAGGAAAGAGAGAACAGAGGACGGACAAAGGTAGCTGGAGGACAGGTAAGGAACTCCCACACTTCTAGCTCAGCGAAAGCAGACAACATTGGGGAACATCACAAGACCTGGACCTCACTGAACTTGGCAATCTCCAGAGTGACCTGAGCTTCCTGGCTCTCCTTAAGCCAGGCTGGTTTCCCCCTTACCCTGAGCCCTCTTACCGATGGTGTGGCCAGGGGCAGTCACTCCCGTCCCTGCCCCATCCGGCGTTGGGTGGAAAGGCTGCTGTACTTTGGTCCGAATGATCCTGCAACAGCATCAAATAGCATCATACATCACACTGTGCTGGACTGTGCCTGCCCTGCCCTGCCCTGCAGAGGAGCCCTCCTGGATGCCTCATCTCCATCCTCACCCATCCCCTCTGTGCTCCTGTCCTCACCACTGCCGCAAAGCAAGAGGCTTCCCTCCTGCCAGCTCTGTGATCCAACCTAGAGCAGCTCTGGGTGGAGGTCGTCTGCATTCTGGCTTGCACCATCTGAACTTAAGCTTGCTTGAGTTTGGGTAGCAAGGATCAGGCCCAAATCAAGTGGGCTACAGCATCTTTTCTCTTTCTCAGGGGTGGGGACTGCACTGGTGGCTGGTGGTCCAACCTTCCTTCCTTATCCACATACATGCAGCTTCTGGACCAAGACCCCTCAGGCATGGAGGTAATTTTGGAGCTATCTATATCATAATCCTGTGCAGTCAGGGGATGGAGGAGAGGATGCTTCAGCATGTCCTGAGCTAAGGAAAGAAGGCAGGAAAAGGCTGGGCCACAAATTATCCTTTGGTCCCTGGATTTCACAACAGCACATGGGCCCCTTTGCCAGATGTCAGGTCCTACATACCTCTTCCTCATGGGGATGGTAGGCTTGATGCCTCCTTTTCATTTCTGATGGTCTTACTTGGATCATGGCTTCTTTTTTTGGCAGGGGGTGTCATAGCTTCTTTAATAAACTGTTTGAGAAGCTGTGCCCTCCTGGTGTATCTCAGGAGGTACAGGAGCAAACTAAACCCTCCCAGGAGGCATGTGCCCACCTGCCAGTGATCCAGAAAACACAGGGCTTAAGGATGCAAGATGCCAAGCCTGGGTACTGAACCCACTGGTACAGTAAGGGGTCTTGGAAAGCAACTTTTCCAAAATCAGTGCCTCTCCCCACAGAAAGTCAAGCTCATCTACACCAGCCAGGTGAGCTGAAAACCAGGAGCCACTGTTTTAACTGACTATAACTGAGTGAGCTCTTGCAGGCCACAGGAATGAGGGCCCTGCCTTACAGTGTTGGAAAGTTGAGAGTGGGCTGGAGAGATGGCTTAGTGGTTAAGGTGCTTGCCTGCAAAGCCGAAAGACCCATGTTCAACTCTCCAGATCCCACATTAGCCAGACCCACAAAAGGTGAGGCAAACGCAAGGTCACACATGTCCACTAGGTGGTGCAAGTGCCTGGAGTACTAGTGCAGTGGCTGAGGCCCTGGCACACCAATTCTCTCTCTCTCTCCCTGTCTAAAAATTAAAATTAAAAAAAAGTTGGGAGGGAAGGGATTTATATTTAAAGGATACCAGGTAACCCAAGGAGACAAGGAAGTCGATGATAGAGGAAGAACCACCCCTTAGAGGTGGGAAGCAGGGAAAGAAGTGACTGAGGGTGGAGCTTGATGCAGATCTTTAAAACAAGGCGGGTTCTGTGCAGGGACACAGAAGGTAACAGACCGGGCATAGAAATGCCTACCAGGGCCAGGTTCTGGCCACACCTCTGCCATTAAGAGGCCATATAGGGCTGGAGAGATTGCATAGTGGTTAAGATGCTTGCCTGCAAAGCCTAAGAACCCAGGTTCTATCCCAAAGCCAGATGCACGAAGTGGCACATGCATCTGGAGTTCGTTTGCAGAGGCTGCAGGCCCTGGTATGCCCATTATCTCTCTCTGCGTCTCTCATTCCTTGCAAATAAATAAATAAATTTGCAATCTTAAATAAAAGAGGTCACATAGTCCCAATATCATCATCCAGCTTCTATATATGCCTCAGTTTCTCCAGCTATAAAGGGGTTATAGGACCATAGCACCTCTCAGGCTTCTCCCCAGGGAAAAAAAAAATGACATGATCATAAGGGGAACAAGCAAATGGAGGGGACAGCACTCATTATACACAGGTGCTGGAGGAGCACGACAGCAGTGTGGAGGCCCGGGAGCCTGGGCTTGAGGCTGTGGTTGAGGCCTAGACCTGCAGCCAGGAGCAGGGGAGGTATGCACAGGAGGGCAAAAGAAGACGACTAAAAACCTGCAATTGATGGCCAAACAGCTATTTTCCACTTATTAAACTATCATATGATCATATAATCTACACGACTTGCGTGTACTCCTGTTAGTTTTCAGAACGACCTCTGAAGTAGATGCTATTATCTTTACTTTGCAGATTGAAGACCTAAGCTGACAGGGGTTATGCCGCTTCCTTAAGATCACTCTCTCTCTTTTTTTTTTTTTCCAAGGTAGGGTTCACTCTAGTCCAGGCTGACCTGGAATTCATTCAATAGTCTCGGGGTGGCCTAGAACTCACATTGATCCTCCTACCTCTGCCTCCCGAGTGCTTGGATTAAAGGCATGCACTATCATGCCTAGCTTTAAAAAAAATTATTATTTGAGAGACAGAGAGAGATAGAGAGAGAATGGGCACACCAGGGGCTTTACCCACTGCAAATGAACTCCAGACATGTGTGCCACCTTGTGCATCTGGCTTATGTGGGTCCTGGAGAATTGAACCTCAGTCTTTAGGCTTTGCAGGCAAGTGCCTTATCTGCTGAGCCATCTCTCAAGTCCTTGCAGCTTCCTTAAGTTCACACTGTCACTTGGGTCAGAATTAAAAATCAGTCTCCAAAACCTGTGCTTTTTGCTAATTTGACATCCTTCCCCAGTATGTAAAAACTACGGCTTAGAGGGTCTCGAGCCATGAGAACTGATCAAATTAGAGCAGATATGGTCAAACTGATTAATACTCAAAAGGCAATACTGAGGCATGAGGTGGTAATGAGTTGGTCTCAGAAAAGAAAGGTAAGACTCTTCAGTGGAGGAATGGCCAGGATTGAGCATCTAAGTGGGGTCAGTCATGGCTAGCGAACATTCTGTGTTACTGGCAGCTTGGCAGCATGTGTCATTGTGGAGAATAGGGCTGTAGGGAGGTGACTTGGCTCAGGAGGAAAGTGTGATGTTGGTTTCCTACCTGCAGCATATGAGGTCTGAGCTGTCCCAGCAGGAAGAGAGTTAAGAGACTACGAGGAAAGGATCATGGAGGGGGACAGGAGGCCTCAGGAGCAGACACAGGTATAAGTGGTGCTGAGCAGGGTCTTTCTTAACTGATGGAGAAGAATGTTTTAAGGACATAATTTGCAGTGCCATCATGACATTAGAGAGTGAGGGTGACTGGGAATAAGAAGAGGCACACACTTGGGGATCTGGGTGGCCATTGGTGACCTTGGGGAGAAGCGTCTGAGCTAGTGGCTGGAGCAGGAGCCAGTAGAAGAAGGGCGGGAATTGGCAGGGAAGAGGAAGGCACTAAAATATGAGGGCAGTGTGGAAGTCAGAGGATGGCCCTAGTCACAGAGTACAGGAAGGGCAAATCAGGGTAGGAAAGATCTGGATATCTTGTGGGCTCAGGTAGGAGAATCAGTGAAAAGGGCGAGATTAAAGTTGCCAGGGAGGACAGAACAGAGCAGAGTAAGTGGGAAGTTAGCCACATGCTGTAAATGTTTCAGAAAAGACCTTTTTTTTTGGCCTTGAGCTCTCAGCGATCAGAAGGTAAGGCCATCTCGGAAGAGCTGGGAGATAGCTGGGGCCTGATCGCTGTGAGCAAGAATACACAGTACTTGGGAGCAGGGTTGGCTCACCTATAAGACAAGTCAAGAAAGGGGCGGAGCAGTTCAAAGTGGCTGCTCCTGACTGGTTGCAGCACCAGCTTCCAGGGACTCGTGGGCCTGAGATGGCTGAAAGGCTGATGGGCTCTGGACCAAAGAACTCCAGGGCCAGGGCTGAGGGAGACAGATAACTGGGCAGCCTGGTGGAGTTTCTGTCTTTGTTACCCAGAGCCTCTGACCCCTAGGGCAATGGTACAGATTTAGCTGAGGCAGCAAGTGATAGAAAATCACTACACCCTGACAGCAGCTTGGTGGTGCATGGGAGAGGAGCCGGGCAGGGGTCCTGCTATGAGTTACTAATGCTCCTAGTGTCCGTCCACGACCCCAGGCAGCGGGCAGGAAATTGAAGAACTCAGGCTGTGGAAACCTGACAGCCACCCAGAGCCCTCCTGCCTCCTGTACACACCCAACAACTACAGAGAATACTCCTGGGGTTAAGCATGAAGCAGAGCGTCTCGGGATGACTGCCTGAGGATGGCTCCCTTACCCCCAAGGCTTTTTCATTCTTTGCCTCACAAGTCAGCCAGACATCCATGCTCAGTTGGCACGTCTCTACATGAAAGCTAGGGGGTGTCATTTTCCATTTTCATGAGAGACAGGCTGCTGCTCCCCATTTTCCACCTGAGCAGGCTTTCCTACACAGGGTGCTCTCTCCTCTCCCACTTTCGATGAGAGCTCGCCCTTCCCAGGGTGAATCTAGCCTCCCCCTTCCAGGCTCTTTTAGTTTCTCATACTCACAGGGGTAGACTGTAAGTATAGCTAGGGCTTTTGTTTTGTTTTAGTTGAGGAAGGGTTTCACTATGTAGCTCAGACATGCCTTGAACGCATGATTTTCTTCTCTTCTGAGGGCTGGCATTACAGATGTATGCCACCATACCTGGTCTAGTGAAGGAAATGTAGTTGCGGACTCCAGGCTCAGTCTGCCTGCGTCAGAATCCCAGCTCTACTTTGCACTAGCTTGGCAGTTTCTCATTCCCTTATCTGTAAAGGAAGGTAATACTCCCATGCACTTCCTAGGACTGGGGTGGGGATTAGGTAGGATAATTCATGTAAAGTGATTAGTACGATAGTTGGCTCCATCAGTGCTAGCAATAATAATAATGCTCACTTGTATTATTATCCCTGTGGGTGACCCCTATGCCCAGCTGCTTTCAATTTAGGGGCTGCGCCGGGTGCAGGCAGGAGGCCTCTCTACCCAGGATGTTCTAGCTTAGGCAATACAGGTACAACCAAGACCCTGGGAAGAGTACAGAGAAGACCTGCAGCAGGGGCCACGGGCAGATTCCCAACGAGGCTATAAATCAGATCGGCTCTAGGAAGACAGGTGGGATAGGACAGAGCTCTGCTGGGGACTTCGAGAAAGGACCAAGAGAAGACCCAAGAAGTCGCCATCGTGGTGGGAGGACTTTAGAGCAAAGGATGACAGGGCAGACTGTGAGGTTACTTCCTCTTTGGCTAACGTCTTAAGTGGCCCCTACTTTCCATTACCTCGGAGATCCAAACAATCTCTGTGAGAATGGAGGCCTGAGTGAGTCTCCCAGAAGGTCTGGTAAACTGGTGAAGAGAGGGGCTCTCAACCTCCCAAGACAGTCCTGGGGTCTCAGACTTCTACCCTTCCCCTTCCTCCTCCTTCTCCCATCACTTTAGTTTTCTTCTGTGTCTCTTTTGCCCTGTCTTCCTCTCGCCCTCTTTTTGTCCATCTGTCCATCTCCTTGCACCCTGAAGTCCCACGGTGGCTTTGTGAGCTTATTGATTCCTGGGAGCTGGGGGAAAGTGGGAGGCAGGGCTGGGGTGCAGGCTCAAGGATGGAAATAGAAGGCTATAAATTATTTGTGACAGGAAAGCAATAGTGGCAGTGCTGAGCACAAGTCCTGTGTCACTATTAGATTCCTTTTAGCCTGATGACACTGTAAAAAAGGTTAAGTGTCTGCTGGAATCATACACCTGGGGGGCCGGGGCAGCCTGGGAGCAGAACAAGCCACCAAGAGGAGGTATATCAATTCTCCAGGCCAATAATATTCCTCTCATTGATCGCCACGCAAAGTTCAAAAATCTCATTACAGCCAGGCAGACCGGGAACTTTTTACAAATCAATAGAATGATATAATGTATGTATACTTAGTACAAATGTATCTATTCATCTATCCATCCATCCACAGTCTGCCTCAGGGTTTCCAAGTTAACCTACCCACCATGCTATGGTACGTTATATATGATGCTATATTGCATTGTGTTATATGATAATAAATGGTGTGCAAAAATTCTCCCTCAGGTAGAGACAAGAAGAGGTCTTATTAGCATTGAGGTGACCTCATGCAGCTCCCCTTGGAGACAATAAGGTGGCAGTATTTCCAGGACGGTGCCACTTAGGGTTTCTAGGAGTGGCTTCAGCTGAGGCTGAAGTAGTAAAATCCACTAGCTACAGAGTATGGCCTGTGTGCTAGACAACATCCTAAGTATTCATACAAGCTGTTTGCATCATTCTCACAGGAACCTATTTTGTAGATGGTGCATGTTATAACTTGTTCAAGGTCATCCACTGTATAAAAGACAAATCTGGGATTTGAATTGCAGGACATTAACTCCAGTACCTATAGCCTCAACAATCAAGTTCTACTGTTTACAGAGAGACAGAGAGAGAGACCTTCAAAGACCCAGAATTCAAACTCTCATGTCCAGTAGGATGCTCTGAGAAATGAAGGATAGGGGCTCCCTTGGACCTCAGCCATCCTCACAGGAACATGGGAATAATAACATTTGCTGGAACCAGATGCTGATAATATATGTACACGGGATCTCCAGGCGTGTCTCTGTGGAATCCTGCTCACTACCTGGAACACAATGACCTCCCACCTTTGGAATCACTTCCTCAAGGACGCAGCAAGCTGGTCCCCAAACTTGGTCACTGGTTTGCTCGAAGAGCCTTAGGAATAAGATGTAAAGTCTCTACGAAAGTGTGCTCTATACACGTATAAACCATCGTATTATATTGCTCTGCAGCAAACTGCCACTGCACAGTCTGAAACTCATTCTGAATTCCTTGCATGGGGGAAGTCATTCCTGATCTGGTAAACAAAAGGTATTCAAGGGGAGAGAATATCTCAGACTAGCTGCTCCCTTGGCCACTGAGCCAGACAAGTGGTAAGTGGGTGGGGCTTCTGTCAGTGACTTCAAGCTGCCTAGCTATTGTAAGATCATTCTAGAGAACAAAACTACACTTGCTTCAGCAAAGGATATTCCACCCAGTGAATGCAGGTAATTGCTCAACTCAAGTCTCTGTCAGGCATGTCTCCCTGGCTGGGCCCTGGGGCGATTCAGCAACACAAGCAGCTGCAGAGTTTTCCTAGCAGGTCCTGGAGTGCGTCAGTTCCTCTCCTGACAGCCGTGCCCATTCCGAGAACTCTAAGGGCCTGACTCTACCTTCCACCCATCCTAGGAGCAGGACATTTACTTTCTTCTCCACATAGGAACCTTAGGAAACAGCCATCACTCTGCACATGGCCTTCTTCACTGTCTGCCCCATGGGTTCCAATCACATTCTTCTCCTAAGCTCAGGCTGTGCAGTTTGTGTGGTTTAGGGGTGTTGCCCAGGGTCACCCTTGGGCTACACAGGTTTCAGTTTGAACAATAAGAATGCCAGCGAGAAGGAAGGGCCAGGCCATTGTTCAGAACTGGGAGCAGGCCCTTCCTTTCTGACTAGAGCTAGAACACATTGGTTTCAGGTTATGAGTTTAACTTCTGAGGCATCTCCTCAGCCCAGAAGGGGATACACACACACACACACTCACACTCACACACACACATACACGGGAGACAAGGTCTCATATAACTCAGGGTGACCTTATAGTCCTAATCCCCCTGCTTCCACCTCCCTGGTGCTGGGATTACAGGCATACGCCACTATGCACAGCTAAAAGTCATAATTAAACTCCAATACATGAGAACATCCAACCAGAGAGTTTACAGAAGGATGTCTTCAAACAACTGCCTTGAGCTACCAGGGTATTAGAATTAGAATCCCCTAAGGTATATACTAAAATGCAATTCCCTGGGGCCCTCCTTGATCTTCCTAAGAGGTAGAATTTCTGAACTCCACTTTTTGAGAAGACAGACTTAAGCCAGGATGTAAGGAAACTCTTGCGAGAGTTGGGAACAAGTCTCAGGGCATGAAGAGAGCTCCTTACTGGTCCCTCATCTTTCCACGTTTCTCACCATCTGTTCATCTTAACTCTGACCAATGTGGGCACCCAAACTGAGGATGCTCTCATTTCCTCTGTGGAAACTGAGCTTCAGGTTAAAAGTAAAAATCATTTCAAAAGAGTTTTTGTACATTCCAGAATGAGTGGTTTCCTAGATACCATGCCTATTTCCTGTATCAACTTAGGCTTTGAAGACTGGCATTGAAGGCGATAATCCTTCTGCCACGTGTCCCTGAGAGCCCAGGCCAGACACAATTTACCAGGCTAGATGGGCCATGGGGCTGGCCCAAGGGGGCAATCGTGATGGTTTATATGATGAATGATAAGCATATGGATTGATTTAACTTCAAGATATGCATAGGTTTAAAAATTAAGGGGCAATGTGTTTAACTAACCATTTGGAAACCAGTCTGCAGTGTGTGCCAAGCCCAGAGCGTGACCAGACTAGCTCCTCTTGCCACAGGCCCTGCCCTCATCTGTCAGGGCTTCTGGCTAGAGTTGGGGTCTACCAGCTGTTCACCCTACAGTACTGCTTGGGTGACTCTGGTGCCTTGGGCATTGTCCATTATAATAGTGAATAGGTGCTGCTTATAGATTAATTTTCTTTAAAAAAAATTTTTTAGTTATTTTCAAGGAGAGAGAGAAGAAAGAGAGAGAGAACATGAGTTCGCCATGGCCTCTTGCCACTGCAAATGAACTCCAGGTGCATGTTGGACTTTGTGCATCTGACTTTATGTAGGTACTGGAAATCAAACCAGTGCAGGAAGGCTTTGCAAGCAAGTGCCTCTAACCACTGAGATATCTCTCCAGCCCTCTTCCTTTCTCTCTTTCTCTTCTTTCTTTCTCTCTTCTGCTTTTAGGTAGGGTCTCACTCTACCCCAGGCTAGAGCCCTGGCTGGCCTTGAATTTACAAAGGTCTCCCCAGTGCTGGGATTAAAGGTGTGAGCCACTATACCTGGCCAAGTTCCCTCTTGGACCCAGGTTCCCACTCTGTACCTGTCCAACCTTTGCTTCTCCACAGGCATGGCCACCTTCCTCTCGCAAGCACAAGAATCCTGCAGAGATTAGGGCCTGCACGTGACTGCCTGGCCTTCCTGTCTCCAGTCCTTGCCACCTCAGCTACTCAATCAAGGTTCAAAAACAATCCATCAGCCTGTGGATGTCTCCTCCTGGGAGAAAGGGATGTGGCTAAACACCACGTTTGCTTCCTGTTGTGGATGGGATAAACTCAGAATTCCTCAGCCTGGCTTTCAACATCTTCCCCACCCATTTCCAATTGATCTCTCTCTTTCTCTCTCTCTCTCTCACTGTTCCCCTCTTTCCCTCAGGGCCTAGCACAGTGCTGAATCCTTTCTTTTCTTACTGAGTCCTCCCAGGGATTTCAAGCTCTACAAAGGCAGATGTCATGCCTATTTTTCTTGCCATATAGCAACAAACAAGGCCTGGCATCACATAACAACTTAATAAGTATTTGTTGAATGACAAATGGGCATTATTATTAACAACAGAAGCTTAAGTGATACTGTGGGCTGATGGGTGCTTTCTGTGTACCAGGCATTGTGCTGTGTACTTTACATGGAGTTTTAAATTTGATTCTCACAAGTACACATGAAGATTATTCTTGTTATACAGTATGGAGACTCGGGGCTCCAAAGGTTAAGTAACTTGCTTAGGGTAACACAACTGTTCACTAACAGAGCCAAAATTTAAAGCTGAATGTCTCATTCCAGAATACATGCTGCTAACCAATAGATAGGGTAAGTTAGTCCTGTGAAGAAGAGATGGTAGAATCTTGAAAGGCTAAACCTCAGTAAGTGAACAGCCACAAATAATCACTGTATAAGCAATAACTATCATTTATTTTACATTCACTACGTAGCAGGCATTGTAACAGATGTGTTTTCTCCTTCAAGTCCCAACCTCAACTCAATCAAATAGGTGTGTTTCCTATTCTATTTAAGAGCCAACAGAGAGGCTAAACAACAAGCCCAAGGTCACATACTTAACAGCACTGGACTTCGGCTCCCAAGCCTGTGACTCCTACAGCTGAGGGCTGAGTAATATAGTCTCCTCTGGAAGTTTCTCAATTGATATTCCTTTGAGTTTCTTACCCATGTAAACATGAATAATTTTCTTAAGTCTTTTCACATCCATGATTTGGACAACTGAGCAAATAGCCCCGTGGGCAGCTGGCAGATAAGGCGTGTGGTCAGGACTCTGAGCAGGTTTTCCCTTTCCGTGCATGTGCCATAGTTTACTTGATAAGCATCGTGCCCGTGTTACAAACCAACTATAATTGGCGAACCATGTACACAATCTTGGGATGATTCCACATATAGATGTTTCTCAGCTTCTAGAAACTACTTCTATGATGAGTGTATCTTTATATTCATATTTGTTCTAATATGTTGAGCCAGAATTTATAACGGTGAAGACATTTACCAAAACCTACTTCGTGTATATCCATCTGCCAGGTTATGCCAATTTCTGTTAACTACGTACGCCACAGTGAGACCCATCACCTTTCCCTCCTCAGGGCATTTGAGATTCTCACATCACAACCGTGTCTGTATATTTGTCCACAGAGCAGTACTGATGTGCATAAATGTGCAGTTGTATACCTATGTATCTCTCTGTCTATGGCCAGGATGGGATGGGGGTAGAGGAGGTGGAAATGAGAGAATTATTAAATGCCAAGTAGATGTGCAATAAATTCCATTGATTTTATAAACTCCAACTTGTCTTCAGTCTCCTTCCATTCTTTATCCTGGGGGCATTGCAACAAAAACCTATTTTAAATACCTTGGCTTTCCCTCCTTCCCCTCCCCAAAAAAGTGTCAATATTTTATTTGGATTTTTAACTTCGCTCCATAACAGTTGTTTGACCTCCTGACTCGTGCAAGTCACATAAATTCTGGGACTTTATTCAGGAGCCATGTTCCTGCTATTGAATAAGCAATTTGGGAGGGTGAATTAATGACTTGTGCTGTTGCTGGAAAGTCCCTGAAGAAATATTAAAATTGCTTGCAGACTGAATCGATACTCAGTGAACACCCAGCAAGAGGGCTTCAGCTCTGAACGGCCACAGAGGCAGGAGACGGAGGGGGATTCCTGCACCCAGCTTAGCGAGCTCCCCCACAACCCCCACATTTCTCTCCATCCCTGGAGCCCTGTCATTTTCAGTAACAGCAAGGTCTTATTAAACCCCAACCAGGATGGAGCTGATTTGTCCTGTCTCAGCAAGCAGGCTCAGGGGACAGTTTACTCTCTACTAGCCACCAGAGCCTGGAGGCATTATCAGAGGTGATGGTCTAGATACATCCACCTGCTGGAGACAGGGGACAGTGCTGCAGCTTCCCTGCAGCTGGGCTGAGCTTGGGGACACTGCAGCTATGATCTCTTTCTGCGAGGTGTGCAGAAGCTTGGGTGTTTGCAATGCCTACTGCTTCTGTATACGTCTGACCAATGTGTACCACTTACTACAGGGACTGCCTGATGTTAGCCTTTGCGTATGAGTGGCCTGTGGGATGGAGAGTTTGAATTGTGTAGTGGGTTATGATGGGTGGCATTGTGTTGATACATTCCAGCAGCTAGCTACAGCCTGTGACTTGTTTTGTGGTATTGTGTGGAGGTGACGGCACTTTGTGTAACACTGACTTGGAGGAATTTGAGTATTGTTTGGTGGCAGTGTCTGTGTTTCTACTTTGAATTATTGTGTTCATTGATCATATCTGCATCCCTTTATTCGTAATGTATGTCTCAGAGATTAGGTTAATGGGTGTCTCCTTGGTGATGTGGGTTGAGTAATGATGTTGGATCTGGGTGGTAGTTGGGTGATTCGGTAATTGCTTTAATAGCTTTCTTTATGTGGCTGTGGGTGAAAGGGCCAATCCTTTGGCTTTCTCTTTTCTTTCCTCTTTTTTTTTTTTTTTTTTTTTTGAGGCAGGATCTCACACTAGCTCAGGCTGACCTGGAATTCACTATGTAGTCTCAGGGTAGCCTCGAACTCATGATGATCTTCCTACCTCTGCCTCCCGAGTGCTGGGATTAAAGGCATGCATCACCACGCCCGGCTTCTTTGGCTTTTTCTTAACCTTAATCTATCCTGGCCATTTGCACTGCTTCTTTCCAGAGAAAATATTCTAGGATGCAGGACAGTGTCTTCCTGATGAACAAAAATGGATTTCTGTCCTTGGAGTGAACAGTTTTGACTTCACCACACTGGCTCAGGTCCGCGAGCCGCCCTCCTCACATCTGCTTAGTCTAGAGACTAAAGCTCTGTGCAAAGTCTAGATCCCAGTGGGGCATGGGGAGGATGGCTGGGAGAAACTCCCCAGTCCCAGTGGAGTGACAGTATGAATTATAGCTCCAAGACTCTCCATTCCACCCCACTCTGTGGCACACTTCCTCTCCAGCTGTTTACAGCAGCCTGCATTGAGGGGCACTGGCCATGGTCATGCAAAGCATGACCTTCTGTCAGGCTGCAAGGTCCTTGTTCTAAACTTCTAAGTGAATGTATGAAATCACAGCAAGGCATGAGCCTTTAAAATACAGTTTTCAAGAGGTAACTCAGGCTTGCATTTTCTTTGATAGGAACTGTGTCACAGCAGATAAACACATGGGCCTTAGCACTAGTAAGTACTGCATGAGTTTGAAACCTCGTTCTGGTACTTAGCCTGTGACCTTGAGCAAGTGACTTAACTTCTCTGTACTCCATCTACAAACATTGCTATGAAGTCCTATGGGGTTGCTCAGAAGGCTTAAAATCAATTAATATGTGTAACACACTTATACTTCACCTATTGCAGAAAAATCTGGCCAGCTATGGTTATACTGATGATGGTGATGAACATATAGGACTTACTGGGTACAGCAGCCATAATATTGACCAGATACAAATGTATGCAAGTGTGCTGGTGTGCATAAAACGCTAAAATCATTCCAGATGCATATATGTGTGTGGGTGAGAAGTGTAAAATCTATAGTCAGGTAGCAAAGCACTTTTCCAGAAAGGTACCATGCTTTTCCAGAAGTATTCAGGTAAGCAGGACAGCAATTAGCAGATTTGCCTGAATTTATCAAATATCTGTTCACTGCTCCCTTTCCTCCTGATCCTTTGTTTGATCTCCATTTCCTCTCCTTCTCTCTCCTCTTCTTCCTGTCAGCCTCCCTTCTCTCTCCCCTCTATGGCATTTAAGAATCAGGGGAACCCTTAAAACCCATCACATAAGGATTTCCCTCACTACTATTTTGTTTTATCTTTAAAAAAAAAAAAAACCCTACTAATGCAAAGCACTACAACCCACGAAAATGCCATGAAGTCTGGAAAATGCCAACCTTCAACTCTTCAAACAATAGCAGGCTCATCCCAGAGGAGGAATGTGTGCTTGTATACACACGTGCTCTCTCTCTCTCACACACACACATACACACACACATGCACACACAGAGACTGTGTTCCTAAAGGGGCCAGTTACCTAAATCATTCTATTTAATGGTCAGAGAACTGATTCATGGAGATTTTTACCTCCTGGAAAACGTATAAAACAGACTCATTTCAGCTCACAACACACACTAATTCTCATTGGTGCTCATGATATGCAAGCCTGCTCACAGCATATCCTTTGGATCCTTCAAGCTTTTTTTCTGTGTGTGTGCTGTGGGGGAGAGAATGTATGTTCATAAGGATGTGGGTGCACCTCTCCACGTGAAGACCAGAAGTTGACACTGGTTGTCTTCCTCAATCGCTTCTCCACTTTCTTTACTGAGGCAGGGTCTCTCGCTTGAACCTGGTGCTCTCCGATTTAGCTAGTCTAGCCAGGTAGCCAGCCCGGGGGATCCCTGTTCTCTGCTTTCCAAGCACTGGCATTATGGATGGGCAGCTGCCACGCCCCACTCAGCACTAATGTGAGTAATGGGGATCCAAACTCCAGTCCTCACATGTGCTCAGTCATCTTCTCAGCCGTTAAGCATTCTTTCTGTTTGTTTGTTTTTCTTTTTTTCTAAAGGAGTGTGTGTGTGTGTATGTGTGTGTGTGTGTGTAGGCCAGAGGACAACCTTAGATGCTGTCTCTCAGGTACGCTGTCTACCTTCTTTGAGACAGGATCTCTCACTGGCCTGGAGGTCACCAATTAGGCTAGACTGGTGGCCAGCGAGCCCCAGGGATCCACTTGGTCTGCCTTCCCAGCACTGGGAGGACAGTGTAGGCACATGGCATTTTACTCAGGTCCTCATGCTTGCAAGGCAAACACTTTACCAACGGAGCTATCTCCCCAACCTTTTCTTTTTTTCAAACATAGTTTCACTACATAGCCCAAGCCCAAGCTGGCCTTGAATTCAAGATCTTACTGCCTCGGCTTCCTGACTGCTGGGAATACAGTGTGAGTCAGAACACCTGAGCCTTCGATTTTAAAGACTGAACGTCAGTGCGCGCATAAACCAGAAAGCACACATATTGACATGGACACATGACAGGAAATGCACACTTAATGATTGTTACAATAAGAACAATTAACATTTATTGAGATCTTAATATTGGCCTAAGTCTCATGAAAGCCTCAAAGAGACCTATGTGATTAACCCCATGTTACATGACTGCGGAATCCCAGGTCCAAAAAGGACAAGAGATTGGCAAGTTTCTCTCCAGAGTCCCTTCTTTCACTATATTACATAGCATTGTGTGATTTGCTTAGCACACAGTAGGTGCTTAGCAAGGCATTTCTGAATAGATGAATATCTAAGAACTTGATATTCTCCCATCAGATGGTAGAAGAGATTCCCTAATGGAAGCCAGGCTAACAGACAGATGAAGCCTATTTCGATGAAGCAATCTTGCTTCTGACCATCAGTGGTCAAGGAAGGAAAAGTGCCTAATGGCTGTGTTTGTTCTGACACTAACTATTGTCATCGCCAGGCCCTGTCCATCTTCCTCTCAATCCAGAAATCAGACCCAATTGCATCCAAGATGCTCTTACCACACTTTGTTCCCTAAAATATTTTTCTTTGAAAATAGATGTGTTTCCTAATGTGTTGATTCTGCGGCTAGATAAAACCTGAGAAATCCAATCAACCAGGAGGACATTTCTAGATCACCAGATCTTTGGCATCCTATAGGACAATTTTTTTTTTTTCAAGGTAGGGTCTCACTCTGGCCCAGGCTGACCTGGAATTCACTATGTAGTCTCAGGGTGGCCTTGAACTCATGGTGATCCTTGTACCTCTGCCTCCTGAGTGCTAGGATTAAAGGCATGTGCCACCATGCCCAGCCTGGACAACTTTTATAGAGGATGGACTAAAGTTTTAGTTTTCATGCAGATATTTGGGAGTTGCCATGGTCGTTACCCTGTTTGTCAGCAAGTGCACATGCATTTCTCAGACACACAGGTGCAACACTAAAGAGGAGAAGAATAGCCCAGAAAAAACCAGACTAAAGAGGACAGGGGCAACAGCTATTTGTAAAATCAGTCAAGCAGATGGTGTTCCCAGAATGGGTTGCTACCTTGGAGATCCACTGGAACGTGGATCCAACTTACAAGAGACTCATGTGATTAAACACCTTTAATACCCTCGTGCAGCTGTGTCCTTGACTGGCTACAGAACCGGACCAATCAGCTTCCTGCACAGGGAGCTGATGGATCAATCCCAGTATCCCGCACAGACAGCAGTCTGCCCACGATGTGGCCAACCCACTCTCTCCACACTGACACTGTCTGGATGCCTGCAGACCTGCGCACTCCGGCTCTCTGCTTATTGTCAGTCCAGGCTGTAGATTTTACAAAGCTTGGTGTAAATCTGCTTTGTGACTTTGTACGTGCACCCCTATTTGTGATTTAGCGCTCTGCCTTCTCTCATCTCTCCTGCCTCTATTTTCTTTCCCTCTCTGCGTTTTAATGCTATTTACAACTTCCTTACTCATAGAGCAGCACGGCTATTTTTCAGTGTCTCTAAATGATATACCCAAATGATTTTCCTTACCTAGGTTTCTCTCTCCTCTCAACTTAATTTATGTGTTAGTAAGTAGGAACTTTACATCGCTCTGTTCAATAGCATTAAGGGTTACTGCTTTTATCAAAGGAATCATGGCACTAAAAGACTCCTTGCAAGGGCCATTTGTTTATTCTTATGAGCAACCGGCTCTCCCTACGTGTAAGAGGCTGCGTGTGTGCAGGCGTGCATGCACAATGTCCTCCTCAGTGTATGCCTCTATGCTCCACTGCCCTGTGTCAATGCCACTTGGCACTGGCAGGAAGAGCCCAGAAAAGCCATGATGTGGACAGCAGCTGATCCTTGAAGTACTGGAGATAAATCCAGGCAGTGGGCTCTCCCTCTTGATGACCATCTAGTGCTTTTAGGAGCAGGCACATATATACCTGGCGGGGCTGCTTCCTCCAGATACCCCTCCCATGCAACCCTTCATCTCTGAGCTGCAAGGAAGGTTTATGATCATATTATTCGCAAGCTTTTTTTTTTTTTTTTTTTTTTGCAGTAGAGGGGTCTATTCTTCTGGAGTTGTGAGAAGGTGAGGAGGGGTGGGAACTCTGGACAATGCTTCCTGACATGAGTCACCTATTGCTTTTCCTCCTTCTCTTTTAATTTTTTTCCATGCCTTCTCCCCATGCCTAACTCTGTTTGACCTTGAACTTTGGCTTTTCCCTTCACACAAGAATCTGTTACAAGAGGCACAGTACCTCCAAGGAAGCACTTGCCTGGACTTACAAGCCAGGAGACCAGTCGCCACAAGGGCTAGCCCATCACTCCACTCCTAGAAATAAATCCCATTGTATTTGCATTTTAATTTTCCACATAAACAAAGGCTCAGAGTACTCGCTTGGGCAGCATCACTGGACGAATTTAATTAGAAATGAAAAGTTTATAGGGCCCTCTTTAATGCGATTAATGCTCAGTTAACATTTATCACATTCGTATACTGGAACCGCCTTTTCTAAGCAGCCACTGGCCATGAAATGAATTTCTCTCAACTTTTTTTGTACCCACCCTGGGAGGTCATCTCTTCTTAAAGAGTTTGGATGACCTTCGGGGCTGTTTCCCTGGGGCCCAAGAGTTACCTGGTCCTTGAAGCTAGGTTCAGAGAAAGGGAAGGCAGAGGAACAAGCAGATGTTACATTCTGGATGGGAAGGCAGGGGAGGCACAGTGAGGGTGACCCCTGTTCCTGGGAGGACCTGGACTAGAGCCAGGGCTATGCATTCTGTAGGCGGCTGAGCGCCCAGCCCCACAGCCTGGCTGCAAGGCTTCACAGCCTCCTGATACTGCACTCTGCAGTTCCTGGCTGTGGCCTCAAACCAGGCTTGAGCAAGGGCTGCTGGCCCGTGTCATCCTACCGAGCGCTCTCCTCTCTTCCTGTCGTCTTCTGCTGTCTACTTTCTGCCCCTTTTCTCTTTCACCTGGGAGTCTGCCAGGCTTGCCCTCCCAACACCATACAGCAAAGCACCTCCTTCGCTCTCACTCTGCCAGACCCAGAAAGTCACTGGGAGTGGAAGGCCGCCTGCCTTCCAGAAGAGGAGGGGAGGGAGGAACATGACACCGCCATTGGTCCCTGGAGAATAGATGGCCTTCCTTATCTTATCAGCTTCTCTTCATTCTTCAATTAGAGCCAACTGAGATTAGCTTCCTACCCATCCAGCTAACCCAAGGGAGGAGGAAGAAGGGAAAAAGGAAGAAGGATAAGGGACCTAGGGGTGTCCCCTCTGCAGATGATAGCAGATAACTGTCTTGGCCTTTGGCCCCATCCAAACTAATGCTCCCTTTGAGGCCTGCTAGACACAACCAAAGCAGCCACTACCAGTTCTCGTGTCTCGCACACAGCTTGACTGGCCCCCAGTAGAGCAAATACACTCTGCTCACAAGGGCCCACAATTCTCCGGCACAGGTGTGCTCGAAGATTGCTGGAAGCCTTTGTGGACCTGCCCTGCCCTTTACCTATTGACCCATTAAGATATCTACCGTCCTTTTGACCCTGCACTCTCTGGATAATATTCATTAACACCCTGAACAAGCAGGCGACCCAAGTGATGGCAAGGATACTGACCTTTCAGTCAGAAGCCTTCTGCATAGCAAACTACTAGCTCCTGGCTTGATAAGTTTGGTTCCTTCTAAGAGTCCCCAGCAATGCCAGGACAATGTAGCCAGCTTTTCAGGGCAGGAAAGCCAGGCTCAGCCAGATGCCACCAGCCCACATACTCTTTCTGAAGCAGGAGTGCCGATTTACCAACTTCCCTTGGGGCAGCACACTGAACCCTGAGAATTAGGACAAAGCCTGGCAGGACAAGGAGCACCGTGGGGGACTCATGCCTGACCATCTTCCGGGTCCATCAAGTCCCATACAAGGCTCTTGATCTCCTTCAGTTTCCTACCCTTACCAGCCAGATATGGACTTGGAATCTGGGCTCAGCAGAGACCTCAGAGCCGACAGGGAAAGCCAGAATCCAGGAGGACACCCCCAGTGCTCACTGTCACTTGACTGAGCTCTGGAGTCCCTTTGCTGTCTGCCCTCTCTCTTATGTCTCTCCATCCCTCCTCTGTGCTGTCTTGCCTCTGCACGACACCTGCAAGGTGAATACAGATCTCTTTCCAGCCAGCTGACCTGGGCATGTCCTGCCAGAAGCTGCCTGCAATATCCTCTGGCTTTCTCTGCTTTGTGGCCACTGCAGAGGGAGCTTCTTGTGATTAGGGAGGGCTGAAGACAAGCAGAGCAAGAAGTCTGTAGCAAAGAGGCTATGGGCTTCAGGAAGAAGGCCTCCAGTACAGAATTCCAGGAAGTAGGGACTTCCATGCCTTCTTTTGGCCTCATTTTTAATCTCTTTTTAGACCTGCCAAGGACCAGGCTGGAGCACCTGCATTGCAGTAGTCCCACGGTCACTGCCATTGCCAAGGATTTGCAGCGTACTGAGGGGCAGGTGGTCATGGCCATGCTCATGCTCCCTCTGCTCCCTCTCAAGAAAGGTCTGCCCAGCTTCTTGCCCTACAACCGTGTATGTGTAGGTGGTACATGCATATATGTGGGTGGATTCAGGTGCCCATGTGCATGTGTGTGGAGGCCAGAGGAGGTCTTCTGTCTTATTACTCTGAAGGAGTCTTTCACTGAACCTGGAACTCACCATTTTTCACTTAAACTGGCTGGCAGCGAACCTCAGCAATTTTCCTGTCTCTACTCTCCCTCAATACTGGGGGATGTCAGGTGGGGGTCGCACAAATGTGCAGCCATAGCCAGCCCACAAAAGTGTGGGGGCTGGGTATTGAACTCAGGTCCTCATGCTTGTGCAGCAAGCATTCTTCCCCCTGAACCATCGCCCTAGCTCCCGGCTCTGCGACTTCATCCCACTCTGCCACTCCCCTTCCTCCACTTTCATCTCAGAAACTTGACCATCTTTCTCCTCCCCAGCTAGCTTTCCCTTTTCTCCTTAATCACCTCTGAACCTCACCAGCCTGAGCTACCAGCTACTTGGGACATTAGCTCCCTCCATCCACCTCTAAGACCCTGCAGGGGACCAGAGGCCCCTTTCTCAAAACTGTAGCTGCATGCTTTGCGCTCCAATCTGAGCAATGCTGTCTAAACCAAGCCACCTCCAAGAGCCGCTATCACCTCTCAGCCTCTCACCTCTTACCTCATGCTTATGGTCTACATCATACCTCCTCTCGGCTAAAAAGAGTTATGCTCTCTCACACCATCTTCCTCCTCAGGAGCTTCCAGACTAAGAAACTCAGGAAACACCTGGTCCCCTTGCACTTGCACTGAGTCACTGCTCTTGCCTAAAGCAGACACAGACCAGAGGCTGCCAACTGCTGGCCAGGATGGAATCAGGCCTAAAGCTGTGTTTTATCTAGCCAACACAGAGTTGTTAAAAATTGTCTTTTGGGATGGAGATGGCTTAGCGGTTAAGGCACCTGCCTGCGAAGCCTAAGAACTCATGTTTGAATCTTCAGGTCCCACATAAGCCAGATGCACAGTGACACAAGTGCGCAAAGTCGCAAATGCACACAAGGGGGCGCACATGTCTGGATTCATTTGCAGCAGCTGAAGGCCCTGGTGCACCCATTCTCCACCCCCCCCCACCGCCAAATAAATAAATCAGTAAAATTGCCTTTTTGTGTTAGTGCCCATAGCTTGAGCTTATGCTCCAGCTCCCACAGCCAGCCATGTACCTCAGTGTCAGAACCCAGGGAAACATTTGTTTGCTGGTCCCTGTAGCTGCATGCACCTCCATCATTGCCCTTGGCAAACACCTGTTTGGACTTTAGGGACCTACTTTCCTCGCCCCCATATTTCTGTAATAAAGTGGAACCACCCTGGAATAGAGCCACTTCACCTGTTTCTCTTCATATATAAGCACAAAATATTATCTCATTATATTATTGCTCAAGACACACAACAAAGTGTCCAGCTGTCCCCATGGTTGAAGGGAGTAGAATCTGGCTCAAGGACCACTCCCAATCTCCTTCCCTTCCTTCCTCTCTTACTGGATAGCTCCTGGATACACAGCCTTCTCCTCCTCCTCCAAGCCAGGCCACTTTCCTTTTGCTGCCTATAAGCCAGCAGCTTCCCTGCCCAGCTTTCCTCAAGAGGCCCCGTGGCAGCTGCTTCTGCTACTGAGCTCCACCTGGCTTCCAAACCTTCTCCAGTTCCACCATGTGTCTGTCACCCAGAGCCTCTTCTTTCCTCCCCTATCACTTGGAAAGGCTCTGGAGGCTAGACCTGGGCCTGTCGCAAAGCTCTGCCCACAGCTGTTTTGCATGGCTACTGCCATGCCTCCTGACGGGGCACCTGTGCGTCCTTGGATCACAGTTTTGGAGGAAGAGTTGCACCATGAAGAACATTTTCTTGGATGTGCCCTAAGTAGCCTCACCAGTAGGACTGGTGCTCAAGTGGAATATGAAGATGCCCAGACGCTCACAAACGTTACCACCACAAATGCGGCACTGTTACAGCAAAGCTCCTCTTATAGGGGCTAAAGACCATGGGGTGTTAGGATGCAAATAAAACTTGAAGGAAAATTTGGCCACTGTTTGCCTAAATTGTGAAATGGGCCACCTTTGGCCCAACCCTTTAATTGCTGTGAATTGACCCAATGGCCCAGTGACTGACTTACTGATTGGCATTCTGGGCCAAGGACAGGATGCCTAGTCTTTGCCTATAACTTCAGGTCACATTCTGGAACCTTCCTCCCTGTTCTCCTCTTAGCTTCAGAACTCTTCACCTAAGAACAGATACAAGTAGACATGCGAATGCACACAACCCCCACATGTCTAATACAGTGTGGTATTCCAGCAGCAACAGGAAAAAGAAAAGGAAAAAAAAAATCTCTGCCCAGTGACTCAGTGGCAGATAATGCCAGGTGACTCAATTTTTCTCCTGCTGAGAATTTCTCTTGGTGTTTGAGCAGAGTTGAGAAATACCAATCCTTGGGTTATAAGAACCCTTCTACCTTCTCTGGACACTGCAGTCACCATAGCTGCACCTGTGGCTGCCTCCCCTTTATAAATCTGAGCTCTCGACATGTGGCCTGGTGGGGCAGAAGATGTGAAAAGGCACAACAGGTATTGAAATAATTGGGAGGGCAGATGGGCACCTTCTACCGGATTCTTCTAAGAAACTGGACATGAGAAAAGATTTCTTTCCAAACATACACTTTCCTCTTAATGTATGAACTGCAACTCCATGTAGTACCAAGGGGAAGCTCAGAGCAGCCCTGAGCACTAAGGCCCAGCTGGAAGAAAGCTAGGAATAGATAATTGTGTGCCTGGGTTAAGATACTCCTCCATAAGTCCTGCTAAGAGGACTGGAAAGCGGGACCTCTATTCCTGTAGGCTATAATGTCCCTGTTTCCAAAGCACGTGCAGTGAGGGGGTGACTAACCCTACACACTAGTTGCTATATTATGTTCTTTGTATAGAAGCTATGATGTTCTAACCCATAAGCACATTCCATCACATGTATAACCACTCTATCCCATGTACACCACAAATCTGTTCCCCATTTGCCTTCCAGACACACGTTCCCATCACCTCAACTTCTGGTGCTGCCTCTCCTTCCCTGGGTTGACTTTTCACAGCAATATCCCATCTCATGCCAATGAACACACAAAGCCCCTGCTTTCCCTGCCTCCCCAATCTTCCCTTCTCTGAGCATGCCCCATTCTCCTTCTGAAGGAGCCACTCCTGCCTGGTCCTATCTCTACTTGGCTAATTCCCCTTGTGGCCCCTCTATTGAACTGTTGTGTTGTCCATTTCCTTGTGACAAGGGCTCTGGTTACACAGTTATTGATTGGTTTTCATGCAGACAGATGGGCCCTTCCTGGGCTCCCATCGAAATCCCTGGCTATATGAACTGATTGTTGCCTCTTGGGGAGTAGGATTGCACTAGAGACCACCCTCCATGCAGCCTCCTCTGCCCAAGCCAAGGATGGCAATAAATGGAGGCAGCCTGAACAATCATAAAAGCAATTGAGTAGGTTACCTGTGCAGACACAAGATTTATGCTGCTTCATAGCTGATGTGATTGTTTTATTGAGTTCACAGAATATTGAGACAGTATTTATTTATTTGTTTATTTAGGGGTTTCTCCCTCTCTTTTCTTCTTGGCATCACTCTCTATAATCTATCTGGAGCTTCAGTTAGAACAATCCCTCATGCCTGCCTCTTCTCAAAAGTTGCCAGCTGAGATAGAAACTCGGGACAACCAGCCATTGAAGGCCATATTGGGCCCGATACCCACACGCTAGCAAACAGACCCAAACCACCACTGTTCAAGAAGCCCAGACTAGGAAGATGACTGAGGCGACATAGATGGGCTTGTCGGAGTCAGACCCACAGTCATGTCTATTTCACCAGCTGCCCTAAGGATGGGTGTCCTTCACAGCAGGGACTGCCTCTGCAGGAGAACAGAAAAAAAGACACCTGTTTGTGTCCCTTCCCCCGATCTTCTAAGCTCACAAGGATCCACAAGGCACATTCTCTGTCCTTATTTTTCCCACTGCTCTGTGGATAGAAGTCTTCTTCTCATTTCGCCAACTTGTCCTGGCTCTCTTTCCTGAGATAGCAGTGTTGGCAAACAGCTGCAAGAATCTGGAGCCGTGACAGGCGATGCCACACCTCTGTCCCAGCTTCATGCCAAACTAGGCCCAAGAGTCAAACATGTAACATTCTAGACCTGAGTATCAGAAAAGCAAAAACAGATCCTGAAGTCTAAGACATGTCTCCATCCTTCCCATGACCATCATTAGTGGCTATCAGTTTACTTGGAAAGACAAGTGGAAGATCGCTGTAAACCCTACAGCCCTGCCAGTGACAAAGAGCCGGGAATCACCCAGCCAGAGCCCCTGCACGGCGCAAGCTCGCGTCACTTAGTGCAGCACTGTGGCTGCAGCCCACCAGAAGCCAGGGCTGCCAGTGCCAGCAGGACTGTGTTCTCTCCGGCTGAACAGGCTAGGGAAGAGCACCTGTGGTGGGTGGTGTGCTAGTCACACACTCTGCAAGGGGTCCACTGTAAGGACCTAAGGGTGCAAAGTTCCTGGCCTCAAAGAACATAAACCAGCCTCAAAAGTTAAAAAGCCATGCATTTAGGATGAGATTGCTCAGAGCCCGCAGCACCCTTCAAGGACTTTCAGTAAGTAGACTCTGGCTAGAGTTGGAGCTGCTCTTTGAAAGAAGCTGTGGTCCCCGCCCAGAGCAATAGTTGAACCTGAAGGCTCAGGCATATGATCAGGAAAATCCTTCCTGCTAGTTAACAGCTCAGCCTGGTAATGAGGTAACTTCCCCCTTTTCTGTACACGGATCTCACTCTATTTCTCCCTACCTCCAGATCACTTTCCACACCAGGTTTCAATCTGAAGTCACCTGTTTATAAACGTTTGCTCTCCACAGCAGTGCTATATATGCTGATGAGCTGGCAACTCTTCACTCAACAATCAGTAACTTCAGCATTTAGAATGATTCAGATAAATTCCATGTGCTAAGCAACACAGTCAATGTTCAGGATTCCAGACAGTGGTCTCTGGAAACAGGGAGGGCTACCTGACCCATGCCATTGGCTCAGAGTCTTGTCTATAAGGATTCGCTAGTGGAGAATTCAGGTTGGACAGCCAAGCCTTTATCGCAACAGGATCAGAGAATGCCAAAACCATTTTTAAAGCATGAAAAGCAATTTAGTTTATAGCCATAACAGCATATTTCAAGTGCGGCGACAGCATCTGTTTTGGGGAGGAGAAGATGAAAACCTTTGGCTCAGGTGGGTGAGCAGGTGTGGGCTTCTTTTCTTGCCAAGGCTGGCTCCTGAACACCCTTACTCATAACTTATTTAAAAAAACACAGACACCCACAAACAATAAAGCTCTGAACTCAAGAACTCTATGCTCCCCAGTGCACACCACTTTCTGTGCAAAGGAAAAGTTCCAGGTTCTCCTAGAATTCCTCAGAATTCTGTTAGAATTCTCAGAGCTGAGAAAGGCAACGTTCCTCACACGACCAGCCCAAGCAGAAAGGTTCTGCCTTTATCAGGCCTTTGCACGAAACACTTCTCTCATACACCTTCCCTTCAGTGCAGAGCTCCTACAGGAATGAGGCTCCAGGTTGGACTACCCAGATGCATCCTGGAGGCACCCAGAAGTCCTTCCAAAATAAAAGAGCCATAGGAGGATTCTTCCACTAGCAAACCTGAGAATAGCCTGATAGTTAATGGTGACTAAGGCATGAAGCCCAACTATGGATGGAGCCAGAGTTGCCTACACATGCAGCCACTGGCTACCTGGCCCTCGGCCCCCACTCCTTGTCCTCTTTCAGCAATGTCTACCCAGAGATAAATGCCTGTTCCTCCACAAGCCAAGGAGCCTTCTGTGCCCCTCTGATGACAAGACTCCCTGCTGGGCAGATTCTGTGTGTCAGAGCTACCAAGCGGAGGCCATACTCTTCCCCCATGATCGTCCCACTGGCAGCTGGTCTAGGCTCTCCCATTTCTCTGGAGTTTGATCATGGGGTTACCTGTCCCTCTTTCTCTATGGCTTTCCAGAATGAAACATCTCAAACCTGTGCCTAAATCAGCCTCCACCATGATCTCAGCCAACAAGAGGTATGTGCTGGAGGGGACAGGGAAAGGAGGAAGGCACTAGGCAGGACTACCACCACACCTCTCTGGCTTCTCCATTCCTCTGCTTCATTTAAGACCAACAGATCACCTCAAGCACTTATGCTTTGGGCTCCTCTGAAGGCTTGCAGGTCCCTTCACTGACAGCAAGCACATCTCTCAAAGGTTCTCCAGAGTGCCGCTGCTCATCTGCCCTCCACCGGGCCCTCTCTGTCCAGCCGCTCTCCTCTCGCGACCTCAGTTCTAGCTCTCAGCCAGTCTAGTTTGTGGCAAAGTCTTCTAAAGGCTCTGAAAATGATGCTTTGTCCCCTTGCCCTCCTTTACTGCCACTCCAGCCTCAGCCCTCATACTTCCTCAGCCTCCTCTTGACTTTCAAATGCTTACTGTATTCCCAAGCCACCCAGTGTTTTTCTCCCATTCTTTGGAAAGTGTCTGAATGTCAGACAGCCACGTTGGCTGTACCTGGCTGAGCCAGGTCCAGGGAGCTAGAGAGTTTCGGAGGGTGTATAATTAGCTGATCAGTATTATGTTACCCTGTTCATAACTGAATAACCATTTTAATACAGATGGCACACACTGGGATAATTTCTGGGGTCGCCTTGCAGTGCATTACAGCACAAGTGTGGCAGAGGGAATCTGCTTTAGCCAAGGTACATTCTACCAGCATATTTTACCTGCTGTTTTAAGGATGATTTGGGATAATTCCATATCATTTGCAAAATATTTTTTAAAAAGTGGTAAGTGATGCCAGTTTTAGAAAAAGCACCAACTGGATTATTAGTTGTCTTAAGAATGGGTCTGTGAAGAATATAAAGAATTATGGGGTATGACGCTCTTAGCCCTCTTATTTGTAGAATAGGGGTGTTGCTTCTGGCTGGTGTATGACTTGGGCTGAGTTTCTGCGGGCAACTGTCAAGTTGTGCAGCTCTGCAATTCTGAAGCCAAAGCTTCCAGTCCAATTGCTACTTGAGTGTTCTTTAGCTGTCCCAGATAGGGTTGGGGTGCGCATGCATGGAGCATGCTCATGTAGTCTCCCAGGTAGCACACTGGAGTGGTCTGGGGGTTAGGAGACCCAACTATCCTATAAGTTGAGGTGACTGCAGCCTCTTTGGTCCCCGTGTACCTGAGCCTGTCATCAGTGCAAAGACTTCAACCTCAAGATAGAAACACTTGGCAGTTGGGACATCTCCCAAGGGTCAGCCACAGTGTCCCAGCTCTCACTCTTTGCCTGGTATCCCAGTCCTTGTCAGGCTCCTCTAATCTCTGCCAATTGCTGGCTGGTGGCTGGCATTTGTGCCACAGTCCTGGATGCCAGTGCTTCTAGGCCGGAAATTTGTGTGGAGCTGGCTAGTAAGACCTGGGCTCCTGGGAGGCAAGCTTTGTGGGAGTTGGCTGGGCTGGTGAGGGAGCCAAGACCAGTGGCTGCCCCTAGGGAAGGGCACATGCCTTTAGAAAGGGAAGTCTGTTTGGAGGCCATGAATAGACAGTGGTCATTTTAAAGGCTTTGCTAGGGGCTGTGATTGTCTCTAGATCCCGAGGCGGGTAATCTTGGAGTCTTAATTACCACAAACACTTGGATTCATTTCCAGGACACCGGCAGGAGAAGCCTGGCAGAGAAAACCCATGCTCTGAACTAGAGGTAGCCTTGTCTATCTGTCTGTCTGTGCCTCCTAGGTCCACCCTTCCTGCCCAAAGGATTTCAGGCTGAGAGCCTGAAGGAAGGATGGAGGCCGATAAAGAGTAGAGAGCTGGTTCTGGGAAATGGCCCAGCAGGCAGGAGTGGGAAGCTGAAGTCCTGCCCGAAGGCCCAGGGGGTGTGCTCACCTGTTGATGGAGGAGACGCTGGGCACTGTGTCATTGTCGCAAATGCCTTCAGCTAACAGCCGGTCTCGAATCTCCCAGGCGAACATAGTTGGATTCTGTCGCTTGTATTCAGCAATCTTGTCCACCACTTTGGGCGTTGCCACCTTGGGCTTAGAGCCACCAATCACTCCAGGCTTGATGCTGCCAGTCTCATAGTACCTGCCCCCGGAAGGCCCAGCCAGGTCAGCACGAAGCTGGTGGTGGTAGGGCCAGGGGGGGCTGCAGGTTCCAAAGCCACTCTCCCTCCCAGAACAGCAGGGTGGAAAGAAAAGGCCCTGTGTGGCTGAGCAGACTTCCAGAGGGTGCTTGGCTAGGGCCAACTTGGGAGAACTAGAGGATGCTTCCCCCTGGGATACAGCCACCATAAGGGCCGGAGTACACAGGCCAGAGTAGGCACTCTTGTGGGTGAAAAGTTCAGTCTGTTTGGCTTTTCATTTGGGGAGCTGAGAAGGAACAGTGCTGGAAAGGCTGAGGCTAAGTACCATCTCCAGCCCTTTCCTTCTGAGTGCCAGGGTACTGGGAGAACCAGAACCCTCCTTCTGCCTCCCAAATGCTAGCTTTTCTCATCTTGGGGCCCCCTTTGGCTCCCCACCCGGTTCCTCCAACCCCAGTCCACATTACATTAACTAGCTGGGGAAAACTCCCGGGCTTTCCGAATGAGGGTGCCTCCTCTAGAGAGCCCTGGAGCAGGTAGGCACTGAGTAGACCCTATCCCAACCTTGCCCCAGGTCACCACTTGAGTGCCCAGTGGGGCAGCTGGCTCTCTCTCTGCACCCCTTTCTCTCAAGCTACATGTGGTCAACTTTAGCCAAGTCCTGGGAAGGGAAGGAGGCTGGATGTCTCCCAGATGCACCGGCCCTCACCTGCCCAGGATTTTGCTGACACAGCCATGGCTGACCCGGAGCTGCCGGGAGATGTCACAGGGTCGCACACCCTGGTGGGCCAGCTCCACGATGCGCTGCCTCACCACGTCAGGTAGGGGCCGGCCGTTCACAAACACCCCCCCAAGCTGGTTCACACCCCCGTGCCCTGCTGGGGAGAGACAAGAAAAAAAAAACACAACACCCCACACACAGCAGGGACCGACCATTAGTCAGGGTCCGAGGCCCGGGATAAGCGAAGGGAGCAGGCATGTCCCTGAACTCGCGAAGGAGAAGTGGCAGGGGGGTCCGGCCACCAGAGCGGGGATTAAAGATCGCAACCCCGGAGGGTTGTGAGCGTCGGGAACTGGCCGGGGGAGGCGCGGAGCAGCCGACGCTCCGACGCTGGGCGGGCCGAGGGCTGGGGAGGAGCGCGACTCTCAGACAAGTGCAACGCAAGGGAGAAAGTGCGGGAAGAACGAAGAAGCCAGGAGAGAGAAAGGAGAAAGACAGAGGGGGAAAGTGGCAAAAGGGAAATAATGGTAATGGATGTAAGGAAGTGAGGTGAAAGAGGGCGCAGCAGAGGACAAAACCGGCGCGGGGTTACATCCCGCCTGCGCCGCAGGCCAGGTGCAGCGCCGGTGTGTGCCAAAGCTTGGAGGCAGATGGTTTGGAGGGTCGGGGTCCTGCAGACCCTCAAGCGCGCGCCCGCGCGCACACGCACACGCACACACACACACACACACACACACACCTTTGCTCCCTACTTCTTCCCCTGTTTTTTTTTTTTTATTGGAATCCTGCTACCTATTTACCTTTTGTTTTGTTTTTGCTCTGACCGGGAGATTTTCTTTATGTTGTTTATCTTTAGATACAGGGGAGCCAGATTTCCCCCTACCTCCCTAGTGTCTGCAGCGGAAATCAGTTCAGGTACAGAGGGGAAGGCTGGCGAGGTAGTGGCCCGGATTTGCTTAGCTCAGAGCCGGGGAGGCAGCGAGCGGGCCGCTCGGCGGTTCCGGAGGCCGCAGAACACAGCTGGCGTTGGCCTGCCAGCCGCGCCGCACCGCGATGGGAACCCACTATCTCCCCCAGGTCGAATGGCAAAGGCTGTCCAAGCGGGTTTTGGACTCCCTGGGCACCCTGTATAGCCGGTCTAAGCCAGTTCGAGTCTCTCTGACCTCACAGACCTCGGCAGCCGCCCAGGAATCCGAGCAAGGGCATATTGCTCCCCTAGCCTCGAGCCCTGGGCTTCCCATCCAACTGGGCTAGTGCTCCCAACCTGGAAGCTGAGGAGGCCACTGGGTGCCAAGGCCAAGGGCCCTGCCCGGTGTCCCAATCTTCCTGGCCTAAAGCGACCTGGGAATCCTGTACCTAAGAGCCATCGAGCTTCAGCCGCTGTTACTAAGCAATACAAGCTCAGATTTTCAGCGGCAGAGCCAGGCCAGGCCGGCCAGCAACCTGCAGTCCCTACGCCATAGTCTCCAGTGAGGTTCGGAGAAAGCGGGGACATCTTAGGACCCCTTCCTTTCGCTGCTGTCTTTCCGGGGAGACCAAAAGCAAGCTTATACAAAATCTCTAAGCAGAGGCCTTTTAACTGGGTGGCTCTGGGAGGCTGTAACCTCTTATTTTACCCGCCTCCCCATCTTTGTAGTGTCCCCATCTCTAGTCCCACTCCTCACCTTCCCCTCCCTCCAAACCCGGACCATCAATAATTTAGGCCCCGGGAGAACTCGCGTTACCGGTATGAAAAGGCGGCAGCTGCAGGCAGATTAAAGATGAATAATTCAGCCTCACCAGTCTCTGGGCGGGCCCCTCGCCCCAATCTATGGGATGCGGAATGGAACCGGGCACGCCAGAGTCCAGGGCCAGGTTGGGTGAGATGGGCGCTGCGTCCGGGCCTGGAGCGCACCACCGCCGCCAGCGCTAACGTAGGCTGCGGCTCCCGGCGGGCTGCTCGGCCCTCTGGCTGGCCCGCGCTGCGCTGCGCTGCGGCTTTCTCACTTCCCTGGACCACCTTTTGCTGGCCAGGCTTCCCATTGGGTTTTAAAGGGTCTCCCAGCAAGGAGGCCTGGACTCGGCCGTTCCCCGGAAGCACTCCGCGGGAGACAAGAGCGAGCGCCGCGGCGGTCTGGCCAGCCCGCAGACAACATGGGTGAACAGGGAGTGTGGACCCTGTTTCACTCCCCCGGAAAAACAGCAAGGATTCCCAACAGGCTAGGAGAGCCTCGGCCGCCTGGAGGCCAGCTTGAGTTTCCTTTCCCTGAAAATTATTTAGGGAACTATATTTTATTCCAGGAATAAAATTTAAAGATCCCCCCCCTGTAAAGCTAAATATATACTTAGGTGAAAAATTTAAAAACGCGGCTCTCTGCTAGGATCACTTGTTTTAAGCACAGATTCAAGCCACGTCTAAAAAGTTTCCTTGTGAAAAGTTACAAATTATCCTTAATTATTAAGCTACAGATGAGAAGGGTTTTTTAAATTTAGAATCTTATTTATCTTTTTTTAAAAAACAGGCTTAAAAGAAATCTCATGGATAGTTTCCTAGCTAAAGGCATGCCATGGATTAGATAAATTCAATTTCCATTATTTCCATTTTCCTATTTTTCTTCCCTTCTCTTTCTTTCTTCAACGTTCTTTCAAAATATATATATATATTAAAAAGCATCCCTCCACTTCGATTTGATTTCTCTTTCCTTTTTCTTCATCTTTGGTATTCCCCTTCCTTTTGTTCTTTTCTCCTCGTTTTTTCACTCTTTGCTGACCCTTCGGCTAGGGCTCTGGCTGCGTGGTCCCGGCAGGGAGAGGAGGGCAAAACCGGAACCTCCAGAGCAAAGAGGGCCGGCTCCCAACGCTCGGCTCCTCGCTTAGTCCCTGACTTTGATTTCTTCTTACGACCCCTCTTTGTTTTTAAGGCGAGTATTCCTAGGACAGAGTTGAGGAAGGAGGACCACCATCTCCTGCCAACCTCACATTCCCAACTGAAAGAGAAGGGAAGAGGAAGGAAGGAGGTGGGAAGAAAGAAAGAAAAAAAGAAGAAAAGAAAGAGGATTTCAAATTAGCCCCCAAGAAGCTTTTTGACATAGCTAGAAGGGATCAAAAATGCCGAGAACTGAGAATCACAAGGGGGACACGTCACCCCTGCACTCTTCTGCCTACACGTCCTCACAGTTACCCAGCTAGGAGCCTCATCCTGGAAACCACACACTCTTAAGTTTGAGAAAGGCAGAGATGATGCGGGGAAGCAGGAGAGAGAGAGACGGAGGAGAGAAAAAGACAGGGACCGAGAGAAGAAGAAGAATTCCTCTAGTCCAGGGCAAAAGCTGACTAGGGAATGGGTAGCTGGAATCCGGGGTGCAGGGTTTTGAATGCCATGATGTACCGGAGCAGGTGGAAGGAGCAGAGCAGGGGGAAGGCCGGTGGTGAGCACTGGGGAAGGCACGGAGGTGGGCACAAAGATCAGCGCGGGTGACGAAAAGCCGAAGGGAGAGTGGTGGGAGGGTTAGAAACACCAGGTAAGAGTGGAGGGTAGAAGGAAAGAAGGGAACCGGAAAAGACAGTGTGGCTTCTCAGACGGGAACCTGAGCGCTGGGGGCCGGGCCACACTGGGACTAGGTAGGGTTGAAACGGGGACAAGAGCCGGGCGCCGGTACTCACGGTGCATCGCGGAGAAGGGGTCTGCTTTGCAGTGCATATCCATGGGGAGGCAGAGGAGCGGGAGCAGCGCGGCCGCCGCCGCCGTGTCGCCACGCAAACTCAACTTCAGGACTTGAGGAGAAAAGGGAGGGACGATGGGGGAGGGAGGGTGAGCGGGCGCCCGGCTGCAGCGGGGCGCACCGGGGCTGGGGGCGCCGCGCCGCGCACCCCGCCGGGACTCCTCCGGGGGTCGCCGGGGCTGGTGACGGCAGTGGCTGCAACTTGCCACTGTTGGGGCGCGCGGATGCGCAGTCAGTAAAGCAGCCCTGGGGCGACGGGCCGGGCCAGGGGGTACTGGGGGCGCATGGCTGGCGGGCCAGCTGCGGCCAGGGTTGAGGCCGGGTTGGGGGAGGAGGCTAGCTCAGCTCCCTGGGAACCCGGTCATCCGAGAGGCGTCGGTCGGAGGAGCGGGGCAGGGACGGCCCGAGGGCGCCGAGAGGGGGATCGGGGACTGCTTCAAGTGCCCGGCGAGTTGGTGAAGTTGGCAGAGAAGTAGCAATCCCCGGGATGTCCAAGCGGGCGCCTGCGGGAGGGGAGCGCGCGAGCGGGTCCCCGCCCCCCGGAAAATGCCGGAGCGCTCTGCGGCGGCCGAAGGGCCGGCAAGAGGGAGGGAGCCACCGAGCCCGGCGGCGCAGGCGACACTGAGCTGACCCCAGGTGGGTTGCGGCTGCCAGAAGGCTCGGCCGGAGACTGGAGCCTGGGCTCCCGGTGTGTGTCTCTCTAAAAGCTGCAAAGCCCCCTCCAGACCCCCTCCTCCTCCCCGCGCCGGGAGATGGATGACTTGTCAGACAAAGGCAATAGATTCCACCACTCTGTGATTCGCCAGCGCCGGAGCCCCGAGCTTCGGCGAGGAGGGCCCCGCGCCTGTCACTCCGGTGCCGGCGAGGGGAGGGTGAGGGAGGGGGAAACGGGAGGGAGCGGCGGGCGAAGGAAGAGGGTGGGGAGAGATGCGAGGCAGGGGGAGGAGGAATGGGAGCCCTGGATTAAAACTACACTGAGAAACGAAACTCGCCGATAAGATAAACGTTAGATAAGGATAAAGAGCGGCCAGTCGAATGAATATTCAGGCTACGACAGAGGGCCTGCGAGCGCGCCGCGCACCGAAGCTGGGCTTTTCAGTCCCAACTCGCCCGGCCCTGCCATCCACCGGCCAGTGCCCGCAGGAGCCCAGCTGCCCGCAACCCGGTCCGCATCCCTAGGTCCTAATCCGGCTCCACTTAGATCTGAGTTCCCTTCCATTTCTTCCTATCCTTTCTCCCTCTTTCCTTCCTTCTCTCTCTCTCCCCTCTTTCCCACTCGGTTCTTCCCTTTCGCCTTTCCCTCCTGTGCACCTTCCCAACCACAAACACCCGCTTTTCGTTCCCCCGGCCAAGTGCCCAGCAGTATGCCCCCTCCCGTCCCACGCGCAGTTGCGGACCGGGACCCTCGGCCCTCTGCGCCCCCCACCACCCCACGCCACCCGGACTGTCCAGAACGCTTGGTTTCGAATCTGTCTAGAGGCCTCTGGCCAGGACCCACCTGCCTTGGTGGGACCCCAAGGATGCTCAGAGATCTCGCCCGGGAACTTGGCTCTTGGAGCCCCGGGTAGCCGGGGAGGGAGCGGGGAAGGGAGACAGTGCGCAGCGGCTGAGGCTGGCTGGCGGCAGTGGATGCGGAAGAGCCGGGCAGGACCCGGGCTCGTTCTCCCGGCTGGGGAGAAGCAGAGGCCGCGAATGCGGCTGAGCGCGGCAGGCTGCGGGCTCTGCGGATCCCGTGCGAGCGCAGTCCGCGCAGCAGGCCGGTCTGGCCCCGCTCCGATCCGCTCCCCGCCGCCCGCCCGGCCTCCGCAGCCCTGGCCCGCACTCGTTCCCCGGCTTGCTGGGGTCCGCTCGTACGCACCAGGCAAGAGGAGCCCTTTGTCTCCTAACTGGTTAAGTACAGAATATCCGGGAGATCTTTATGAAATATTTTCCCCCGTCTCATAAATCATCTTGGCACTTCAGCTGATGTTTTAACTCTCTCCCTCCTTCTCTCCCTCTCCCCCCCCCCCTCCTTGGGTCTGCGAAAGGGCGGCTCGGCGAAGCTCGAGCTGCGCGGAGCTCTGGCGGCCCGAACTCGAGATTCTTCGGACGCTATCTGCAACCCCTGAGGCCCCTGGGAAAGGGCAGAAGATTCATGTCCCTGCTCCTTTAGTGAAAGCCTCTAAGCCTTGGTAGAAGATGGGATCCCGGGCAGCCCCCGGCTGGCTCGGTCCGACTCAGACTGACGCCTACTGGACACCTTGAACCCTGGTTTTCTGGATGCCCTTACTCCGGGGTGGGGTTCAGGCCAGGTTCAGCTGCACTGGGTTCTACGTCTCCCATTGGCGGGGTGGGGGGAGGATGTCCGCTGGGATCCCGGCATTTGTCCTCCCTCCTGGATATTCCTGAGCCCAATCCTATTAATCCAGAGTAATTTCTGGAAATTTTGAAACACCGACACCCCCCAAACAAACTCCCCATCCACTCCTCAATCCCTGCCCCCACTTCCCTTGAGTACTGGCGCAGGTTCCTTTGGGCAGGATGCTAAAGGCTCCTGGGGGTCCAGTCTCAAAGGTCAGTGTTTTCCTCTCAAGACCTGCAGATGGCGCTCCGGGGTTTGCTTTGGCCTCACAACCCCACGAACACGCATTAACTTCGTGAAGGGAACGAAAAGGGGAAACAGAGTTCTTGCTGCCTAAAGGAAAGAGCTTCCAGGCCCCGGAGCAAGAGCAAGAGGATCTCAAGTGGTACTACCTGGTAAAGTGTTGGGCATCCTTTGGGGAGGTAATTAGCCCAGAAAGAGAGGTGGGGAGCATTGAAAAGGGATCCTACGGAGAAAAGCTGAAAATTAAAGAGACCTTGCCACAGGCCTCCACATGTTGGTGATCTCATAAGTTAAGTTTGAGAAGTCTGAACTATTGGAAGAATGAAACTGAGTAGAATCCCTTGCTCCACGCATCGATTCAGGTTTTTCTAGAATTTAGTATGTTCTTGTGTTTCACATACTATGAAGTATGGGCGTGGACAATAGGTATTTTCACATAGTGGCAGAGATTGGTTTTCTCATTTTACGAAAAAAAAAAGAAGAAGAAATAAAGGACTAACAAAGCACAAAGTGTGCTCACACACCTATACACCCTCTTGGGAATAAAGGCAGGTGATACAGTTCAGTTCACAGGTAGCCCCTGAGTACCCTGGTATGTCTTTTGGCCCTGTGAACCCTCTTTCCAGTACTACACTATTCAGACACTCACCCTCTTGCCCAGCCAGTCCCTGGCAGTTTTCTCCTTAGCTCCAACGGGTCTCTGGGTCTAGAAAGTCAAAAGGCAATGAGCCCTGATGATTTGGAAACCCTGTTAGCCTCTGTTCCACCTTCTTCTTGGCCTTCAGAATGGAAGGCTGACTTCTCTGCCCACTGGTCTCTCTCTTTCTTTCTCTCTCTCCTTTCCTGTTCTTTTTCTTCTTCTATAGAGTCTAGTGGAGGGGGGAAAGGGTAGGAAAAGAAAAGAAAAAAAGAAGAGGATAGGAGAAAAGAAAAAAAGAAAGAAAACAACCCAACCCCAAACACAGGCAGGGCTCCGACCTGTCAGGGTTGGTTGCTTTCCCGGCCGCCTCTAAATGAACCTTTTCTCCCTGGTGTTTTCAAAGCGGCCCTTCCATCCCCCTCCCCAACCTAGGGGCATTTACACTTCAAACAAGGCGCCCGCCTCCCTGCGGAAATTTAAAGGCAAATAAACTTTTGGGGAGTTGCTCTGATACCCATCTCGGGATTTGCTTCATTAGCCGCCTCTGTGCATCTGATCTGCCCAATAAATCTTCCTTGTGGATCTCAGCTCCTTCGCCTTCTCCGCTCCTTCCCTGCCAGGAGAGCCTGGCGCCTAGCGGCCCCACTCTGGCTTCCTCCCTTTCGGATCAGGTAGAGTTAGGCCTACCGGGCCAAGGCTGCTCTGCGTGCGTGGAGGTTGGCCAGGGGGTTGGGGTCCATGATAAGACCTCCTGAAATACACTTAAGCATAGGTGTCCCAAGCCAAGAGCGACTTGTTTCTTCAGTTCTCAGTGAGTTTCTGGGCAGATTGAGCAGAAGTGAAATGCGCACGTACGTCCTGTCTGTCCGCACAAGCTTCTTTGGGGACCCTTTGCTAGGTTTCCGGTTTGCCGTTCTCTGGCCGAGACCTTTGTGCCCCGGCAAAAAAAAAAAAAAAAAGGGGCAGTGGCGAGGCTGCCTCCCTTTTGCCTGCGTCTAGGGCGCTGACCCCGGGCGCAGGAGCCAAGCCTCAAGAAGTTCGCGTAGGCGGCTGGGCCGCGGGGTGCCCTGCGGGTCCGCCGGGCAGCAGCCGAGCATCCCAGCTGAGCCCCTCCCCCGTGGCCTGGTCTGGCCTGCCTCCCTCCACCTCCTGGGGCGTAGCAAGGGGAGCTAGGGCCCAGGCTCTGAAGGAGGGGATTAGAAATTCCGAAATTAAGTGTATCTCCCCAGGAAATGCTCCCTACCGCGCGGACCAAATTAAATGCATTAAAGTTGTGGGGGGGGGGAGAGCTGTTTCGAATCAAGGGGCAAAAAACTAGTCCGAAGGGAAGAGAAACACAGTCGAAGGAGGGAAGAGACTAGGGTGGAGCATCTGCTCCGCAGCCGAGCTCTTTTTCTGGATTAGTCCCAATTTTTGGAAGTCACCATCACCATCACCAAAAAAGAAAATAAAAAAAGTTCTGACAATCAAACTCTGCTGGCCACACGCTGGGAGCCCACTCAGTCCTGGCGCACCCTGGAGCGCAAACCCTGGGCAGCCAGACCCCAGGCAGCCTGTGAGCGCGCCGGGCCCCCCTCTTGCCCCGCCTGACGGGTTCCCGCGGGCCCTTCCCCTCCTTCTCCCCATTCTCTCCTCTCCCCGCCCCTCCCCCTGCCTAGCCCTTTGGTCACGTTGGAGGATTTTTTTTTTTTTTTTGGAAGAGCTTCTGGTACAATATGGAGCACCATGGGCTGCAATTTCACACTCCACAGCACATTCTCCCTAAAGCTACTTTTTTTTTCATCTAAGACCCCCCTAATTTCTGCTTCCTCGTTCTCTCCCTTGCTCTCTCCCTCCCTCCCTCCCGCTCTCACTCTTCTTTTCCCGCTTTTGTTCCCAATATTTGGGCACCCCGCGTAAAACCCCGAGGGGCCTGACTGCCGGCCAGCCCCTCCCGCCTGCTCTGTTGGTCCTGCGGTGGCCAGTGCACGCGTAGGGCCTTTATCCTCCCAGGCTCCTCCTCCCTTTAACCCCGCTTCCCCTCCCCAGAAGTCCGAGCGACCTGCCCGGCCCTTCGCAGTCCCTTTGAGGAACGGTGACAATGTAAGTCACTTGGCCACCAAAGAGGCCTCTTAGTGGCACGGGTCAGCCAGGTGGCTGCCGCCTGTGGGCCTCCGGACTAAGAGGGCTGAAAAAAAAAAATCAAACCCAGAGTAATCTGGCCAGTAGGTCCACAGGGTAGGAGTGTAGGGTTATGACCCCAAGGTGGGGGGACTAGATGGGGAGAAAGAGGGGAGACCCTGGTGCTCCTTCCTGTTCTAGACCTAAACACAGCCTGCGCCCTCCCTTAACCACAAAGGTTTGCACAGCTAAAAGGGTCCACTCACCCAAAGGCCTACACTGCTGCCACTGCATGCACAGTACCTTTGCTTTCTTTAGGCCTTTGTTTTCTGGCCTATAAAATGGGGACAATCGCTGTTCCGGTCCACTCTATGGAGCTCACCAACAGACTTGTTGAGAAACATTTCTATAGAACTCGAAGGAGTAATTGTTCAGCTTTCTGAACAGTTGAACTTCCACAAAGTGGGAAAGGAAGATCTGAGCACGTAGGGCAGGGAGGGAGGTGCCGGATGCTGTTTTACATCCAACTCCTGCCCTATAGAGGTCATGGGCTTCGACCCTGCAGTCCCCACCCGTTTTCCTTCTTTTCGGGAGTCCCACCCCCTGTCTTTAGACCATACCACACCCATTCAGGTTTCTTACTCTACTCATCTCTTTTGCCACTCCTCCATTCCCACTTCCTGAAACCCCCGCCCCAGCCTTCTGTAGCTGCAGGATCAGTTAAATTCCTTACACACATACACACACGCACGCACGCACACGCACAACAACCGGGTTAATTGTGGCCTCAGGCGCAATCCCCTTTGGGCCACTCGGCCAAAACCCTTGGCAAAGACTGGAGAAGGAAATCCTGTCCTGTCCGGTTCCAAACAAAGAGAATTGGTCCTCCCAGAACCTGCAGTCAACTTGCCAAGCCAGAGTGGAGATGAGATGTGGAGACAGCCTAAGAGGAGTCAGAGGGAGGCACAGGAGGGGAAGAAAAAGGATGGGAAAGGGGTGCTGAGACCACTGAAAATACACCTGCCTCTGGAAGGCCTGAAGAGGCTGGTTTGAGCAAAACCGGTTTACACCGGGCCAGCGGCCCCTCCTTCCCCCAGAGCCAGGGAGAGAGAATCCGAGGGAAGCCGAGTGTTGGCGGGGAAGCCGAGTGTTGGCGGGGAAGTAATGATTAATTCTCTTCTCAGCTAGCGGAGCCCGCGGCCCACCGGGCAGCGGTCGGTCGAGGGAGACTGTGCTGGCGGATCCGGGGAAGTCCCCAGCGCCGCCCGCCACTGCGACAATCGGGACTGCGCAGGGAGGGAACCGCCAGCAGCAAGAGGCTGTCGAAAGGCAGCTGAGTGCTGGGGCAACTCAAAGATGCTAGGAAGCCGGGGAGAGCTAACCACCCACGGCCAATACACCGGGAAAGAAGGGGCCAGACCAAACGCGGACGAGGGCGCGGGGCTCCGCAGCGCCAAGAAATAGTTGGAGGGGGGCGGGAGCACCGGGGCTGAGTTTCCCGGGAGTTGCGAGCAGACACCAAATCTACGGTCTCGGATCCTTCCGCGGCGCGCCCGCCCGCCCTCCTGCTCCGCCGGCAGCGGTGTGGAGGTGAGCCGCGGGCTGAGCGCGCGCCCGAGCGGGGAGCGGGTAAGGCAGGGAGGCCGAGGGGCCGGGCCGCCCGGGCTGGAGAGGGGCTGCCGGAAACAAAGGACGGGGGGGGGGGGCAGGGGGCTGGGAAGGGGAGCGAGGCCTAAGGAGCCAGGTCTCTCTGGGGACCGGCTGAGGTTGGTATGTGTCTGTCTCTTAGCTCTCGTCCAGTGTAGAGCCCGGACGCACCAGGGGGTCTTGGCCGGGCGTCCTAGACACCTCCAGGTAGGGCAGGGGGTGTTGCCAGGAGTTGCTGCAGCTGTGTGTGTGTGTGTGTGTGTGTGTGTGTGTGTGTGTGTGTGTGTGTGTAGGTGATGGGTTAGGAAAAGGATGGAGAAGGGAAGGAAGGAGGGCCCTCCTCAGGGTTAGACTTCTTCAGGCAGTGACTGCAAATCTCAACCCTCCACTCTCCCGAGCCAGAGCGTTCATTCCCCGGAACTTTCTTGAAACAAAAGATCTGAACTTAATCCTTCAAGGAGCCAGGACAAGTTCTCTTCTTGGAAAATCGCGATTTGTTTTGATACTTTAAGGGTCACCTGTATCCAGGATTATTTCTTAACTTTCCTTAAAGTTCCTAGAAAAGAAAAGGTGCCAAGTAAATCTGGGCTAGTAGGAGGCTCAGGTGTCCGGCTCTCCCACTATGTCTCTGGTGAGCAGGTCTAGACCTGCTGCTAACAAATACATTGATGAAACTGACTAACGAGGGGAGGAAGGCCCTTTCAACTTCTTAATCAATTAAGGAGAGATCCTGATGTGTACTCTTGGAGGCAGAGTATCTCCTGATGAGGGTGTGTGAGAGGGTTGTAGAAGTGTACAGTGTAAGAGGGGCGGTGAAGGGTGTTCAGGCAAACAGCTGTGTTCGGGCTGAGCTGAGATAGGAGCTCAGGACCCACGTCCAGCACCCTCCCCCTCTGCCCTCAGTCTAGTCTTGCCAAGGCCTCGGTAGCCTCTTCCAGGGGGCCCGCCAATCAATCCTGCAGGTCAACACAGCAATTAATAATGGGGTGAGGAGGCCTGGCAAAAGAGGACATGAGGCGGCGGGCTGTGTCTTCCCCAGGCTCTGAGGACACCCCCCCAGGGTGGACAGTAAGAGGGAGGAGTCTCAGGGTATTAAGAAACCGGGGACTCCCTGTGAGCCCAGGAGTTCAGCCAGGCCTACTGGAATGATAGGCAGGGGATAAACCATCCCCAGGGTGTCTGAAAGTCAGTCGGGACTGGCCTGTGGAGAAAAAGGAAGTACCCTCGCATCCTTTCATAGTTCTGGTGGTATACACAGCGATAGCTTAGGGTCACAATTCACCTAGTCACTGCTTCTCTTCCCTTCCTCCTTCCCCTGGTCCTTTCCTTGTGGCTTTTTCCGCTGCTCAGAAACAAACTCAAGGAAGCGAAATAAAACCCGCCTCCTCCGCAAACCCCGCTGGAGCGGCCACAGTCCCGTTGCGTCCAGCAGGCGTCTGTCATTGTCATTTTGAATTAGCCTAACAAGGACCAAAAAGGCCATAGAGGCAGGAAGGAAGGGGGACGCTGGACCCTAGGGGAGGTGTGTCCTAGGTGTGGTGGAAAGGATGAAAGTAGGAGCGAGAGGGAGTGGGAAGAGAGAAAAGAGAGACTGTAACAAACAAGGCAGAAAATTCTGGGGCTTGGCTTGGTGGGGAACCCCTTGAAATGAATGTCCACCTCTTCTCCAACACTCCTGTACAACTATGCTCTCCTCACCATCTAGCTCCTGCTGCACCTATCTGGAGTGTGAACAGCCCCACTCCAAAAAAAAAAAAAAAAAAAAAAAAAAAAAAAAAAAAAAAAGGAGGGGAGAGGAGGGGAGGGGAGGGGAGAAGAGCCGGGTATGGTATGTGCCTTGTGCTCCCAGCCGCTATGCCAGGTGCCCCACAAGCCTACTCTGCCAGTTTCAGGCAGGAGCAGCACCCCCCCCCCAGGTGGGAATGCCCTGATCTTTTCTGAAGAGACTTGAAATGAAAACCCTGACAAGCTCCCAGGGACGCCCAAGTGCTGCGCTCAGGCTCTCCAGGCACTAGAAAGGAGGACTGTTTGTGGCTGCTGGGAGAGTTGGAACCCACCCTAAGTACCTCAGGCCTACAAGGTAGGGATATGCACATGCAGAGAGAGAAAATTGAAGTGTTAGAGTGTCTGGAGCCTGAGCAAGGGGAACTGGAAAGGAAGGCAGGACAGGAGAGGTTGGGAGATAAACGTAGTTCAGAGTGAGGGAGAAGCCCTGTGCAAGAAAGGAAGGGGAGAGAGGTTTCCAGGAAGGCTCAGCCATTAGGTCTGTCCTTGGGCTGCATATTTATACGGTCGAGGGGGTGCACAGATGGGCTCTCAATTGAATTCCATCTTCAACACCATCAGAGATTGATTTTGTACTCGCTTTTAATTTTGCCATAATTAATTAGATCATTACAACTGTTTGCTATTGATCTCCCTACTTAAACCTCTGATGCTGAGGGTCTGCCCAGAGACCTAAAAGCCCTGGAGGCCACAGCTGACACTCCTGGGGGCCTGGGTTCCCTGGTGGGGACCAGACCCTGGAGGGCAGTGGAGATTAAGTCAAGTAGCTAGAGCAAGCACAGTGTTGGGTGGAGGGCTGTGTTATCAGTTGAAAGAACTGGAACCTGAGCAGGGCCAGTGCGGAGGAGAGAAATGAGATTTGAGGAAGGTGAGGAGTGAAGAAAAAGGCCCTGAGTTAGGCCTTGACCTCTATGGAAAACTCTAGAAACCTGATCCAACCCCCTCATTCCCTACCAGTCCCAAACTAAGCTTGGATATTTGGCTTTCCAACCTTGCACTACACCAGAACACCTAATGGGCAGTCACAGCTGAGTTGGCAGGCCTGGAGGAGAGAGGGAGGAAGAAAAGAAAAGAGAAACCCTTAGCTCTTTGGGTAGACAGTTTCAGATTTTCTTTCCTGCCCAGGTTTCCTGGCGCCTGCCACTTTTTCCCTAGGCCTTCATGAACCTTTCTTGATTTTTTTTTTGGACAGAGCTCTCTCCCTACATAGGTCAAGTACATTCACACTGCTGTTCATAATCAAATCCACAAGACCCACACATTGCACACAGACTATGCACCGGTGGCTCCCACCCATTTAGCAGAGGCTTATCGCCCCCCCCCCTTCCCTGTCCATCCGAAACTAAGGCCTGTTCAGCACTCCCAACTTGGAGAAAGTTGCGCAAAATATGCCCCTGGAGTAATCATAATGATCAAGTTCCTAAACATCCAATAAAAAGAAAAAGCCAAGTTTTGCAAAGGGAGCAGTAGAAGTTGTAAAGCTCACGTTTTCTGGGTGGAAAGTTTCCTCTGGAAGATTTAAAGGACACCAGGAGGGAAGGCCCAGGAGGCCCCAGTGGGGACAGTCCACGGCGCCTCTGTCCACAGTCCCCACAACCGCCCGCTGGATACGGAGTAGGGGAGGGGATGGGTGGGAATCTGCCCTGGGTCGTAGTTCCCCACGGCCACTGGGGCACCAGCACTCCCCCCCCACCACCCCGGCCTGTGACGACGACGGGTCCTTGTCGCTCTTACCTGCGCGACTCGTGCGTTGTTCCATACTCGGCCGGCCGAGGATGCCGCCAGGGCCCGGGTCTGGCTTCCCCGCTCCTCCGCCGCCCGACAGCGCAGTCTCGCCTTGGCCGCGGCCGCCCAAAGCTCGGGGCGCAGCCACCCCAGACCGAGCGGCGCAGCTCACCCGCAGCCCCCCGCCGCCGCGGCTCTGCGCTCCGCTCGCGCCCGCGCCCAGACACCCGGCCGCGCCGCGCCCGCCGAGCCTCGGCCACCCGCGCCGGAGCCCCGGGCTGTGCGGCCCGCGCACACGCGCGCACACGCACCAAGACCCCTAGCTAGCCGCTGGCAAACCGACACCCTCGCCGCCCCTGCCCGAGGCACCCACAGACTGAATCCCGGGTCCAGACGCCGGCACACCCTCTCACCCCACCCCCCTCTCCTTCACTGTCACAAGCTCCCTTTCAATCTGACACGCAGAGGCTTCCGCCCTCTCGCGTGTTCCCTAACTTTGCGAGGTTCCCCTTCCCCGCAACTCGCCCCTGTCCGCCTGGCAGACAGGCTTTGGGGTTTCAGGCTCAGCTGCCAAGACATCCAACTTTTGCAGACCACATTGTCGTTCCCAGAGGTCCCCTATCTCCAGTGTGTTCTTTGTGGAGCTGTTCCCCCAAGCTCCTTACACACTCTCTTGGTCTGGGGTTTTCTTCCCTAAAAACTCAAAAAGGAAAAGTCCTGACGTTGTTGCCCATGAAGAAATGGAGAAGGGCTCAAGTCGCCATATTCACCCATCCCACCGCTTGAACACACTACCCTACTGCAGCATTCCGACCCCCCACCCCCACCCCAAGTCACTTGGGCCTCTGCACTCACTCCCTTGTGATCACGCTAGTGCTTCATCCCCCTTCAGAGGCTCATTTTACCTCATCCCACAACATGCATTCCCAATCCGGAATTTTCATCTCACACCTTGGTCATAAATTCTCCCTCAACCCTTTCCTACCCTAGTATTTTTATTTTTATTTGTTTTACTTTTTAATGTTTGAAGCAAGGTCGCATTCTAGCCCAGGTTGACCTGAACTCACACTGTAGCCCAGGCTGGCCTTACATTCCTCCTACCTCAACAGTGATGAAGGGGGGGGGGGTGCGCACGCGTGCGCACGTCGCCATGCCTGGCTTCCCACTTTTCTTCTACGGGCCTGGTTGGACTTCTACTTCTTACGTATGTGCACACACACCCCTCATGAGCACTCGTGTTCCAATGCCATTCCAATAGTCCATTTTCTTATTTTGCTTTATTCTGCCACCCATTTAACCTGGGCTCCCCCTCTAGTGTAGTCTTGATCCAGAAAAGCGACAGAGTGCAGGTGGAGGCCTAAAGCTGACCTGCCCCCTCTCACCCCGCGACAGGCTCTAAAGCAAGGATTATGGTTCAAGTCCATAGGTCCCCTTTCTCTTGTGAACTTGAAATTGACTAATAGGACCCCCACCCACTTCCACTGAACTTGCTCTGGAAGGACTGCAGTTAAGAATAGGAAAGAGGAGGTGCCCCAGGATCCACAGCAAACCTACATCTTCCCACAGAAATATGACTTTACAGCAAAGCATCACCTAACCAACTTTTTCTTTGTATTTTCTATTACTGTTTTCCTCCTCTTCCTCCTGCTCCTCTTTCTCTTCCTCCTATCCCTCTTCTTCTACTTCTACTTCCCCTCCTCTTCCAGGAAGGCTAAATCCTAATGGTCATATGCAGAGCCTGCATGATAATCAAGCCCTCTACCACTTAGTTACATTGCCAATCCACCACACCAATCTTATCTTACCAGTGTTTTTTTTTTTAATTTAATGTATTAAAGCTCTTTGGTGTTTCCCCCCTCTTTTATCTGACAGTAATCTTCGAACCCAAATGAGTAAAAGTTAAAAGTAAAAATGTTTTTCCTTTTGTCATGCATAGGGCAGTATTTCCAAGTACAAGGACAGGAGGGCAATATGTACAGATGGAGCCAGTCACACCTACACACACCTATCATGTGGCTACCTCCTTGCATACTCATGAGATGATGACATAGCTGCCTTTCACTGTCACGCAGGACCACACCCAGTCCACACAGAGGTTGCGGCTTGCTGAGTCACACTTTCTTCACTGCACAGTTTTTTGTGTCTGTTTCCTTGTTTTCTTGTTTGTTTCCTAGCCCTTCACACAGATTTCTCCAGAGACAATAGGTACACATATGATTTATCAGATGGGAACTATGACCTCACATCATTTGTGCTGGTAACTTCTATATCAGAAATTGGGACTCAACCTCCTAGACACCCACTGGGGAGTAAGACTTTTGAACTGAGAACACACACTCATCTTAATGTCCCCTTCTAGCTCTTGGATCAGCCAGTCACAGTCACCTAACCTGAGCCCAGGGCTGAGGCAGTGCCAGGGGCGGAGCCTAGGTTCTGGGGAAGGTGGCTCAGGCACTGTGCTAAGTAGCCCGTCACATAACTGAAGGGCCATAAGGAGGAAGGAGGCTTCCTAGCTTTTGCCTCTGATAGTGTTCCATCTGCAAAGTGGTGCCAGTCAAAGGGTGCAGCCCTGTACTTCAGCCCCCCCAGCCTCTTCCCTCAGGCTCTGCCTCTCTTTGTCTCCTGGCCCTCACCCCTGTCCCACAGTGTCTCTTGGGCCCTTTTGCTCATTGCCCGCCCCATTGATTGAAAGTCTCTTTTCAGGTTCTCCAAGGAGTCCCAGGAAAAATGATCCGCCAGCCTATTGATTCTTCATTAGAATTACATTTTCACGTGTGCTAAATTGGTTTTAAAAGCTTTTTCTGTTGTTATTGTCTTGTCAGACCCTGCGGTCCAGGGCAAACCAAGTTTAAATGTTGTGGCTTCTTAGGGGGAAAAAAAATCACCAGGGCTGGGCCTGTAATTCCCCACCTTTCTTGTCATGGTGACAACTGTGATGGGGTTTCAGTATCTTTAGGAAAAGGGCTCTGTAGGAGGAGGCAGCTTGGGTCAGGTTAGGGCTAGTTGGCTTGTGAGGGATCTGAAGCCCTTAGAGGAAAGACACCAGAAAAGTTTTTCTTTCCTTGAAGTTAAATTTAGCACTAGAACTTGTATTAATTGCTTCTGGGATGCGGGGTAGGGGGGGGAGTAAAAGTTTTTAAAGGCATTTTTTTTTGTTTCCTTATTCTACTTCCGAACTGAATAATGGGGAATTAGTAAAGACATATGTTCTCATTCTTTTCCATCTTCCTTAGCGAGCTGGATGCATGTGTCCGTCTTCTATAAGGTGGTAGGGGAGAGGCTGTGTTTGAAGCCAAGTCACAAGGACAATTGGTAATCATTATACTATACACTAGCCAGAGGGCAATGACACCAAGATTAAAGAGAAAGAAGAGAGCAGAGAGACAAAAATTTTGATAGAGAAGAGGAAAGGAGAGGGGGAGGATGAAATGAACCAAGGATAGGAAATGAACAGGGATGGACAGAAGTAAAGGACAGAAGGCAGGAAGGGAGGGAAAGCAATAGAAACAAGGAAGAAAATGGAGAAAAAGAAATGTCCACAGGAAGAGAGAGGAAGGGCGAAAAATAATAAAGGCAGGCAGACGTGTAAGCCCCAGGCAATTTCCAGTGGCTGCAGCCCACCCTGCCCCCAGCCCCGCCCTTTTCCTGGCCTGGCAACCTGCAGGTTAAGCCAAGCATTGAGCACCCGCACCCAGCTGCAGGCGGCTGCAGAGCCTAGGCAAGAAAGCCAGCCGAATGTCTCTGTGATGTGTTTATCCTCTAATCAGTTCATTAGTTATAAACAACATGACATTAGAAGTTAGGAGGCAGTTGATATTAATTTTTATTTAACTAGTTGATGTTTAATCCGTCACGCCAGGCTGGGTAGCAGCGAGAAAGATCTTCCTGACACAAAACCAGTTAGAACTTCATAAGGCGCAATCAGTGTCCGGGGCTTGAAACAAACAAGAGAGACAGAGACACAGAGACAGAGGCAATCCACCAGAGATTGAGAGAGCCTGGAGAGCGGGGAGAGACCTAAGCCAAGGCTAAGTCTGGGGAGAAATAATCTAGAAAGACTGAGAGCGGGCAGAGGACCCCTGGCCAGTGGCTGACAGTCCTGAACTGGGGATCTTCCAACTGTGGTAGTGACAGGTGGCTATGTAGGAAGGCCGGACAAGGGCAGCCCCAGGGGCAGTGGCCAGGGCCCTGCTGAGCCTCACCGCTGCTACATCCACCAACACCTTCCAGGGAGGAATGTTCCAGTGTCTAGCTGTCTGGCCCATGGCCAGCCAAGTACGGTTTCAACTTTTGGAAAGTCTTCTTCCAGGACTGAAGGAAGAGAGCCTTCTCCACCCCTGCTTCTGGAAAAGCAGGTCCGGAAAGAGAGATTTTGCCCCTCGGTTCAAGTTTGCAGCTGTCACAGCACAGAGCAGGGAAGGTGTGTGCACCTATGGGGTCTGGAGTGCTGGCCATGGGCGTCAGGGAGGCAGTGAAGGATAGTTCAGGGGTCTGAAGGCCTGGAAGAGCTTTCTCCAACTCGCCAGTTCCTTCATAAACATCCCTGCTTGCAAAGCTTGGAGCAGGGATGCAGCTGTGTGTTCGGACTCCTAGTGTGTTGGTGCCCGTCTGAGGCCCCTGGCTAGCCCGGGTTAAACGCCCCTCCCAACCGCGCCCGAGTGCGAGCGCTGGGCTTTTTCCATCTTCACTCCGGGGCCTGGCTCGGTCACGGCTTCCTGCGCAAGCGGGCGCGGGGGGTCGGGGCTGTAGTTTTCCGCTGTCCTGCAGGACACTGGCGGGACCGAGTCATCCTCGGCGCGCGCGCAGACTCCAGCCCAGCACCTCACCGTCTGCATGTTAATCTGCCTCCACCGCGAAAAGGAAATCGCTGGAATTCCGAAGAAAATTGCCTCTCGCTAGCAGTTAATAGTTAACTCAGACAGGAAAGTTCCCAGGGAAGGGCGTAGGAAAGCCCGGGCGGCGGGCGCAGGGGAGGCTGCTCAGAGGCCCGCCCGCAGCCCGGTCCTCTCCCTTTGCCCAAAGCCCGAGCTTGGCCCCGGCCTCCCCTCCTCCGGCGGCGCGTCCCTCTCCCTGTAATTAGCATCGTTTAGTTCACAAAACCCTGCCTGGGAGAAATCTGTTTCCTCGTTCCGGGGCTCGGTTCAGCACCTGATTCCGCCCGGTGAGGCGAATAAATCACTGCGGCGTCCGGGGAGCCCGGCGGCCCAAGCCCGCCAAGCAGCACCCCCACCCCCAACCCCGACCAGCCGCAAAAGTGAGAGAGGCAGAGTTGCCCCAAAGACGGTGCTGGGAGATGGTGCTACCGTAGACCACGGTCCAGGAAGAGATACTTCCCCCTTACTCCCCCCTCAAAAAAGGGAGGCGCCCAGAGGCAGTGAAGAGGCTGAAACAATAGGAAGAACTAGAAAGAGGATGAAGAGAGAGAGAGAGAGAGAAAGAAAAGCGTATACAAAAAAAAAAGAAAGAAAGAAAGAAAGAAAGAAAAGAAAAGAAATGAGGAGGAGAACAAAGTTGAGAAGAAGAGCTAGGAGGAAGATCAAGGAGAAGAGACTAGGAAAAGGCAAAGAGGCAAGCTTTTTTTATACAGAAACGCCCCCGCCAAGCGCGCAGGGAGAAGCGCCCCGCGGCGGCCAGAGGTGCGCGGTGGCCCCAGGGCTGGGGAGCGCGCTCGAGGCTCTAGACGCTCCTGCGCCGCGCAGGAGTCCAAGGTGAAGTTTCCAGGGCGCAGGGCGCACTGCCCCGATGACATCTGGGGTCCCTGGCGAGGGAGAGCACCGGTATATTAAGAGCGCTGGGCTCTTTTTTGGGGCGGGGTGGACTCAGGCTTGGACGTCTGGGACTTTCGGCTTTGGAGTGAAGGGGGTGTGGGGGGGCCCTGTGTGGGCGAGCTGGGGCTGCTTGGCGCTCAACCCTGCAGCTCGAGCCTCCAACTCTTCAGCAGGCTGAGAGAGAACTCCCGGGTGGCGGATCTCTAGCGCCTAGGCAGGCGCGCCAGGCCATTGCTGTGGACAGGGAAGAACAGCGCCAGAGGAGGGCGCATTTCCCCAGCCGACTCAGGACCCACGGAGAGGAGCCGCGCAGACTCCACCTGCTCTAAGGGCCTAGTCCAGCACCCGGCGCCCCCGCCGCAGGGTGGGAGCGGGGGCGAAGTGGGAAAGGGAGAAGGTGGTGGGGAGGGGACAGAGGGCGGTGGAGAGCAGGAAAGAATGGGCTGAAGGGGAAGGAGGGCCTCTAGTCTGAGGAGGTTTCCATAATAGGGGTGGGAGCTTCCTGCTTTCGGGTCCCCTGCCACCCCACGCTGTGCGCTCCAGTGCTTTGGCTCCCTCTACGCTAAAGACGTGAGACTCCAGCAGGGTCTGTGAGAACCTCTGTACAGGTAAAACTGAGATAAAGAGAAGTCATCCCTACCAGCCTGGCAGTCTGGGAAAAGTTTCCAGCTTCTGGGTCGATGGGGTCCAAATCATCACTCCTCTCTTCTCTGCCCCTCCTTTCCTCAGTGGGTCAGCCTCTGAGCTGGAGTGCAGCGGGGAAGGGAAAAGGTTCTCTAGGAAGGAGATGGGAGGCTTAGATACTTCCTGCCTCTGCGAGGAAAGCGGCCATAGTGACTGATACAGAAACTGGAATTCTTTAGATTGGGTTCACGAGGAAGGCAGGAGCGAGCTGGGACAGCTCTGAGAGGTAGGGCAACAGTAATAAGAAAACCTAGGTCTTCATTGTGCTGGACATCAGACAGAGGCAAATCCCACACCGACCCCCTTCCAGAATGACATTACTTGGCAAAGAAAAACTCAGTGTCAAGATGTGGGCTGTCAACATGACTGGAGCACCGGTAGGGGTGCCAGGGAACATTTGGTAAAGGGAATAGGACCTTGAAAGGGTGATTTCACGTGAGCCAGACTTGGTCCAGCCACACAGGAGGATGAGGAAGGAAGATCCAAAATTCAAGGCCAGCCTGGGTAACCTGGCAAGGGCTAGCTCAGTGGAAGAGCATTTGCCTAGCATGCACCAGAAAGGAAGGTTAGATGTACTCTAATGCAAGGGATGAAGGGTGACGTATTCTTTGGGCAGAAGTATCAAGAGAACTGGCGCCGGGAGGGGGCAATAGCCCACCTAGTTGGGAAACTGAAAGGGATTCTGTGAAGTCAATGTGGGGGCTAGTGGAGGAGGCAAGGGAAGGAAGGCAAGGAGATAGCTGGGCCTAGATAGAGCCGCACTTTTGCTAAGGGGTTTTGATTTGCCCCCGTTTGGCCACTGAGGAAATTTTATTTCTAGTATTTTTATTTTGGTTTTTCAAGGTAGGTAGGTTCTCCCTGTAGCCCAGGCTGACCTGGGATTCACTATGTAGCTTCAGGGTGGACTTAAACTCATGGTGATCCTTCTACTTCTGCCTCCTGAGTGTTGAGACACTGAGGAATTTTAAACAGGGGAATGATAAGATCTGATTTGGAGGGGAAAGAACATTCTGGAGGTATGGACTGGGATTGGGGTGACAGAGAAAGAGCAGAAGATGGGAAGTTTTAAAGTAAAACAATTTGATGGGATACAGAGGTTAGAGGGAGAGACAGAGGCGGGAGGGTCACAGACTGGATGTGTGCATTGGTGAGTTGCTGAGTTAAGGTCCACCACATAGGTTACTGGGCATCTTTAATCTCAACTCTGATCCGTCCCCAGCATCTTTCACCCCTTCCCATCTATAGTGTTCTTCCTTCTTGCCTCATGGGGAGCCAGGCAGTCTCACAGAACAACACACACTACTGAAAAGAATATCTTATCATTAATTCCAACATAATGAGAGAGAGAGAGAGAGAGAGAGAGAGAGAGAGAGAGAGAGAGAGAGACCAAAAATTGGACATGGAGCCAGTGGTTCTCAGGTGGACTCCACCTTTCTCAGGTGGGAAATGTATCTGCTTTGTGGTCGAATCTCTTGACCACACTGTGGGCAATTGTCCATATCTGTAGAACACAGGAAAGATAAGTAAGTTAATATATTCCTGGCCAATAAATGTTAACTCCTTCCCTAGGCATTCTAGCCTCAGACTTGTGTGTGTGTGTGTGTGTGTGTGTGTGTGTGTGTGTGTGACATGTGGGTCTCACTATGCTTCAGCCTCTGAGTAGCTGGGATCCTAAGCATGCACTACCATGCCTGGCCTCAGACTTCCTTATGTTTTGGTTGAGCACAGTCTCTTGTATACTTACAGAGTATCAGAGGCAAAAACAAAACAAAACAAACAAACAAACAAAAAAACCCACCAGAAATATGCAGAGAAAGTTTTCAATACAGAGGGAAGGCTTTATGATCTGGGGTGACAAAATGAGTGAAAATAAAAACAACTAACATGCCTGTGGACTCACTGAAAGTCACACACTGTTTTGAGAGCTTTTTATCCCTCAATTCCTTTCATCTTCATCTACCTTTATTTTACTAGTGAGGAAACTGAGGTGCAGAGAGTTTTTGATTCTTTTCATTTATTTATTTAGGGTACAGAGAAAGAGAGAGAGAGAATGGGCATGCCAGGGCCTCCAGCCACTGCAAACAAACTCCAGATGCATGTGCTACCATGTGCATCTGGCTTATGTGGGTTCTGGGAAACTGAACCTGAGTCCTTAGGGCTTCACAGGCCTTAACCACTAAGCCATCTCTCCAGCCCCACAGAGTTTTAATGACTTTTCCTCACACAGTGAACTGATTGCAAAGGGAGGCTATGTACCCAAATATCCCTTCCACAACCCACAGGCATTAGCATATACCACACTACACAGTTCCCCAAATAGAAGCTGCTAGGAAGATTCTGGCTGCGGCTGAGAGGACTCTACAGCTTCCACTCAGTGCAACCCCAGAGACCTCCTCTGTTCTCCCTTCAAGATTTTCATACCAGTCCCTGATAGTCTTTCTCCTCTGCCCAAGAACCCCTAAATTTTAAAGCTCAGAGATTGCTCCTGTGAGCAGGACAGCCAAGTCTGTGAGGCTGTTGGACTATCCAGCTCTCACCAAGCCCTTCAGAAGCTAGGAGCTCACACTCCAAGAACTGCTGTGTGGAGAGACTGCTTTCCCCAACCAGGTCCTGTCCAGACTCCTCCCCCATCCCTCAGGCTTGGTCTGCAGCCTCAATAAGGGGGAGGCATCTCTGGGCATCATTCTAGCTGGGCTCAGCCTCTGATTAGGCCTGCCTGATCCTCAACACCAGACATAGATAAAACTATTCTTGATGCCCCTACACAGGCCTGACCTGGGTGGCCCCATGCTGGTCCTCCACTAAACTGGCCAAAGTCTTGGGGAAATTGTCAAGGAGACCAAAGGATCCCACTCCAAAGCCTTGTGTGTCAACAGAACTGACCTCACAGAGGTGAGATTTCCCGGTCCCCTCTCATCCTAGAACTGACCCACAGGTCCTTTCTCTAAGCCATAAGAAGTCTTTCCTTCCCTGTAGGCAGGTGTCACCTTTAACAAAAGAGAACTCAAAGCAACTTGGAAATGGTCCAGGTCTGTGGAGACCATTCCTGACTTCCCTGAGCCCATCCAGGTAGAAGGAATGACTCTGTCTGGGGAGGAGGGACCTAGACCTTTTCAAGAGAAGATATATATATATATATCCATTTCCTGGCCAACATGCACTTAATACCTCTTCCTTTTGTAAAATTTTATTTATTTATTTGAGAGAGAGAGAGAGAGATCGAGAATGGGCATGTCAGGGCCTCCAGCTGCTGCAAATGAACTGCAGACACGTTGGCCACCTTGTGCATCTGGCTTATGTGGGTCCAGAGCAATGCAACCTGGGTCCTTTGGCTTTGTAGGCAGGCGCCTTAACCACTATGCCATCCCTCCAGCCCTTAATACCTTTTTCTAAATAACCTTTGAGTTCTTTAAGTAGTTACTGCACAGATAGATATTCCCAAAGAGCAAGGACCATGGAGCAGAAACCATTTATGGACTCCTTTCAGGGCTCCGACTTAAAAAAAGAAATCTTCTCTTAAGATGGACAGGGTGTTAGGCAACATGCCAAATCATTCTGAGCCCACACAGGGGATGAAGGTGACTGGATGGATGTAAATTAGAGAACAGGACACACGTGTCTCTTAACAGTTCAGTCCCACCTCCCCAACTCTGCCGAGGGAAAGCGTGTATGTTTGGGGGAGAGGAGTACAGACTGCAGCATCCCAGAAGTAGAGGCCTTCCTCTCAAGGTCAAGTTGCTTCTTAGTTTCTTTATCTGAGAAGTGGGAAGCCTCTTTCCTAAGATTGGGGAATTCAATGCTTTGAAGTGCCAGGCTCAGTGCCTGGTACTGAATAGCCACCCCCTCCATCAATGTCGCTGTCATGCTCATATGGCTTTCAAGGAGGCCCCTGTCACCCGCTCTGAGTTGGGGTACTCCTAGACACTTGTGAGAGCTGGAATCAGGGACCGACCTCTTCCTGCAGAGCATCCTGGGCCTGGAGCTGGGGGCTCGCTGGCTTCTGGGGCTCAGAGCACGAGGCAGGCGCGCAGATTAGGGCCAGCGGCTGTCTGGTGGATGGGGCCTGGAAGAAGGGTGGGTGCACCCGGTAGGGCTCTGCGGTCCTGCCCTGGGCTGGAAGCCGCCCGGGGGGCCCCGAGTCCGACGCACTTCTCAGTGCCTCTCGCCTAGCGCCAGCGCTCGATTAATAATCATAAACCCCCGGCTCACCCTCCTCTTAAAATTAATAACTCTGTAATTAGAGTCATTTCAGAAGCCTCCTGAGCCGCCGAGGCCGGCCGGGCCGCCGGCCGCCCCGCGCCGCCCCGCACCGCGGGCTGGAGGGAGGAGGAGGCATCTGCAGGTACCGAATGAGAATTCAAATCACTCTCACCAATCCAATACACTTTTTATCAGCCATCTATCTGAGAGCCGGGCCCATTCATCATCCGAGGCATTCTCCCTGAAAACAAGACCCATTCAGATTTTATACAAATTATCATATTTATCATCGTCTCCAACTCCGGAGTAACATCTCCGCAAAGTGTCTGCCGTCTCCCCGGGGAGCCGCGCGGCTCGGAGCGCCGGATCGCCCGCCCGGCAATTCCCCCGCCGCGCGCCCCTCCCCCTCCCCGCCCCTCCCCCCTCGCCCTTCCTCCTCCTCCTCGCTGGCCTTTGATGGCCCCCAGTCCCAACGCTTTCTTGTCCTCACTTCCCACCAGTCTCTTCCACTCTCTTCTCGGGCTCTTATCTCTCACCCAGGTCTTTGATCTCTTCTTTGCTCTTCCCCTCCCCCCTCCCGAGGCTCCCCCTGGCCAGCCCCCTCCACCTGCTTTCTAGGGCTCAGCTTCTTTCCTCCCTTCCTCCCTCCTTTCTTTGCTTCTCTCTTCCTGGGGTTTTGCTTTATCTTCATATAGTTTCTGTCCTAGTCCACTACCAAAACCAAGAAACAAGAAACGCGCTTTATGACAGCAAAGCTGCCTGATTCTCCAGGGGAAATACTGAGGTCTTCTAAAGTGGGGCTCTCAACTCCTGACTGAGCTGTCACCTGGGGCCCACATCCAGGAACCTAAAGAGATGAAGCCAGAGCCACCTAAGAGACATGTTTATGGCTGTGTAGGAAGTGGGGCCTGGTGGCTCTTCAGCTCACTAGACACAGCAAGTACAACCCACAACCTCCACACGACATAAAACCACCACAAAGATCCCGCCATACACCGACTTCCCAGTGTACGCAGTTCTCTCCAATCACGCGAACATAATACCTATACACCCCCAGCCCCTCCACACTGTATCTACATGCATACGCATGACCCCAATAGCCACATAGTCCCAGTACACATGTGTCCACAATTTCATAACTATACATACACACAGCTCTATACATACTGCACACAACTCCCCAACACACACAGCTAACACATATTCTCCACAAACATATGCAGACATCTATAGATAGAAACACACAAGTTACTGATCTGCACACTGCCTTCTGCTGCTCTTGTCCAGATTCTCTTCACCTTTCCCTCTCCTCCTTCACCCTACTTCTTCCTCCCTCCCTCCCCCCTTCTTCCTTCTCTCCGCACAGATACCATTCAAATGGGAACAGTGCAGGCACCACAGACCTGGAACAACTCTGCCTTGAGTGTGTGTGTTGGGGGGGGGTCATCTATAGCTAGCAAGCTCATCCAGCCCTTGGAAGAGTCCCCCTTGATCTGCCCTGACATCCAGGAGTTAATGAGGCTTCTCTAGGTTAGAAGGAGGAAGGTATCACAAAAAGGGACAGGGGAAAGTTCAGAACACAGGTTTCTGATTCGGTCTTCATGAAGTACTGCTTCCTTTCTAGGCCTCATTCCTAGGAGTGACCCTGCAGCTCCCCTGGAAACAGCCAGTCTCCAGCAGATTTTGAAGTCCTCTTGACCTAATCCTTTCTCAGTTTCCTTTCCAAAGGTTGTTCCACTGGGTTGCTGTGGAGGACCCTGTATCTCCTGTAAGGCATTGGTTGACTCATTCATTCATTAACTCGTTCATTTATTCCTTAGTTATTTTTTTAAAAATATTTTATTTATTAGAGAGAGAGTGAGCATGGGTGTGCCAGAGACTCATGCGGCTGCAAATGAACTCCAGACACATGCACCATTCTGTGTACCTGGCTTTATGTGGGTACTGTGGAATCAAGTATGGGCCAGCAGGCTTTGCCAGCAAGCACCTTTGACCACTGAATAATCTTTCCAGCCTAATTCTGTAGGTATTAATTAAAAGGCACATTACTGAGTACTGCGTGTGTGTGCCAACTATCAATGTGGCATGACAAATACAGTGGTGGATAAGAGTTAGCAAGTCCATGCCTCCACAGAGATTGGAGTCTAGAACAGTGTATGCATGAATGCACCTCCCTATGATATGAAGTGTTCAGTTTAGTACCCACTAGCCATTTGTGGCTACTGAACACCTGAAATGTGACAAGTGTGGCTGGGGAGCTGCTTTAAATTTTTTAAAAATTTATTTGCAAGGAGAGAGGGAGAGAGTGGGTGCATGTCAGGGACTTCTGTCACTGCAAACAAACTCCAGATGCATGCACCACTTTGCGCATCATCTGGTTTCATGTGGGTACTGGGGAATTGAACATGGACCTTCAAGCGTTGCAAGCAAGTGCCTTTAACTGTTGAGCCATTTCTCCAGCCTGGGAACTTTTTAATTTCATTTAATTAAATTCATTTATTTAATACAATGATGGCTAATGGCTACTGTAAAAATCTCATAGGCAGGTTAGCCTTCATTGTGTTAACTCATGAAGATATAACTGAAGAAATTCCCTCCCTCCTGCTAGAGCCGTGGGAGGTCTATGAGTATGAGAGAGGGGCTCTGAACAATGATTCTTCTTTCTGTACCTCAATTTCCTAAACATCATAAGAATGCAACCTATCCACAAGCACATGAAACTCATTCACACAATAACCTTGTACCTAAAACAGGCTCATTCTAAAGCTGAAGATACAAGAGTAACTCCCTTAAAAAAAGTGGTCATAGTTGGGGCTGGAGAGATGACTTAGCAGTTAAGGTATTCACCTGCAAAGCCAAAGGATCCTGGTTTGATTCCCCAGGACCCACGAAAGCCAGATGCACAATGGGACACATGCATCTGGAGTTCATTTGCAGTGGCTGGAGGCCCTGGTGTGCCCATTCTCTCTCTCTCTCTCTCTCTCTCTCCTGACTACCTGACTATTTCTGTATCTCCAGCTCTCTCTCTCAAAATAAACAAATATTTAAAAAAAGAGTAATAATAGTTATTGAATATTTGCTTGTTACCAGACACTATGTACATATGTGCTGTTGTGTACATCTTACCTGGGGCTCAAATATGCAGATGCTTCTAGTAGCCAGAAGAGTTGGGGGGAAAACAACACAGAAAGGAATTACAGGGCACCTGGAGAGGGAAAATCCATTTAATTTTTTTGTAGTGCTGGGGAAGAAACTCATAAGCCTAGGTCATGCTAAACATGTGCTCCCCACTAAAAGAGCTTCACCATTAGTCTGGAAAGGCATCTTTAAAAGACGTGTTTCCTGGGACTGGGATATGGCTCTGCAGTTACAAGGCCTGCTGACTCACCGGGTATTCCTCAGCACCACATTAAGCCACTTGCAAGCCAGACTTGAGCAGCAAAAGACCTTGTCGTAAAAGAAGGTGCAGCACAGACAATTCCTCTGACCTCCACACGTGTACCCCCCCCACACACACACAGAAATAAATTAAAAAGCAAAGAAAACTAGTGGCTGGAAAGATGGGTCAGTGGTTAAAGGCACTTGTTTGCAAAGTCTGATGGCCTGGGTTCAATTCCCCAGTACCCATGTAAAGCCAGATGTTCCAAGTGGCACATGTGTCTGGCATTCCTTTGTAGTGGCTAGAGGTCCTGGTGTGCTCATACTCTCTGTCTGTCTCTTTCAAATTAAAAAACAAAACAAAACAAAACAAAAAAACTATGAAAATGGCTCTTGGGACACTATTTGGGACACTACTGTTGGGCTAAAGAAAGCAATGGCTTAGCATGTATGAGATGCTGAGTGCAGCTAGGTTACCAGCCCCAGAAGAGACAGACTGAATCCTGTCTGCAGAAGTGGGAGTCAGGATGCTAAACTGTCTTAAAATATTTTGGATCTTTTTTTTTTTTTTTTTTTTTTTTGAGGTAGGGTATTACTTTAGCCCAGGGTGACCTGGAATTCACTATGTAGTCCCAGGGTGGTCTCAAACTCACAGTGACCTTCCTACCTAGGCCTTGGCCTCTTGAGTGCTAGGATTAAAGTCTCGCATTACCACACCTGGCTGTTTAAAAAGTTATTTATTTGCAAGCCGAAAGAGAGATAGAGAGAAGATACACACACACACACACACACACACATGCATGCACACATATACAGAATGGGCATGCCATGGCCTCCAGCCACTGCAAATGAACTCCAGATGCATGTGTCTGTGCCACTTTGTGGTACATGGCTTTATGTGGGTACTGGGGAATTAAACCAGGGTTGTTAGGCTTTGCAAGCAAGTGCTTTAACCACTGAGTCACCTCCCCAGCCCTGTTGTAAGTTTTTGTTGTTGTTTTTAATTTCTTTGTGTGTGTGTGTGTTGTAAATGAATGCCAATCTGGCTTTACATTGGTGGCTAGGAAATTGAGACCCTGTTGTTGTTTTTTTGAGGCAGGGTCTGATTCCAGCTCAGGCTTGAGCTCACAGTGATCCTCTTACCTCAGCCTTTCAAGTGCTGGCAGTAAAGGCATGTGTCACCATGCCCAGTGACATGTTTTAGTTTTTGCATTAACTACATGATTTACTGTTTTACAGTACATGCTGGGCAAACCCAACTGAAGACCAGCTATGGATTTGGGGCCACACATTTAGACTCTGATCCTCACGGGTGTCCCCCTGAAGTCCCCTGATCATATGGATGAAGAAATTGAGACTCGTTTTCAGAGAGAGAATTGCTGCTCAAGCTCTTACACTAGTTAGCAGGGGAGCTTTGGTCCTAACCTCAACCCACCAGCCAAAACACCACACTGCTGCTGCCCAGAAGAGGGAGGAATGATAGTCACCAGCAACACTGATGAAGAACTGGTTATGTGCCAGGCATTGGGATGAATACTTTAGGCCACATATAGTCCTCATAACAACCTTATGAATGACACACTATTTTTTTTTTAATTTTTATTTATTTATTTGAGAGTGACAGACACAGAGAGAAGGACAGATAGAGGGAGAGAGAGAGAATGGGCGCGCCAGGGCTTCCAGCCTCTGCAAACGAACTCCAGACGCGTGCGCCCCCTTGTGCATCTGGCTAACATGGGACCTGGGGAACCGAGCCTCGAACCGGGGTCCTTAGGCTTCACAGGCCAGCGTTTAACCGCTAAGCCATCTCTCCAGCCCGAATGACACACTATTATGATCCCATTTCATAGATGGGAAAGCTGAAGCAGAGGTTAATTAAACTGCCTGGTTACACTGTCCAGGAAGTGGTAGACTGGAAAGCCTTATCTGGGTATTCTAATTCCCAACTGTGGCACCATTTCAATGTTCTTTTTCTCCCTCCCACCATCCCTCTCTCCCCCCTCTGTTCTGGGACAAAATGCAGGGTTTTGCCCCTTTATGAGTGACCCTTCCTTATTTCTTATGTATTTATACTGCCTTGTGACTGAGAACAATGGGAGGTATCCATGTTTTTCCAAATAAATGTGGGTGCTGCATTCCAGCACCCTAGGCATGAACAGTGCCAAATGAATGTGGAACAAATTCTGTTTTGATTTTCTTAATACCCTATTAAAAAAAGGCAGGAGAAAAATGTGTCCCCCTTTTGTGGATGAGGTGACTGGGGCTCATATATCACATAATACACATGTATACATATTGTAAGAATTCAAAGTGTTATGTGGTTCAAATCAATGCAATCATTCCATCCTTTCCTGGCAATGCCTCCAGGTTCCCGTTGCTATCCTAGAACTATGAGGGAAATGTTATAGAGAAGTCCCAAGTTGGAGATGAAGGAAGCCACCCTTTATAGAGGCAGAGAGGTAACCACAGAACTGTAGCCTTTGAGCAATAACTTATCCCACTGATGGCTGGAGTTCTATGGCTAAGATTGTGGCTGGTGTGGTATAAGGTCAGATGTCACTTTCTGTCCACTGGGACTTGTATATACTACATTGTCTCTCCAGGCATTGAGTTCCCCTGCAAGTTTCCCATCACACACAACAATTTCATCCTTTTGCAAAGCCTAGCTAAAGACCAAGTGTAGAGGAATAACCAGTGATTCTCCACCTGGTCCTATGTTAACCCTTCCCCACCTTTCATGACTGAAGAAGAAGCAGAGAGATATTTAAGGAAGTTTCCATCACCCACCCCATCCCCTGTTCTGGCTTATATTGGCAAGATCCAGAGTCTAAAAGGGCATAGGGCAGCCAGAGGTAGCCTTAGATGGAAATGTATGTCTGTCTACTAAGTATCCATCTTGGCCTTTCCTAGGGTCTCAAGTCTTACCTCCAAGGTAATTTTACAAACACTTATAAAGTACTTACAACATACCTGATACTGTCTTAAGTACAAGTGTGATAAGTTACTCTTGCTGCTATAACAAATTACCAAAACCTTAATGGCTTAAAAAAAAATCACATTTGAGCCCTAGGAAGGAGGAGTGCTTACAATGCAGTTGTTTCTCTCTCTCTCTCTGTCTCTTTCTCTCTCTCTCTCTGTCTCTTTCTCTCTCTGTCTGTCACTCTCAAATAAATAAATAAAAAATGAACAAAAATTTTTTTTTTTAAATTAAAAGAAAATTGCTTTTGCTAGCTGGCCGTGGTGGTGTACTCCTTTAATCCCAGCACTCAGGAAGCAGAGGTAGGAAGAGTTCTGTGAGTTCAAGGCCACCCTGAGACTACTAGTGAATGCCAGGTCAGCCTGGGCTAGAGAAAGATAACATGAGAATGAGTGCACCAGGGTCTCTTGTCCCTACAAATGAACTCCAGATGCATGTGCCACTTTGTGCTTGTGGCTTTACATGGGCACTGAAGAATCAAACCTAGGTTGTCAGGCTTTCAAGCAAGTACCTTTAACCACTGAGCCATCTCTCTAGCCCCTAGCCTCTCTTTTGATAATGTGTGTTTCTCTTTATAAGGGATGACATTAGACCCAGCCAGAGAAGCCAGGATAATCGACTCATCTTGAAATCCTTAATCTTATCTGCAAAACAACATATTCATAGACTTTGGACATTTTTAGGGAGCCAACTATTGTTATGCCTACCATGGGCAAGTATCAACTCCTTTAACCCTAATGAACAACCCTGTGAAGTAGGCACTATCACCATTTTGCAAGGAAAAAAAAGAAGAAGCTAAACTAGTAGGAGGTGAGGTTATCTGCCTAAGGTCATACACTAAGTAACACAGCAAAGTACACAGACGTCAATCCCCCCAAACTAGGTTTCTTGAGTCTATGCTCATAACCACCACAGGTGTGGAAGTCTGACAGAAATTGATGCTCTTTGTCTACAGGTGCATGCTATGGCATGTCACATGTCGGTGTACCTACACACACAAATGCTTTTCATGCACATGTATGCTGCTCAAATACATATATACAACAGACATATGAATATATACAAAGTATCTGAACATATACACCCAACACCTACAATCATTCCCTTTGCTCATTACACTTACTGCACAGAGGTACACATGCTCCACACACACACACACACGCACACACACACTCACATACTATTCTCTTAAGCACAGTCACTGCATAGTGTGCACAATATATTTCTAATACTTTTTGCCCACTGTGTTAACGTCCTGTTTACCACATCATAATGTCCTTTAATATAGACACCCTGCATATAGACACATGCGCAGCATAGAGAACCATGCAGACACAACCACTTTCAAACACATCTTGCAAAAATATCATATGCCTGCACAATATGCATGTCGGTAACTATACTGTGAAGACACATACCTTATCTACACAGAAATTGTGTGCGAACATACATATATTCCACATAGAGGCTCACTTAACTCACATAATACTGCAAACACATGTTCTGAGTCTCAAAATATCATGCCCTGCATATCTTAGTACACACATGTGTTTTCAGGTACTATGCACACAGATATGAAGTCCTTGAGTACATCTTCCTACACACACACACACACACACACACACACACAGCCTACTCTCAACGCACACACAAAATTCTTTTAAAATACATTTTATGCGCTTGTCATTATAGAAATGTGTATCTAGCCAGGCGTGGTGGTGCACGCCTTTAATCCCAGCACAGGGGTAGGAGAATCGCCGTGAGTTCGAGGCCACCCTGAGAATATAGAGTGAATTCCAGGTCAGCCTGGGCTAGAGTGAGACCCTACCTCGAAAAACCAAACCAAAAAAAAAAAAAAAAAAAAAATGTGTATCTAATTCAGGAGCTCTAAATCCACGCTGAATTCCCTGCTGATCAGTACTTTACATTAAAAAAGAAGGGGTGGGGGGCTGGAGAGATGGCTTAGCAGTTTAGGTGCTTTTCTGCAAAGCCTTAGGACCCACATTCATTCTCCAGCACCCACCTAAGCCAGGTACACAAGGTGGTGCATGCGTCTGGAGTTCATTTGCAGTGGCTGGAGACCCTGGCGTGCCCATTCTCTATGTGCTGCCCCCTCCCTCCTGCACTCCCTTCTGTCCTTCCTTCCCTTCCTCCCTTTCTGTCTCAATAAATAAATAAATAATTTTAAAAATTATTTTTAAATGACCTCACAAGTGTGCCATCCTGCCCAAGATTGAGAAGCGCTTCCCTGAGGCATTCCAGGGCCACTGACTGCAGGTTCTGCCCATTTTCCAGGGGCGGAGGCTGAGGCAGAGGGGGCGTGGCTACCCCTGGGCCGCCCCGCCCCCTCCCCTGCGGAGGTGTGATCAGCCCCCGGCCCGGGATCTCTTAGCTCCAACAGAAAAGTAGTTCCAATACTATGTTTGTTAACTAGGTTATCTAGGCTGTGGAAGATTTTAATGTTGAATTTTATAGCTTTACCACGCTCTGCCGTCCTTGTGAATATTGTAATATTGCATTTTTTACAAGTTACTCTTCTGTTAATGTTCCAGCTAGTAACTTTTATAATCCTCCTCAATGAAATTTTTTTGTATTCTTCCGCACCGTTAACCCCAATGGCGGCGCCTCGGCCCCTGGCAGGAGGCAGATACGAGATGAATTCCTCTTTAATCAGAAATAATAATAATAAAAACACACACGCGGCTCCGCTGCCTCTCGCTCCAGCTTCCCTCGCCGCCTGTGGACCCTGCGGCCTGCGCCCCGGGCGCCTTCCGGCCCGATGCCTGGGCCAACAAGCAGTTTCTCTCTGTCTCTCTCAGTCTCTCTTTCTCTCTCTCGTTTGTGTAGGCCTCTCTGTTGCTGCCTGTCTTTAAGGCTCCATCTTGCTCTCTCCCCTTTTCCAGAAACTCCCACCTCTATTGGGATCTTTTTTCCCTCCGCTTGGTTTACCTTGCAGCCGTTCCTCTTTTCCACCTCTTGGTCACCTGTGTTTCTAGTCTCTAGACCTCCACATGCTCCCCTTAGAAGACCCAAAGTCTTTCGCGGTGAGGAGTGGAAAGGGATGGACCCTGGCTCTGGACCAGTGTGGTTAGGAGAGAGCACTGGTATCAGCTGGGGCAGGGGGGGCTCCAAAGATTGTGGGTGAAAGCAAGTGAGAAAGGTGTACCGGGTCCTAGGGAGAGAAAACGGCTAGCCAGTGGGGCTCTGGTCTAGTGTGCCCTTCTATCTAATGAGAAAGATCCTGTAGAAGGGGTGGGGGGCAACGAATGAGCTGGTGAGAACGACTGTTCGCGGTGGTCTTGATGGAGGGACACTGGAGAGGATTGCCTTTAAACTGGGGTGAAGGGACTGACTTCATGATGACTCCTAGTGGCTCAAGAAGACATGATCCAAGACGACAGCAGACTGCTGGAGTTACTCATTCAGCAAGGATTTGCGTACCTACCTGGTATCAGGCCCTGTGTGAGACCCAGGAACACCACAGTGAGTGGAAACAAGAGTTCTTGACCTCATGGAAAAGCGGAAGTGACAAGTATAATAATCATACAAATGCAGCTTTGCAAGCTATAGCCACTATTAAGAATTTCTGAGCTTGAATTTATCCCTGGATCTGATAAGGGCTGCAGGGTTACATTGCTGGCTTCTCCCTAGGCATAGCCCCTCTCTCCTTTTTACCATCCCCCAAATGGGATTTTTTTTTTTTAAATCTCAGCTGCTCCTCAAGATTCCACCTCATCAGAATTTCCCAGCGACTCCCGGATCTGACCACCACAGCACTCTTTTCTCCCTCACCAGGCAGAGGGGATGGCAGCCCCACGCTTGGTAACAGAGGTACCCAACATCTGGAAAGCAGTCTCAGCTCAGCTGAACATCTGGAGCGCTAATCGCAGGAGCCACCAGCCTCCCCGGACGGACGCGTGGTCCTGGAAGGGAATGAGGAATGGAGGGGCTTGTCCATCAGGACACTCATGCCCTGTCCTCGCGCCCCTCAATTTAGACCCGGCCAGGAATCCGCCTCAGGCCAATACTGGCTGTCACCCCACCCCGCGCCCGCGTTAGCGTTCACCCCATGACTGAGCCCCAGGGCGATAGGAAGAGGTTGAAAGGCTCGGCTTCTTCACTCCACCTCCGCTAACGGGCCTGCAGGTGAGCAGGGTGCGGTTAACCGGGAAGGGGAGGGAGGAGCGGGGCGCGGGAGGGGCCTGGCGCCCGCGCCGCGCCTGTGCGGAGCGCGGAGTCTGCGAGCGCCCGCGACAGTAAAACATCTGTAATGTGCCATTCGCCGCTGCTCGCTGATTGCTCATGGATTAAAGATTAAAATCTCGGCTTTGGCAGATGGGGAGAGAGAGGAAACTCTTACGAGCACGTTTTGCATCTGCATTTCATTCTGCTCGGTTCCCTGCGCCACGCCTGGTGGCGCCCGCCCTACCCCGCCCACCCAGCTCCCGGCTCCCCCTGCGCGGCGGCCAAGCTGGCCCGGACGCCTTGGGGCCCCAGGCCTCTGCCCACGGGTCCTTCTGAACCTTGGGCTTCGCACGACCCCCCACCCCGCGCCCCATCTCGTTCTCGTCCAAGGGTTCCACTTCTGGTCCGGTGTGGTCATTTCCCTGCTCGCATCCACGCTCCACGCAGGTCACTGTAAACCTCCCCAGAAAAGGGGTACACTTCATTTCACAAGCCTAAAGTGTTCAACTGTCCGCCCCTAAGTGTACTGCGTGGAAGGTGGATCCCACCATGGAACTCTTGGGTTTGTAGAGAAATAACTGTGGCCTAACCCGGTGGGCTCACCTGACCAATTGTTTCCCCTCTAGTTTTTCCACGCTGAGCTGCTGAAGCCGGTGGTGGGACAGGCAGAGGGTTGGGGTCAGAAGGTCATCAAGCAGGGCTCCGTGGGGCTATTGGATAATCCTTGTAAATTAGCCTGGGCCTAGCTCACTAAACGGGGTGCTCAGGCACTTGGAGCAGATCTACTAGTTTTGCTCTCCTTCCAGGATGCGTTTATGACATCAGACTTTGTTGGGGAAAGAAGTCCAGACCAAGAGAATTATGAGACAAAGGACTGTCGGAAAAAAGACATTAGGGAGACAGAAAAGGAACAAAAAGCTGCGGAGTTGCCTGAGTTGCTGGGCAGATCCTAGTACCTGCATCTGATGGTGGGGGTTGAGAAGTCTTGGGAGAGAGACAGAGGGGGTCCTGCCGGTTTCAGGCCCCCAATTGGGAGGAGGAGGGTGGTCTGGGGTAAGCAGAAGAAAAGCTGAAGAAGGATGAATGAGAGGAGGGTCGGTGTGGCAGATGTAATTAATTACTGCATATTAAAATGTTTGTTTACAGAGATGAACAGCAGCAGAGGTCTGATGGTAATTAATTCACAGCATTCCCCAGCCCTCTTTGAGCCTCAACTCCTGAGGCTCACTAGGCTGAGTCAGGTACTCCTGCCCTTTTCCCTCACCAGTGATGGAGCACAGAATGTGGATGCTGGGTGGGTGTTGGGGGTAATAACCCCAGAGTTCACCTATTCCAGCCCTGTCCCACCTCACACACTTGGGGAAATTGAGGCCAAGGAAGACTTGTGATCAGTGATTTGCCCAAGGCCACCAGTTAGTCAGCAGTATGACTAGGGTCAAGGTCTGGGAGTGCAAAGCCAAAGGACCACTGAGGACATAGCAGTCTTGGGCAGGTGACAGAACAGAGAGCAGAAAGGGGTATATGGCTGAAGGAAGAGGTCGCAAAGAGGGAGATAGATGTAGGGCCCTTCCTGGAGTGAAGACTAGATGCCCCTCACTTTGGAGCAGTGGGGTGGGTTCTCATGGTTACCAAAAAGCAGCCCCTTGGCCCACTGCATGGTTCTGGGCCTTGAGGCCCTGACCTCAGGCAGATACCCTAAGGGTCTTCAGCTTTTACATCCAACCGTCTGTCCAGCTTTGTGGCTTTGGAGAAATAGCGTGATCATTTTTTCTTTATTTTATTTTTAATTTTTTGAAACAGGGTCATGTTATGTCACCCATACTGGCCTTGAACTCCCTACTTAGCCCAAGCTGGCCTCAACTCTTCTATCCTGCATCAGCTCCACTGGGTGGCTTCTGTGCTTGACAGCCACACACAGCTCTCCTCAGTAGCCAGCCAAATTCACCAGCATCCTTCAGCTCATTTATTCATCAGAGAGTGTGCAGATACGGGGCTGGAAGGAGGCAAGATGAGAGACTGCCACTGCTTTGTTTGGGCCACAGGGTGCACAGCCTTAAAGAGTCAACGCTGAAGGCACAAAAGGAATGTCAGTGGAAGGAGGGGTACAGTCAGGGGAGGAGAAGTTCCTGGAGCTGCTGGCTTCAGACCAAGACATAAAGGACAGGTGGCAGTGGGGCAGGGCAGAAGCAGCTCTGTGGGGGAGCTGGGCAGGTTGGCAGTGTGCTGGAAGAAGGGCGGCCCCTCTCTCTAAGGCCTCTTGTTTAATGGTCAGGAGAGGAGGATTCTGCATTTTCTCCATTACACCTTTTTCCTTCCATACCAAATCCTCTCATACTGAGGGGGAAGCTAGGTCCTCGTGAGCAGAGAAAAAGCTGAGGAGGGATGGAGGCAGCATTCTGTCAGGGAAGGGTTTGGCCTGGACCAAAAATGAGAAGTGTAGTCAGGGCCATGGGCTCTCATCCGAGTACAGGAGGGCCACCGCTGGGGAGGTAATGGGACTGCGATGTACTTACAGGTGTATAAAAGTGTGTGTGGATGTGAGCGAGCATTACCTTGAGTATCTTTGAGTGCTCGTGTGTGAGGAAATGCAGAGGGGCTACTTTTGCATTTCTGGACAATTCTCTTAAAGCAAGTGTCCCTCCCCAGGCCCCTACGGGTGAAGTGGGAGAAGGGAGACCAGACCCAATATCCCCTGACAGTTCAGGTCAGTCCTTGGCCTGGTCTTACCCCTACTGCCCTTCCACAGTAGACCTTCTGCCTGCAGGGCAGGAGCAGCCCCTGCGCCTGGGGTGGAGAGCGAGGGAGGCTCTCTCATAGAGCCTTTGGCCTTGGCTCTCTCCTCCTCCCTCCATGGTTTTCTAGTTCCTTCTGATCTTTTTGTTGTTGCTGCTGTTGTTTTGGTTGGTTGAGGTAGAGTCTCGCTGTAGTCCAGGCTGATCTAGAATTCATTATGTAGTCTCAGAATGGCCTCGAACTCACAGCGATCCTCCTACCTCTGCCTTCCAAGTCCGGGGATCAAAAGTGTGTGCCACCACATCTAGCTTCCTTGAAGTTTTTATTTATTTATTTATTTATTTATTTATTTATTTATTTATTTATTTATATATCAGAGAGAGAGAATCACCATCTTGTGCATCTGGCTTACGTGGGTCCTGGGGAATCGAGCCTGAGTCCTTTGGCTTTGCTGGCAAGCGCTTTAACCGCTAAGCCATCTCTCCAGCCCTCCACTCAGGCGCCAGACCCTAAGCCACCAGGCCCAGGGGACACTCTTGATCTCAGGTCCCAATCGCAGTCTAGGTGCGGAAGCTGGGGGCTGGGGGGTGGGGGGTGTGGGGTGGGGAGCGAACTGGTGGCCGGCGGTCCGCTGCTGGGGCGCCCCCGGCCGGCGGGGCGGGCGGGCTGCGGAGCGCTGGGCGGCCGTGGGAGGGAGGCGGGGAGGGAAGGAGGGAGGCAGGGAGGCGGGGCAGAGTTGTCGCTTCCCATCAGGCGGAGGATTGTTCCCGACACGCGCAGGCCCCGCGGCGTTTCTGTGTCAGGGAGTTTTGCTGGCGCTGTGACCCATGCGAAGGGGGTCGAGCCGCGCGCGGGGAGCGGCCAAGAGTGACCAGCGCGGCCGGCCGCATCATCACCACCTGGCCGGGTCACTGCTTTGCACTCCTGCCCGGAGCGCAGGGGAGCGGGGGGAGGGCTCCCAGGGATGGGGCCGAGCTTGGGCTTCTCCCCGCGCCCCCGCCCCCAGGGGGAGGAAGGTCAAGGGGGAAAAGACATTTCCCACCCCGGGGAGGGGCGGCACCCAGGCCTCAGTTTCTTCCCTTCGGAACTGGGAGCAAGGAAGGACTCTCATGGCCCTGCCTTGAGAATGTCTTGTTCCTCGAAAAGTGGTGAAGGGCATGGCTGAAAATGCAATGCTTGTGAATGGACACGACCCCCAAAGAGGAGCGGTTACCCGAGGAGGGCCGGAGCTGCTCAAATAGGAGCCCGGACTTTCCGAAGAGCGGGGAGAGGGACCTGGAGGCTATGCAAATCAGATGATAATAGGGGTGTGGGTGGCCAGTTTTCGGAGCCCTGCTAGGAGGATGGAGGAGGGGCAGCAGGGAGGGAGGGGCAAACTCCTGACCTCTCCCCCAACCCACTGGTCGCATCTGAGGTCTGCCTGCTCCATCTTCGGCACTTAATGATTTTGACGGGCCCCACCCGTGCACCATCGGGGCCTTTGTGTCTGCCAGACCAATGGCCCCTCTCCTGGGCCCACCCATCAGTCACCCGGAGCTCCAGCTGTTCCCAGCCTTTGGAGCAACCTCGGCCGTCACCACTACAAATTGGCTCTCAACAGCCGCTTGGAGACCCCTTTTCTGCCATTGTCTCCGGACAAATGGCCTTTCCCCGGCGCACCGCCTCCGCAGGCCCAGCCCAGGCTGCCTGCTGCTTCAAGGGGAGGGGTCATAGAGCCCTTCCAGAAAGGTGTCCTCCTCCTCCTCCTCCTTCTCCTCTAACCTGGATAATCTAGCCAGGCTGGGCCAGGACACCACTGCCTGGCCCCCCTGCATGCTTCCCGCAGTGGTCTGAGCTTCATGAGGCCAGCACTGAAGTCCCCTGTGGAGAAGCCTCACAATATACTTGTTGACTGAAGCTTAAGTGAAGAGTAGAAGAGGGAGGGCTGGGAAGACATGGCACCTGGGAGCCAGGGATCCCAGGAGCCATCATGGCCAAGTACAGAGCCAAGACAATTACATGCCTAGTTTTGCTGATTGCATTAAAATCATTAGAATGAAGGATCTGAAAAATCATACATTAAGGGGCAGAATTAGAAAGGGCTTTAGAGACTGGCACAGGCATTCCCAATGTGAATCTGGTACAATTAACTAGAATTGTGTTTTGCAAGCAGGCACTTTCAGAGTCTTGGTGACCTTCTCACCATTCTGCCAGCCTTCCCTTTCTTCTTTCTTGTCTTGCTTGCAGGGTCTTGGCTTAAACTCTTCCCTTTCACTCCCTCCACATCCTTGACTGTCTTCCTCTCCCATCTGCTAATCTTTGTCCTCTGGCTCTGGGGCCCTAGGTTGTATCAAGGAATAGGACTGACAGGATTCTGTGAATGAGGTCTTTGGCTTTAGAGATGAGAGACAGACAGACAGACAGACAAAGATACTCCCCATGGGGCCTGCCCTTAGTCAAAAAGCTCACCCTAACATCTGTGGCAGAGTCAGTGCCAAGGCAGCAGGAGTACAAATGGTGAAATTAGGGTGAGGATGGAGGACAGGTGGCACCTGTCTACCATGTCTGTGTGAAAGGGGCCTGAATGTGAAAATCTGGATGGTTGAGGCTGGCTGCGGCTGCTTGTGTGAAGTTTTCAGTGTGTGTGTGTGTGCATGTGCGTGTACACACCTGCTAAGCTTTGATTCTCAATGTAGCTGGTTTTCCTTCCGTGGACATTAGACAGAGTTCTGGAGAAGAGAGCACCCACACAGAGCTCTTCTGATCTCAAGGAGCAAGGAGTGGGCTGGACTACCCCAAGGTGGACTCAGGCCTGCCCAGGTTTGGCTGGGTGCAGGGAGAGTGTTATAGTCATGGTGAATGGGCCTATCTGGCTAGGGGAATGGTGGAGAAAGGATGGGGCATGAGTGAGGGTGGAAAATGGAATTGCCAGCCTGGAGTGAATGGATGGTGGGGTTTCTCTTTTGTAACCAGGAATAATTAAGATAGATGTGCGGATGGATTAGCTGTCCTGCAAGGTCAGGAGCGCATTGCCGGATCACTCTATTATTTTGCTGCGCCACAGCTACCCAGCTAACGCCTTTTTCATGATATTTTGAACATCCACACAGAAAAAACCAAGTGAGTGCGAGAGAGATACAAATGGATCGTTTGGTGGAGAAATCCGTCTTCGTCACCGCCGCCAGGCTGGGATTAATGCGATTGAAGGCTCCTCCAGGCTCCGCCAGGGAGACGGGCTCAGGAAAGCAAGAGAAATTGGTTTGTACCCCTGGGAGCAGGATTGATGGGCCAGACCCTCCAGGCTGGGCTGGGCTGTGGTGTTCTCTAAGGGCTGGGGGCAGGGAGTCAGGCTGGGGCTTGGCCTTGGCTTGAGTGGGGCCATGCCCTGAGGGAGAAGCTTTAACCTGGCCTGGAACTTGGTGAGGTTGGGGTGAGGATGGAAGACAGAATGTGCCTGCCTGCCATGTCTTTGTGAAAGAAACCCAAATGTAGGAAAATCTCAGGTTCTGATTCCCCAGGCAGGCTGAGGGACTCTGGGTAAGATTAGTAGGAGAGGAATCTGTGCCCCAGTGTCCCTTGTCTTTCGTGAGCGACCAGGAGGAGGAGGCTGCTAGTGCCCGCCCATCAATCTGGGGAGGATGATCTGTACAAAGGAGGTAACGGTCTGTCTGCTGTTGGAATATTTACTTAGCCATGTGCCCACTTGTGTGCCTGATACGATGAACATGTGACTCCTGTCCTCTCAGAGAGTAATCTTAACAGGAAGGCAAACCCTGAAGGAATCATTCAACTCAAGGTGTTGGGTTTATGAGACCAAAGTCAACAGCAAGGGAGCAGACCAACCTAACAGAGCTCTTCCTTCAGAGGGCACAGGAAAGCAGAATTTAAAGGATGCATGGGCGCTGCCAAGGCAGAGGGGACAGAATTGAAAATGTGGAAGTTGGGGGCTAATAGAGTTCTGCTCCCAAAGGAGGAGCCAGAAGCTGCCTTCATAGAGGTCCAGTGACTTGTCCAAGGTTACACAGCTAGTAGAAAATCATTGACCTTGACTAATTGTACTGGTTTGATAGAGGAGACAAGATCTTCAATTTCTGAAAATGGTAGATATGTGAGCCTCTTTTTAAGAAGTAGGGCACATTTGTGTACAGTAGGTACACGCACATGTTCACACGCATGCTCACACTCACAGAAATGCATAAATGCAATGAAGATAGGTTTAGGAATTGTCAGAGAAAATTTGGGTTTTACTTTGTTTTATTTTATTTTATGCTGGGGATGAATCTTTGAGTCTCATATATGCTAGGCAAGTGCTCTGCCACTGAACTATGTCCCCAGCCTGTTTTACTTTTTTAAAATTCATTACATGGAAAGATATGGAAAAAATTTAATCACTATATATGAGTGAAAATATAGCTCAGTTCCCTTACTCCTCACTTTCAGTCCTTAAATGTTCTCAGAAATAGGGCCTGGAGAGATGGCTCAAAAGCTAAGGTACTTGCCTGAAAAGCCTAATGACCTGGGTTTGATTATCCAGTACCCATATAAAGCTGGATGCACAAAATGGTACATGCATCAGGAGTTCATTTGCAGAGCCCAGAGGCCCTGGTGCATCCATTCTCTCCCCCCCCCCACACCCTTCATGTGTGTGTCTGCTTACAAATAAATAAAATAAATAAAAATATTTTTAAAATGTTTTCAGGTGCTGGAGAGATGGCTTAGCAGTTTAGGCACTTGCCTGTGAAACCCAAGGACCCAGGGTCAATTCTCCAGGTCCCACACAAGCCAGATGCACATGGTGGCACATGCATCCAGAGTTTGTTTGCAGTGGCTACAGGCCCTGGCATGCTCATTCTCTCTCTCTCTTGATATCTTTAATAAATAAATCAAAATAAATCTAAAAAAGTTCTTAGAAATGGTTACTAGTAGTGTGTGTGTGTTCTCTACATTCACAAGTGATAGTCAACTAACGGTACATGTGGTTCACCATCTTGTTGTCGTTCTTGTTTTTTGAGACAAGCCCAGAAGACTGGTCTTTTTTTTATGTGAAAGAGTGAGAGCAAGAGAAGTGACGCATCAGGGCCTTCAGCCACTGCAATTGAATTCCAGATGCATGCACTGCCTTGTGTGCATGTGTGACCTGGCATGCTTATGTCACTGTGTGTCTGGCTTAAGTGGCACCTGGAGAGTTGAATATGGATCCTTAGGCTTCTCAGACAAATACCGTAACTGCTAAGCCATCTCTCTAGCCCTGCTTTTTTTCTTAATTTAATAAACTGTTATTACTGACTAGACTAACTTATGAGCTCTCCAATTCTTTTTCTTTTATTTTTCTCTCTTTCCCCTTCTTTCCTTTCTCTCTCTCTCTTTCTTTCTTAGGTAGGTTGTAGCTCAGGCTGACCTGTAATTCTCTGTGTAGTCTCAGGCAGACCTTGAGTTCACAGCAATCCTCCTGTCTCAGCCTCCCTAGTGCTGGGTTTAAAAATGTGCACCACCATGCTGGGAGGGAGAGAAAGAAGGAGGGAGGAAGAGAGGGGGAGAATATGAATGGGAACACCAGGGCTTCTATCTGCTGCAAACAAAATCTAGAGACATGCACCACTTTGTGCATCTGGCTTTATGTGGATACTGGGGAATTGAACTCCCATATTAGGTTTTATGGGCAAGTCCCTTAACTGCTGAGCCATCTCTCTAGCCCTGTAATTTTTCTTTCTTTCTTCTTTTTTTCTTTTTCTTTTTGGCTTTTCAAGGTAGGGTCTCAATCCAGGCTGACCTGGAATTCACTATGCGGTCTCAGGGTGGCCAGGATAGCCTTGAACTCCTACCACTGCCCCCTGAGTGCTGGGATTTAAAGGCGTGTGCCACCATGCCTGGCTCCCTCCAGTTCTTCCCATAACAGTGTAGTATTCCATTGTAAGTATATATGGTTACTCATTGAGCCACTACTGATACGCTCTTCCATTATTGCAAGTCCTTTACACTTGTAATGAGTGAAAAAGTGGTGTCCTTGAAGTTGAATTGCTGGGGTAGAGAGAATGAGGAAGAGGAAACTGGAGTTGGGGGTTTGAAGAGAGAAAGAGAAGCAATACAAGAAGAGTCAGGGGAGATGACAAGGGAGCAGGGCCCGCAGGCCTGGTGGGCACCCCAGAGCAAGCAGGGAGGCGCAGGCTTGGGACTCAACCTTAGTTCTGCTCTTACTAGTTTAGTGATTTTGCACAAGTTATTAAATTTACCTGTACCTTTTTCCCTTGGAAAATAGGGGAAATAATTTGAACCTCATTGATTTGTTGTAAAGTTTAAAAAAAAATTCCATGATTATGTATGGGAAAATGGGCAGACATACAATAACAGCAGCAATTATCTCTGGGTAGTTATGTTTGAAATGTTTTGTTTTTTCTTTTCTATTTTCTGCATTATCTGTGTTATCTAAAATTTTTACAATGTGCATGTGTTATGCTCACAACTAGAAAGAAAGAACCCGGACTGCAGCTGACTGTGGTGGGCAGGGAGGAGGATGGAGGTAGAAGGTACTGCTAGCCCAGGCATTTGGTCATGATTGCTGGGCAGGGACTTCTAGAGGTAGGTGGTGAGAGCTACAAAAGACTAGAGCTGGCAAGAGGGTGCGCCAGGTGGAGGACAGGAGTAAGCAGAGTGGGGGACCAGGATGTCTGGGGATGGTGGTCCAGCTGTGCAGAAGCAGTCCTTTACTAGGTCCAGTCACTCCTTCCTCTCCCCATTGTTGAAGCAGTAACAGATTCTGGCCAGGGACCATGCTTGGTCTTGGGAACACCATGCCTCATAGAGCAAACGTTCACAAGGACATGTAAATCGATCCTATGAGATGTGAACCCAGAAGCAGTCTGAGTCTTCTGCAAGCCTGTAAAAGAAGCATTTGGTCTAGTCTGAAAAGCCAGGGACCACGTCCCAGAGGAAGTCTCCTGTGAGTTAGATCAAGCTGAAGGACACATTGTTAAGGAGGCCAAGAGAGCAGAGGAAGATGCTCCAGGAAGAGGGAAGAGCCAGGTAGGTGGCTCGGGGGCAGGAGGAAGCCTGGAAACATCAATGCAGACAACAAAGGAAAGGGGCTGGAGCTCTTGGCTCACTAGGCTCCGGAAGGGCTGTGGTAAGACTTTGGAGTTTTGGGGCTGGGCCTGAGGTTTACTTGGTAGAGTGCTTATCTGGCATGCATGAAGTCCTGGATTCCATCCCCCGCACCACATAAACTTGCCATGGTGGTACACACCTGTAATTCTGATACCCTGGAGGCAGGAGGATCAGAAGTTCAAGGCCATCCTCAACTACATAACCAGTTTGAGGTTAGCCTGGGCTACATGAAACCCTGTCTCAAAAAAAAAGTTGGACTGGAGGAATGGCTTAGAAGTTAAGGCGTTTGCCTGCAAAGCCAAAGGACCCAAGTTTGATTCCCCAGGACCCATGTTAGCCAGATGCACAAGGGGGCGCACGTGTCTGGAGTTTGTTTGCAGTGGCTGGAGGCCCTGGTGCACCCATTCTCTCTCCCTCTTCCTCTGTCAAATAAATAAATAAATAAAAATAAAATATTTTTTAAAAATAAGATTTTTTTTTTTTTTTCTTGAGAACAATTAGAGCTACAAAACAGTTTCAAGCAACACATGTCATGATCTGGCTTGTGTTTTCAACAGCCCTGGTAGCCATGGAGACTGGCAATGTGTGAATCAGTGAGGAGACCACTGGGAATAGGTGATAATGTGAATGAGGGGAAAGGTGATGAAGATGGAAGGAGAAGATGGGGGCAAGAGAAGAAGGCTTGAAGAAAAGACTGGAGAGCTATGGGAGGAGGGACTGTGGGCTAGGCTGAAGATTTAATCAGCCACCACTTGGAGCCACTGGTGATAATATACCAACAGCCACCATTGACAGAATGGAGTTCTTAACTGGAGCAAGGCCTTTTTTTTTTTTTTTGGTGTGTTTATCTCATTTAATCCCTGCAGCTACCCTTTGAGCATGGGGAGATTAATCTCAATGAGGGGGCGGGCCTAGCAGCTTGATGTGAGTGGAGTTTATGGTGATAAAGTTCACACAACTCTTGAATAATAGCAATTATCTCTGGGTAGTTACATTAAAAGATTTTTTTTTTTTTGAGACAGCATTTCATGTAGCCCAGGCTGACCTCCAAACTCACTATGACCTTGAGAATGACCTTGAACTTCCTGATCTTCCTACCTTGGCCTTCTAAGTGCTAAAATTATAGGTCTGCACCATCAGACCTGACTCAACATGAACTCATTTAATTTTATAGGCTGGGCAGGACTCTCGCAGGTACAGCTGATTTCTCTCTGCCTCAAAAGCTGAGATCAAGGCCTTAGCTGGTAGGCATTCTTCTCAGGGGAAGATTGCATCCCCACTTATTCCTACTGAGCAATGATCTTCACTCCTCGCTACTGTATGAGGTGAGGTCCCGTGTCCTTGATAGCTGTCTGCAGGAAAGTAATAGATGCCACTGCCTGGTCCTCATGTGTGCCTCTTCTGTCTTCAAAGCTGGAGACAGTGTGGCACCTTAAACCTTGACTATCTCTAACTTCCTCTCCTGTCAGCTGCCAGAGAAAACTCTTCTTATAAAGGGCTTTTATTGGCCTTGACCCCCAGATCATCTCCCTTTTGCCTCCTCACATAATTGCATCAGTGATGCTGGAAGTGGACATTGTGGGGCCATCTTGAAATTCTGTGTGAGCACAGGAACACTTGCATTCACATGTCTTAGGAAGCTGGGTGAGGCGGGAGATAAGGAAGTGTGGTGTGTGGCATCAGGTTGACTCTGGCAGCTGAGATATAAGGGAACAGAGCAATGACAGCATTAGGCACAGGGAAGCAGTCGCGGGAGCTGGGAGCATTTCAGTGACGTGTGCCTCAAGGCAGCTAGAAATGGGACAGTCCGAGGGTGGGGAGATCGTTCCGTGGTTAAAGGGCTCACTGTGCAACATGAATACCTCTCTGCAGCACCATATAAAGCCAAACCCTACGGTACTAGTGTCTGTAATTTTCCGGTGCCTAGAGCAAGAAGGGAAGTAGATACAGGAGACTCAGTAGGAAGTTTGTGAGGCACGTAGCCTGGTGAGCACAGCCCAGTGAACAACTGAACAAGTGACTACTGACACCCAAGGTTGTCCTCTAACCTCCACATGTGCACCATCGTATGCCTGCGTTCACATTCACATGCATGAGCACGCACACACCCATCATACACATAAAGAAGTGAGACATTCTTTCTCAGTAGAGCAATGACATTGCACCCCTTTTCCCCTTAAGATATACCACATCCAGAGTTGGAGAGATGGCTTAGTGGTTAAGGCACTTGCCTGCAGAGCCAAAGGCTCTAGGTTTGATTCCCCAAGATCCACATAAGCCAAATGGGCAAGGTGGCACACGTGTCTGGAGTTCGTTTGCAGTGGCTAGAGGTCCTGGTGCGCCCATCCAATCTCTCTCTCTCTCTTAAATAAATAAATTAAATAAATAAATAAAGATTTCAAGAAAGATATACCATATCCACAGTAGAGAACATTAATCCTGTGACTGTTCCACACATTGACATTGGGCCATATAGACCAAGATTCTCTTCCCCAAATTCCCCATGTTCCTTTCTAGTCATTATGTCCTGTAAATGGGTGCTATTTGGACATCAGTAACCGTAGATTAGTTTTGCTTGGTCTTGATCTTCCTCTGGATAGTCAGACAATATGTACTGACATCAAACAGTTTATAAGGGCCTGTCATGTAGCTCAGTATTTGAGAATACACTTGGCATGTGTGAGGTTCTTGGTTCAACCTCCAGTACTTAAATAAGTAAATATACAAATACAGAAATAAATAAGGTGTATGGGGTACTTGCTATGTGCCAGGTGCTGTAATAGCTCTGGGGACTCAACAGTGAACAGTCAAGGTCCCAGCCATCATAGAACTGAAGCTCATCCCAGGAGGAAGAGGTCTCTACTATTGAAAGCCACAAGATGTGTGTGTGTGTGTGTGTGTGTGTGTGTGTGTGTGTGTGTGTGTGTAGGGGGTGAAAAGAAGGGTGAGGATGAAGGTGAGACAGTGGGGAATGGAAATGGTGGAGCAGTCAAAGCACAAGAGAGGCAGTGCAGAAGCCAAAGCGAGAGCAAGGGGGAGGGAGCGATCTACAGCATGGTCCGCTGCTGGGAGGTTAATCAACACATATTTATGGAGCACCTGCTTGGTACAAGGCTGTGTACAGAGTGGAATACAGAGTGGCATAAAACTCCCTGTAATAATGATCTCTAACATGCCTACAGAGATAAGTGAAGGCCCTGGTGGGAGGAAAAACCATAAAAGTCAAGTATGATTATGTCATTGTGGTCTGAGCCCTGTGGAATTCTGAAACCTTCAACTCTTACCTCACTCCCTGTCATTTTGGACCTCCAGACATTCTGACTTTCTCTCCTCATCCTTTCTTCTGGTCTGTCCTACCCCAGGGCCTTTGTACATACCATTTCTTTTGCATGCAAGACTTCTATCCTCTTCTCTGCTCCTAGAAAGCCCTAGTTAGCTCTATGTACTGTTGGTTTCAGTGCAATGACCACCTCCTCAGAGAAGCTTTACATGACTTGCTTCAAATAGCTTCCCATGTTTTGTATTTCCTCAGCTTGCCTTATGGGATGTATCATGGTGAATAATGACATAGCAATTCTCATGTATTGGAGACTTCCTTATGAAAGCAAGCGTCTTACCTGCTTGTGATGGAGGTGGTTCCCCAGCATATAGCTTAATGAGGACTTGGTAAGTACTTGCTGAATGAATGAACTTATAAGTATGAAGCCAGGAGCCCCGTCTTTGAGCCTCAGCCATGTGACCTTGGGTCCATGGCTTTCTTTTCTTCCCTGGGTCTCAGTTTCATCATCTATAAAATGAAGGGATAGATTCTCAAGGGCCCTCTGCAGCCGCATGCCCTTGGATTCCATGACTCATACTCATAAGGATGTCACTGGGCTGCCTGCCAGCACATTAGCCCTGATATTAGTAAGTGCTGAGTAAGAAAGTGTGAAACATGGCCTGCTGCAGAGGCACGGCAGAGCAGCATGAGCCAGGATGTTCAGAGACTTCCTGGAAGAGGTAGGTAGACAAATGAGAGAGAGAGAAAAGATATTTTCAATGCAAGCCTATTCTTGGCACTTGGGAGGCAGAGGTAAGAGGATCGTAAATGGGAGACCAGCCTGGACTACATAGTGAGCTCTAAGCCACCTGGGCTATTCAGTAAGACCCTGTTAAAAGCAAACAAACAAGGGCTGGGCAGATGGCTCAACAGTTAAAAAGGCACTTGTTTGCAAATCCTATGGTCCAGGTTCAACCAGATTCAATTCCCCAACCACCTGTGTAAAGTTGGACATGCAGTACCTAGAGACCTTGATGCCCTGCCCCTGGCTGCCCTGCCAAACATGTGGATGTGTGTGTGAGTGCATGCATGCAGATAAAAGTAAATAAATAAACCGGGCTGGAGAGATGGCTTAGCAGTTAAGGTGCTTGTCTGCGAAGCCTAAGGACCCAGGTTCCATTCCCCAGAACTGACATAAGTCAGATACACAAGTGATGCATGGGCACAGGTGGCGCAGGTGGCATATGTACAAGAGGTGGTACGTGCATCTGGAGTTTGTTTGCAGTGGCTCAGACCCTGGCTCACCATTTCTCCCTCTCTCTTATAAATGAAAAACAAGCTTAAACTAATAGGGGGGCAGTGAAGGGAGAGAAGACAAGACAGAGAGGGGTTTCCAAGAACCAGAAAGCACAGCAGACAATAAGGCGACTGGCCTGTGTGGTGCCTCAGGCAGGATCCAGCTTCTGCTAAGTAGGAGTGGCCTTGTGTTTCAGTTACCTGTTGCTGCTAGGGCAAATCCCCACAGACCCGAGGGTTTAAAACAATAAAATGTATTATCTTATAGTTCTGGAGGCTGGAAGTCCAAAGTCTGTGGTCTCCCTGGGCTAAAGTCAAGTGCAGCCAGGGCCAGCTCCTTTTTGGGCTACAGCAGAGAATTTGTGTCCTTGCTCTGTCTGTCCCACTTAGGTGTCCTCATTCCATGGCTCATGGTCCTATGTCATATCACCCTTTGCTCTGACTCTGACCTTGCTATCTCCCTTTCGTGAAGGTGTTGCGCTCACATTGTGCACTCTCAGATAATCCATGGGAATCTCCCCATCTTAAGGCCATTAACATAATCACATTTGCAATGTTTCTTTCACCATGATCGCCAACATAGTCTCAGGTCCTCGGACCTGGATATCTTATATTTATTTAATATTTGCATTTGTGTGTATATGCTTAGGTGTGTATGGGTGAGTGCCATGGTGCATGTGTGGAGATCAGAGGATGATCTTGGAGTGTTGATCCTCAACGTCTACTTTTTTTTTTTTGAGACAGGCTCTATCTTGTTCTTGCTGCCAGGAAGGTCAGCCTGGTTGCACATGCCTCAAGATTCTCCTGACTTCCCTTCTCATTGTCAGAGGTGTGGTGGGATTACAGATGTCTGTGGCACTCATAGCTAGCTTTATGTGGGTGCTGAGGGTTTGAACTGATTGTCACGCTGGTGAAACAAACATGTTTAACCACTGAGCTATCTCCTCAGCCCATAGGACATGGGCATCTTTGAGGGGTTCATTTTCAGCCTAGAATTCTGTCTCATTTTGTTTTATTTTAGAGAGAGAGAGAGAGAGAATTGGCATGCCAGGGCCACAGCCATTGCAATCCAACTCCAGATGCTTATACCACCAAGTGAGCATGTGTGACCTTGTGCTTTGTAAATCTGGCTTTCATGGGATCTGGAGAGTCAAACATGGGTCTTTAAGCTTCATAGGCAAGGGCCTTAGCCACTAAGCCATCACTCCAGCCCATATCTTAATTTTTAAAATGTGAGCTGAAGCGATGGCTTAGTAGTTAAGGTGCTTGCTTGCAAAGGCAAAGAACCCAGGTTCAATTCCTTAGGACCTACATTAAGCCAGATGTATAAGGTGACAAAGGCATCTGGAGTTCATTTTTAGTGGCCAAAAGCCCTAACACACCCATTCTCTCTCTCTCTCTTCCTGCCTGTTTCTCTCTCCCCCCCCAAATAAATAAATAAAAATATTACATTAAAAAACAAATTTAAAAATTGGCTGGAGAGTTGGCTCAGCAGTTAAGGTGCTTGCCTGCAAAGCCTAAGGACCCAGATTCAATTCTCCAGTACCCACGTAAAGCCAGATGCACAAACTGGTGCATGCATCTGGAGTTCACTTGCAGTGGCTAGAGGTCCTAGTGCACCAGACTCACCCTATCTTGTGTCTGCCTCTATCTCTTTCTAAAATAATAAATAAATAAAAATTTGAGAGCGAGACAGAGAGAAAGAGGCAGACAGAGTGAGTATACTAGGGCCTCTTCTGACTCCAGATGCACATGCCACTTGTACATCTGGCTTTACGTGGGTACTGAGGAATTAAACTCGGACCATTGGGCTTTGCAAGCAAGTGCTTTTAACCACTGAGCCATCTCTGCAGTCCCAGCCAGACATTCTCTATTGATGGTTGATATGACTTCTGGAGCCAGAATGCTTTGGTTTTGTCACTCATTAGTGGATTATCGATGGATGACTTGATTGACCCCTTATAACTAGCTTTCCTGTTAGCAGAGTAAGGAGATAGTATTATGTGCCATATTCAGTTATCCATTGCTATGTGATATATCACCCAAGATTTTGGTGGTTGTAAATAAGGATTACTTTTTTTTTTTTTGAGGTTGGGTCTTGCTCTAGTCCAGGCTGACCTGGAATTCACTATGTAGTCTCAGGGTGGTCTCCAACTCATGACGATCCTCCTACCTCTGCCTCCCAAATGCTGAGGTTAAAGGGGTGCACCCCCACCCCTAGCCAAGGATTACTTTTTTTTTTTTTATTAGTAGGCAAGTACTGTACCATAGAGCTACATTCCCAGAAAAACAATAATCTTTTTCTTTTCTTTTTATTTCAGGCAGCATCTCACTGTAGGTCAGGCTAACCTAGCGTTCACTCTGTAGCCCAGGCTAGCCTTTAACTCATAGAGATGTCTCCCAAGTGCCGGGATTATAGGCATGAGCTCTCTTTTTTGGTGTTTTTCCTTTAATATTTTTATTTATTTATTTGCGAGACAGAGAGACTGGGTGCACAAGGATGAGGGCCTCTATCCACTGCAGACAAACCCCAGATGCATGTGCCACCTTGTGCATCTGACTTATGTGGGTCTTGGGGAATTGAACCTGGGTCCTTTGGCTTTGCAGGCAAACACCTTAACAGCTAAGCCATTTCTCCAGACCTTTTTATTGGGGGTGGGTATAAAAGTAGGGTCTTGTTCTAGCCCAGGCTGACCTGGAATTCACTATGTAGTTTCAAGGTGGCCATGAACTTACAGTGATCCTCGTATCTCTGCTTCCCAAGTGCTGGGATTAAAGATGTATGACACCATACCCAGCATTTTTGGTGTTAAAAAAATATTTTGGGGGCTGGAGAGATGGCTTAGCAGTTAAGGCATTTACATATGAAGACTAAGGACCTAGATTTGATTCTCCAGAAACCACATAAGTCAGATACACTTGATGGCACATGTGCCTGGAGTTTGTTTGCAGTGGCTAGAGGCCCTAGCGTGCCCATTCTGTCTGTCTGTCCTTCTCTCTCTCTCTCTCTCATAAATAAATAATTTTTTTAAAAAAATGAGTAGTCTAATTTCTCAAAAATTTTATAAGGAGAGACAGAGAGAGAAAGAAAGAAAGAAAAAATGATCACAATAGGGCAACTTGCCACTGCAAATGAGCTCTGATGCATGTTCCACTTTGTGCATCTGAATTTTTGTGGGTACTGGGGAATTGAACCCAAGCTGTCAAGTTTTGTAAGCATGTGCCTTTAACCACTAAACCATCTCTTGAGCCCCCTTTTTTGGTTTTTGAGACAGGCTCTCATGTATCCCAGGATGGTCTCAGAGTTGCTATGTAGCCAGGGATGAACTTGAACTCCTGATCCTCCTGGATACCCCATCAAAAAGTGTTGGGATTACAGGAATACATCACCATGCCTGGCTAAACAATAATATTTTATTTTTCATGATTATGTGGGTAGGATGGGTGTTTCTTCTGCTCTGAGTGGTGCCATCTGAGTTTTCTCACATGGCTGCATTCATCTGGAAACTCAGTAGCTGGCTGAATAGCCAAAGTGGCCTCAGGGACATGTCTGGCCATTGATGTTGGTTACTGGCTGGAAAGCTTTGGTTCCCTTCCCGAGAGCCACTCACCCAGCAGAGCCTCTTTCCCTCCACTGGCTTCGACAGTCCAGGCTTCTTTATGCTGCTTGCTAAGGCAGTGAAACTGCTGTGATCTAAACCCACTGTGTGACACCTCTGTTAGTTTCTACTGGCCATGCCAGGCGTGGTGGCTCACACCTTTAATCCTAGCACTTGGGAAGCAGAGATAGGAGGACTGCCATAAGTTCGAGGCCACCTAGATACTACATACCAAATTTCAGGTCAGCCTGGGCTAGAGTGAGACCCAACTTCCAAAAGACCAGAAGAAAAAAAAAAAAAGCAAACATTCTATTGGCCAGACAAGTCACTTGACCAGTGACCAGCCCAGCTATATAGGGAAGACTCCACCTCCACCCACCTCCTTGGGAAAAGTTACATGGCACAAGTCCTATAAGAAGTGCAAGCAGCTACAGTAGCTGGGAGGAGATTATGAATTAAAACATGTAAAAGAGCAGTATAGACCCAGACTGGATGGCGTCTGCTTACAATCCCAGCACGTGGGAAGCTGAAGCACAGGGCTCTAGAGTTCTGGGCCAGTCTGGATCACATAGTTAGACTCTTGTCTCAAAAACTCTTTCCCCTCATAGGTAAAAGAACTTAAGACAGTGCCTGGTACCTAGTAAGGGTTCTTTATTTTTCATTACATGCGTGCTTTAATGTTGGAGTGCCTAGATTCAACGCCCAACATCATGGTGTATGGATTGGGGACCACTGGTAAACTCTCTAAACCTCACAGTCCTCATCTTTAAATGAGATTACAGAGTTGTTCCAAGAACAACATATAATGATCTACGCAAGCTCTTAGTTCAGGTCCTTGTATGATGTTGCCAATATTTTGTCAAGCAAGGTACCAGCACTCCCTATTTCTTTTTTTTTTTTTTTAATTTATTTATTTTGCTATTCACCACTGCAAACAAACTCCAGATGCATGCTCTACTTTGTGCATCTAGCTTTTTGTGGCTACTGGGGAATCAAACCCAGACCAGCAGGCTTTGCAAACAAGCACTTTTAACTGCTGACATGTCTTCCCAGCCCGAACTTTTGTTTTGTTTTGTTTTCTTTCTCTCATTTTGCAACCCAGCCTGAATTTAGACTTATAATCTGCATGCCTCTGCTTCTGGAGCACTGGAATTATAGGTGCAAACTTGTTCATCCTGTGTACTAGAGATTTTACACACACACACACACACACACACACACACACACACACACACTTTCTTATCTTCAGAAGAAGTAAAGCTTGAAAGTCTAAGAAACAGAGGGAAGGACTGGGACCCCGGTCTGTGTGACTTCCCATTTACTAATGGTTTCAAGCTTCCTTTTTAAGTAGAGAACTTCCTCATATTTAAAAAAAAATCTTATTTATCTGAGACAGATAGAAAGAGAGAGAGAGGGAGGGGAAGAAGGAGAGAGAGAATGAGAGAGAGAGAATGGGTGCACCAGGGCCCCCTTGTCCATCTGGTTTATGTGGGTCCTGGGGAATTGAAACTAGGTCCTTTGGCTTTGCAGTAAGCACCTTTACCACTAAGCCATCTCTCCAGCCCATCCTTCTATTTTAAATCTCAGTTTATAAGATGGTCTTATTAGCTCATATTTATAAAGGCTCCAATTTTGGTTTTTTCCTTCTTAGGAAAAAACATGTCTGGGGTTGAAATGATTGCTCAGCAACTAAAGATGTTTGCTGGTAAAGCCTGAAGGTTCAATTCCCAAGCCACCCATGGTAAACTTCATACAAAAGTTGTGCAAGTGTCTGGTGTTCCTTTACAGCAGCAAGAGATCCCAGCCCATACAGACACAGGCACACATGTGCATACATGTGCTCATATAAATGAATATATCAATTAATTATATAATAAAAAATATGTCAAGCATTTTATCATTATTGCAAACTCTTATATGTTAAAAAGAGTTCAAAATACTTAAGTAAGCATGTGGCCTTTTATTAAGATTTCAAGACATGGATCTTTTGCATGGATATTCTTCAAAACTTTAACATAAAATTTCTGTATGATCTACCTAGGTTCAAATCATATATTTTTATACAAAAATTCAACTTAAAACTGGATCTCTTAGATACTTCTAAGCAACTTCAAGTTTTTGTGGGTGGTAAATTGGAAACTCTTCAATCAGACCACATCTTTCCACAGACTACATCTTCCATGAGTGAGAAAGCTGATGGACCATTTTGACTCTTATCAGTGTGTGGTGGGGAGATAGGGGAAATGTCTCAAGAACCTGGCTGAGGAGTCTTTTTGTAAGCAATGGAATATCTTAATGTCTTTTAGCATCTATAATCCATTGAACTTTTGAAGGTGTGAGAGTAAGAATAATGGTAGAGACAAACAACCGTCTGTATTTTATTTCTTCAATTTTTCTTTCCTTTTTTTTTTTTGGTTTTTCGAGGTAGGGTCTCACTCTGGTCCAGCTTGACCTGGAATTAACTCTGTAGTCTCAGGGTGGCCTTGAACTCACGGCAATCCTCCTACCTCTGCCTCCTGAGTGCTGGGATTAAAGGCATGCACCACCATGCCTGGCTATTTCTTCAATTTTTCAAGGTAGGGTCTCACTCTAGCCCAGGCTGACCAGGAATTCACTATGCAGTCTCAGGGTGGCATTGAACTCACAGTGATCCTCCTACCTCTGCCTCCCAAGTGCTGGAATTAAAGGTGTGTGCCACCACACCCAGCTAACCGCCAGTATTTTATTCAAAAAATTTTTGTTTTTGTTTTTCTTTGAGGTAAGGTCTTGCTGTAGCCCAGGATGACCTGGAATTCACTATGTAGTCTCAGGCTGGCCTCAAACTCATTATGATCCTCCTGCTTTTACCTTCTGAGATTAAAGGCATGTGCCACCACACCCAGTTTTTTTTTTTTTTTTTAATTTGACAGGGAGACAGACAGGCACAGAGAAAGTGGGTATGGGTGTGTTAAACCTTCCTGCCACTACAAACAAACTCCAGGTGCATGTGCCACTTAGTGCATCTGGCTTTCTGTGGATCCTGGGGAATCAAACCCAGGTCCTTAGGCTTTGCAGGCAAGTGCCTTAACCACTGAGCAATCTCTCCAGCCCCAGCCAATATTTTAAAAAATATTTATTTATTTATTTTAGAGAGAGAGAGAGAGAGAGAGAGAGAGAGAGAGAGAGAGAGAGAATGAGGTAGACAGGGAGAGAGAGAGAGAGAGAGAGAGAGAGAGAGAGAGAGAGAGAGAGAGAGAGAGAGTATGGGCTCACCAGGACCTCTTGCTACCACAAATGAACTCCAGACACATGCTCCACTTTGTGCATCTGGCTTTACATGGATCCTGGGGAATTGAACCCGGGCCTTCAGACTTTACAAACAAGCTCCTTTAACTACTGAGCAACCTCTCTAGCCCCCCACCAGCCAATATTTTTTAAATGCTTGCTATATAGCATGTACTATACTCTTTCCTTATTTATCTCATTGACAGGTAGGTATTGTCATCATTCCCATTCGACAGAAGATAAAACTAAAGCTCTGAACTAATTTATTAAGCTAGTAAACAGGGGAATTAAATGTAAGCCTACTGGAAGTCACTGGAAAATAACTTTTTCTCATTGGGAAATTTTCAGTGATGAAGCCATTGGTGATGAGGAATAAAGAGGTTAGGAAGGGAAGAGATGGTGGGAGGTAGAGAGGCACACGTGTGAATCAGAGAGTAGGGATAGTTAACAGGGAAGGGGAAGGTCAAAGAGCATTCTAACTCCAGAGCTTAGGGGCCTAGAAGGCTCTCAAGACTAGGAATGGGGAATGAAAGAGGGGGTCACTGAAGGAGCATGTGGTTGGAACCTTGTCTCTCCTGTGTCCCTGTATCTCCTGAATTCTCAAAGCTGTGGGTAGCAAGTGAGCCACGGTAGAGATTCACCTCGAGCCAGGCCTCTTGCAGGGATGGCCCCGGCACCAGACATGGCATAGCGCTCACACAGCGAGTGACTGTTAGGACAGATTCCACTTCTACGCGCCCTCTCCACTGTCTTCCAGAGAGATCATCTCGACTGTTCCTCTTTTCTGCATGGTCTAGGTACAAAGCATATATCTTTTTTTTTTTTCGAGGTAGGGTTTTACTCTAGCCCATGCTGATCTGGAATTCACTCTGTAGTCTCAGGGTGGCCTTGAACTCATGGCAATCCTCCTACCTCGGCCTCCCAAGTGCTGGGACTAAAGGCATGTGCCATCACACTTGGCCTCAAAGCATATATCGTTATATAAAAATTCAAATGAAAACTCTGTGGGACTTTTAGATATCTCTAAGCAACTTCAAGTTTTTCTGGGTAGTAAATTGGAAACTTTTCAGTCAGACCACATCTTTCCATAGACCATATCTTCCAGGGGCGGGGAGCGATTGGGCACCACATTGCAGAGGAAAGATTGTGGATTTTTAAAATAATATTTTCTTATCTAAGAGAGATAGAGAAGGGGGATTGAGAGAGAGAGAATGGGCACACTAGGGCCTCCGGCCGCGGCAAACAAACTCCTGATGCATACGCCACCTTGTGAATCTTTTTTTTTTTTTGTATTATTTTTACTTATTTATTTGAAAGTGACAGACAGAGAGAGAAAGAGGCAGAGAGAGAGAGAGAGAGAGAGAATGGGCATGTCAGGGCCTCCAGCCACTGCAAACTAACTCCAGATGCGTGTGTCCCCTTGTGCATCTGGCTAACGTGGGTCCTGGGGAATTGAGCCTCGAACTGGGGTCCTTAGGCTTCAAAGGCAAGCACTTAACCGCTAAGCCATCTCTCCAGCCCACCTTGTGCATCTTGCTTACATGGGTCCTGGGGAATTGAACCATGGTCCTTTGGCTTTGCAGGCAAGTGCCTTAACCACTAAGCTATTTCTCTAGCCCAGATTGTGGTTTTTATTTTATTATCTACTCCATTTTTTTCTTCTTTTTGGTTTTTTTCAAGGTACGATTTCACTCTAGTCCATGCTGATCTGGAATTCACTATGTAGTCTCAGGCTGGTCTCAAACTCACAGCAAGCCTCCTACCTCTGCCTCCCTAGTGCTGGGATTAAAGGCGTGCGCCACCACACCCGGCATCTCACTATGTATCTGAGTATGGCCTGGAACTCATTCTGTAATCACACAGTCCTCTTATCTCTGCCTCCTGAGTTCTGGGAAGAAGTACGGATTTTAGAGGAATGCAGTGATGGGTTCAAGACCAGCCTCCACTGTTTAAAGGTGTGTTATCTAACTTTGCTGAAATTCCAGTTCTCATCTTTATACATGGAGACAATGGCACTTAATCGAAGGATGTTGGGAAGGGCTACTGAGATGACATGGTGAAAGGGGCTTGTGTGTCCTTGGTGCATAGTAGGTGCTCATTAAACACTGGTTTCCTCCTCCTTCGGCCCTTGGTTCATGTGCCTCTGTCCTCTGACCATGCCACTCCCCCAGGCTCTGCCAGGACCTGCACAGCTGCAGTGGCTCTTGTTCCATCAATCCCTTTCCTGACCTTGCCCAATTTGCAAAGATCAGGGGCGTGTCCCTCTCTGGCATGCCAGAGCACTCGGATTACTCACAGGAAACCTGGGCACACTCACTACTTTGTACTATAGGCATCTGCACTTGATCTTGTTAGGCATGGAATAAGTATTTACAGAAAGAAGCCAAGGCTGTACTATCGTGAACTCGGGGTGAGAATAGAACCAGCTTCGTATTCCTTTTCTTTAGGGATCTCGAAGGCCTTTGGCAGAAACTGGGGGACTTGAAAATGACATTTAATTGGATTTTGGTGGGAGATGGGAGAGCAAACCAATGATGTCCTGAACCAGTTCATCCAGGAGTAAAACTTTATGTTTGGAGAAATCAATGACTTGTGGCAGACTGGTGGGTCCAGGTAGGCCATCGATTGGGATGGGGTTATCATGGTTAATTTGTTGTGTTTTGTTTTTTGAGGTAGGGTCTCACTCTAGCCCAGGCTGACATGGAATTCACTATGTATTTTCAGGGTGGCCTCAAACTCATGGTGATCCTCCTACCCCTGCCTCCCGAGTACTGGGATTAAAGTGCACCACCACGTCCAGCTTTATTTATTTATTTATTTTTGGCTTTAACTTTTGAAGATCTAGGAATTTACTAGAGTTTGATGCTGAACTGAGTTGAATATGAAAGCGACCTGGAAACACAAGCCACACTGCAAAGGGAGAGCCTTTGGTACTCTAGCTAGAGCCGATGACCCTGCTCACTTGGCCTCTCTGAGATGGCAGAGCTTCAACAGGTGGGTGGAGCCTCATGATGGGGCTGAGGAGAGGGGCATAGTACCTAGAACGATGGACAAGAGACAGACAGCCAGTTATGGCTGAATTTTGAAGTGACATCTGACTGCACCCCCATCCTCACATTCGCTGGCCACCTGGACTATTACCAGTGGCAGCCCAAACCCTCCGGCCCCTCTCCTTACAGGAAGCCACCTCTTCTTGGTCTGTGTCTCCAGATTTCCCCACCTACCTCTTTCTCTCCGTTTCAAGACTGACAACTGAGACCTAATCAGTGCATTTGTTTCTCCATCTGCTTTCCAAGGGACTGTTGGTTGTTTCAGTCCCCGAAGCTAGTTTCCTTAGTGCACAGGAACAGACAGCAGGAAACATTTTCCTCTGCCCCAGAGTAAGGGTAGCTTAGATATTCAACCACCACGTTGGCCTGTCATTTCATACTGACCCTTGAATCAGTTGAGCTTAGTTAAGAGGCCTGAAGTCTCCCCGAAAATAAGCTGAATGACACGTCAGTGTAGCCCAGAAGTGGGGGAGCCACATGCAGTGAAATTATACTGATAATAACATTTGCTCAGGATTTTCTGCTTTAGAGACTGACTTTAAAGCTACCCTCTCAGATGACCTTTAGAATATTCCTGTGAGGTAGTTCTGATTATGTGTACTTGACAGGTAGGAAACTGAGGTTCAGAGAGGTAAAGTCACTTGTCAAGATCAGCTAAAACTAGGGTCGATCGGTGGCAAAACTAGAGTTTAACCCAGACCCTCAGTCCAAGATCCAGGCACTTCTAGGAAGATGTATAGGGCTCCGGATGTGGATAAGTGGGGTGGGCAGCTTGGGGTGGACTGAGCAGAGTCATAAGCTTGCTGTGTGGGCAGAAGTTTCGGGGGAAGGAATAGATAAGCACACCAGCAAGAAGGAGCAGGGAATTGATTTGGGAAGTATCAGCTTGCTGGGTCCTGACTGTGGGGTGCAGACAGTGCTGCTTGGGAGTTACCCTAAGAGAATCACCTACCCTTCCTGCAGAGGATTTAGGCCAGGTGCTCCGAGGGAATCTCAGGATCCCAGGGAGGCTAATATCTCCCAGAAGTCCCCTGGCTGGTCCCAGGACCAATTTAAACTAAAGGTATCCTCAGGACCCTCCTGTCACCCTCTGGGCCCCAGGGGCCACTGTTTGCCCCTTGTCCATATTCCAGGACCCTGAGGAGAAACTTCAACTACCTGTCCAGGTCCCTTCTCTGCAGGTCAATGCTCCCTGTGCCACAGACAGGCTTCTGTGATGATGGATCACTGGCCCCAACGCACATATTATTATGAAATGGGTTTATTACACTCTAAATCTCTCACTAATGTGCCACTGTTTAATCCCTTTATCCAATTCTCAGTCTCTCAGGCTCAGCTGCAGCTCTCTCCACTCAGAACTCAGGTCTGAGCAGTTTAGTGGATGAGTTTTTGACTTGGGGGTGTGTGTCTGAGGAGGGGGGACCATGGTGGAAGCTCTTTTAGAAGGGGCAGGAGGAGGAAAGGCAGTCATATAGCCCTGAGAGAAGTTCAAAGGCTTGTCTGAAGATCATGAACTTGGTGCTTCCTGAGTTCTGAGTGCACAAATGGAGCTTGGCCGGCCTGTCTGCCTGTCCCACTTCCATCTTCTCTGGCCCTTTCTCCGGACTTACAGCCACTCACTGTCCCACTTCACCTCTGGTCTTCTGTTCTCACCACTTTCTTCCCTCTCCTCTGGCTTCTGGACTGTATCTTGTCTCCCAGAAGCCAGCCTGTGGTCAGCATGTCTGACCCCAGATATCCCGGGCCAGTTCCCACCAGATGGGAAGGCCTGTGACACCAAGTTCTCCTGACCCATTCCTAACCCCTGTTCTGAGATTTCATTCCTTTTGCTGGATTTCTGTCCTCCTAAGTCACTTCTTCACCCTAGCCCCACTAACCAGCCGCCTTCCTCTGTGGGCATCGGCTACTGGTGTCCCCTCTGCCTCTCCTCTGCTAACCCCAACTCCTCCCATGGGCCTTACTGTCAGGAGCACACCCTGCTGCCACCAGCAGCCTCCACCTCCTCTCTCACCCCACTGGAGTTGACGTCTCAGCTCTTCAGACCTCCTCTTCTCCCTTCTCACTCCTGTCTGGCTACCTCCCTGCTGGCCGTCTCTCCCTCCCTCAGTCTCTATCTCTATCTATCTCTCCCAGCATCCCTCCCCACTCTGACACACCAGCCGGTAAGGCAGCCAAGGCTTCCTGCTGTCAGCTGGGGAATAGATAAAGATAAATGATATTATGTTAAATTCCACTTAATGACAAATTTTTAATTTTCTGAACATGGTCATTTTCTGGCTAGTGAATCAAGTGGAGGGAGCTAATTACATGAAGATCTGAACAAAAATAACTCCTAATTTTCAAGGATAATGGAAGAGAAATGTTGGAGATTAATGGCACTATTTATCTTTTTTAAATTTCTATCTTTCTCTGTGATAGCCGTGCTCCCCAAGGAAAATATTCATAAAATGAAATTGAAGTCGTAACTTAATAGGTTATTAAAATTTTTGAGTGCATATCACTTTCCTTCCGCAGCACTGTAAATTTAAATTGAAGTTTGCGGCTCCCCGAGTCACCAGCGGAGTTTTTTTTATGATGGCACAATAGAGAGAAACATGCATCTTTGTCAGGAGGTATTTGCTAGTCTAATTTTATGGCAGGCCGGATTATCAGACGGGAATGGCAGCGCCGGGGGAAGCTGACAAGCCCGCAGCCGGCAGCCATGTGTTTCCATTAGCGCCCCGAGCCGTCCGGGGCTTCTCCGGACTCTCATTTTCCACTTCAGTCTTTTATCTTGATTTAAAGTGAGGGCGCCCAATATTCAGGGCCTGTCATTTTTCTCTCTCACACACTCTCACGGTTCTTCTTCACTTCTCCCCTCCCACTTCCTTTGCTCCAGGGCCTTCTCCCTTTCATCTCTCCATCTCCACCATGGGCGCTGTCTTTCCTGCTCCTGTTCTCCATCTCATTCTCCCCGTGTCCACGAGTCCCCTGGACTCTACCCTAGAGGAAAGAAGAGGAGGGAGGAGGCAGGGACCACTGGGCAGCCACTGGAGTTAGTTACCAATTTGAGTGAGGCCTTCTCCCCATGGGCTCATTAGACCAACCCTTGAGTGGGTGCTGCCTATGTGTGTGTGTGTGGGGGGGTGCTTACAGGCTCAACCCATCAAGCCCCCTAATTGAGTATTAATGGAGCTTCAATAAGGAGGGGGCGCAGCTGTTGGCTCAGGGGACCTGCAGGCAGGGAGAATTATTGCCATCTCTCTTCTGGCCCCTGTCTCTGTTTTCATTTCAGTCTCTGGCTTTGTGTCTGAGTCTCAGAGTCAGAGACCTGGAGGGAAGCATAAAAGGAGTGCACACCCATGCCCACGTTGGGTAGCGGATGGCTCGGGTCTTGCAACTCATTCCTGGCTGGGACAGGACAGGAAGCTGGGCCACCTAGGGGTTTAGATGAGTGTCCTGTCACTGAACCAGCCTGCCTCTCTCAACTTCTTCCTGTTCGTGGCTGGAAGCCAACGTGCTGCTGTCCCTTTCAGCTCCCACTCAAGTTTACCCACCTGATCATGGTCATCAGCGTTCTCCCAGATATTAGCTTTAATACCCTAAGGTCACTTCTTCCTTGTGTCCTGTGCTCAACTTCACTCAGGTATCAATCAAGTCCTTCCATGTTACTGCTTTGTGCCTGCCTTCTCTTCTCCACTTCACTCAGATCCCTCAACTGTTCCCTTGTTTCCCTGCCCCCCCACCTGCTCCTTCTGTGCAACTTTCCCAGAGCCCTTAGGCCTCCAAGTGCCCTCCTGCTTTCGCTCTGAAGCCACTGTGGCAGGAGTCACCTTCCCACCCAAATCTCATAGCCCTGCATGACCACAGCCACTGACCACCTTCCGCACCATCTCCCCCGTTTGCTCTCCCTTTTGCCCACCATATTTACATGTAGGGTCAGTTTCAGTTTCTGGCGTCCCCACTAGAAATGTCCTCTGCCCTCCAGTTCTTTCCAGCACTCATGAGTCACCTGAAGCTATTCCATTTTTGCACTCCTGAAGACCCAGTGATCTCTCCTGTTCTCTGGCCCCCGTTAGCCTCCAGGCTACCCAGTGAAGTGTTTGTCACTCATGCACCTAAACCTGAGTGTCACTGCCCTGGTTCTGACGTGTACTATGCTAAACCAGGAACCCTCTGTTTAGTTCACACCCCTCATTCTAGTCACAAATGCTTTAAAAAAACCTGGCTTGCATGTCTTATCCCATGTGTTGCATGTGCGGCAGTGGAAGGAGACCCTTGGATAAGAAAGTCTCCCTGTGTAGAATCATAACCTGTTGGTGCCGAAAGGGATTGAAATTTCAGCTCCCTCACTTTATAGATGGGGAAATTTAGGCTTAGCCAAAGGGACAGAGCCATGAATCTGCCATGAGTTGGAAAGGCAGTTGAGAAAGTCATATTTCAGAGGCTGGGGAGATGCTCAGTTAGTAAAGTGTTCGCCTCACAAATATGAGGGCCCGTGTTTGTTTTTAGTTTTTGGTTTTTTGAGTTAGGGTCTTGCTGTGGTCTCAGGGTGGCCTCAAACTCATAGTGATACTCTATCTCTGCCCCGCCCCCCCGAGTGCTGGGATTAAAGGTGTGCACCACCATGCCTGGCTTTGAGTTTATTTTTAATATTTTATTTATTTATTTATTAGTGTGTGACAGAGAGAGGGAGAATGGGCACACCAGGGCCTCTAGCCACTGCAAATGAACTCCAGACACATGCACCATCATGTGCATCTGGCTTACATGAGTTCTGGGGAGTCAAAACCTGGGTCCTTAGGCTTTGTAGGCAAGTACCTTAACCACTAAACAATTTTTACAGCCCAGACCTGAGTTTAATCCCCAGAACCCACCTTTAAAAAATGTTATCAGCCGGGCGTGGTGGCGCATGCCTTTAATCCCAGCACTTGGGAGGCAGAGATAGGAGGATCACCGTGAGGTCAAGGCCACCCTGAGACTACATAATGAATTCCAGGTCAGCCTGGGCCAGAGTGAGTCCCTACCTCGAAAAGAAAAAACAACAACAACAAAAAAAACAAAAACAAATAAATGAAATGTTATCACTGGGGGGGGGGACAGGCAAATCTCTGTAACTCACTGGTCAGTCAGTCTAGCCTATTTGGAGAGTTCCGGGTCAGTGAAAGACCCTGGCTCAGTATAGGTGGATGGCACCTGAGGAGGGACACTTGAAGTTGCTCACATCATGCACGTGTACTCGCACACACATATGTGCACATATGAGCATGTACACACACAGACTGCTCAGCCTCTGCCTCACTGTGTGCCCTGGCCTGGCCATTTCTGGCTGTCACCATTGTTACAGGCATGTTGCAGGCATGTCACAAGCATGTTGCAGTCATGTTGCAGACATGGTCATTTCCACTTGGCTGCCTATGCCACACAGGTCAGGTGGTGAGTGGCCCAGGCTGCCCCCACACCGTGTTTAGCAGTGGAGCTGAGTGGAGGCGGTGCCTGGTTCCCCAGCCACAGTCTCTCGTTAGAAAGAAATTAAAAGCCACTCAATTTTGGCTAATATCCCTCTGAAGGCCTTTAACTCCACCTGTGACTAACCCATTCATAATCGCTCCATTTTAGTGGCTCAGGCTGATGTAGCCTCAATTAATTTGGGAGGAGAGATAAACGGCCATTCCTCTTTGTCTCGCATCCCTTCCTCCCTTCCTGCCTTCTCTGCCATCGCCCCCACAGCCTCTCCGCATCTCTGTCTCTGCCTCTTTCTCCTCTCGCTCTTCTCGTTCACCTATTAACTAACTGTGCGGCTCCCTTTCTGTCTCTTGAAATTTCTCTCTCTCCAACTCGGTCCGCGTGTCTTTCAAGATCTTGGTTTTTGGCCTCTTTTCATTTTGTCCTGACTCCGTGTCTGCCTCTTACTTTTAGTCTCTTTTTCTTTATCCGTTTCTGATTGGTTCTCTTTCTCTCTGTCTCCTACTTCCCTTGGCCCTCTGCTTTTGGCCACCTTGACCACTGCTTAGTCATCTTTGGGGCTCTTGCCTTACTCATGAGTGTCCCTGTGTGTTTTGCCCCTGTGTGGTTCTCATGTCTTCTTCGGCGCCTCCTCTGCCCTGTCCTGTTCTTTCTTATCTCTGTGTAGCCCTCCACCTCTGAATCTTCTGAAGTGTTCTTCCATTTCCCAGAATTCCCTTTCTACAGCTTCCCTTCCTCCCTTTTTCTGTGGTGGCTCTTTCCTTTTATTTCGCTTTATTCTTTTATTCTCAGTGCCACAGTTTCTCTTCTATCTCCCTGAGTTTTTTCTCTTGTCCCTTCTCTTTTCTGTCGCAGAGATGACTTCTTTCTTGCCCCTCCCCCACAGCTCAAGCCCCGTTTCTCCTGGTGCCTCAAAGCCCCCCCACCCCATGAGTCCTTTTGTCTTCCCCTCCTCTCTCGATTATTATTAATGATAAAAGCTCAAACATCACATCAGTAATTTCTGAGTGAGTTTTGCAATGAAACTGGGGCCTTCTCGGCCCCTCCCGAGTCCCACAAATTTTACTTTTGTAATTTCACGCCTCTGGTTATCACCACGCTGCTGCGTCCCTCTCTGCCTCTCAGCTCCCCTCCCTCCCCCCTCCCCCCCGGAGAGAGCACTTAAACTTGTTTTCATTCCCTTATTCTTTATTTTTTTAATGTCCACTCTCTCCGGAGTCAGTAATGTTCTTCCTCTCTTTCCTCTCCCATTTTCTGTTAATTCTGCGCCATCTGCCTTAGCATCTGTTAAAAATAAAATTTCCCTCACACAATGAGAAGCCGCCCTGCTCCTCCCCTCCCCCCTACAGCCCCCCAGGTTTGGTGCTGGGGCGTCAGATGCCACTTCCTCTCCTGGGATCCTCCCCCTCCCCCCAGTCCCTAGTCTGGATTTCAGAGAAGAGACACCGCATTGGGCAAGCAGGCAGCAGGGAGGGAGGGGGCTACCCAGGGGGCCTGGAGCTGGAGGGGGCAGCTGCAGAGGGAGCTAGAACTTGGGGGGGGGGGCATACAGAGGATGGACCAAGCTCCACCCACTTGCCTTCGGGACCTTGCCCAAGCTGGAGCTTTGAGCTGCTGAGACAGAGCACCTGTGCAGGTAGGTGACAACAGGTGGGGCAGAGATTTGAGAGCCTGGGCCCCCTAGGAAAAGAGGATGCTGGTGAAGGTGTCTGTCCCCTTCTGAAATGCTGCAGTGTGAGACTTGGATGGTAGTAGGAATGAATTTGGAAGATGGGAGGACAGCTCCCATGTCCCCAGTGGCTGGCCACAGCTTGGGCTGGCTGTGGTGATAGATATGGTGTCCCCAAGACTGGCTGTCTAGGATCCCCTCCCCATGTCTGCTGGAGGGCTGTGTTGCTTCTGCTCTGGGCTCAGTTGGGGGAAGGGAAAGGAGAGTCAAGTGACTCCCTGGCCCTGAAGACTTTGGGAGGCAGGGAGCTCTTGGGTGGGTCTGAGACTGCATGTTTGCGTTCATGTGCATGTGTGGCTGTGAGATTACAGTTCCCCATCCCCACTGAGCTGTGTAGGTGTGTCTGGGAAGTACATATATGGAAGCTGGCTTTTGACTTTGTCCCCCTAATGCCATCTAGATCTGGTTACATCTCTCGTGTATGAGTGTATAGTGTGTATAGTGTGTATAGTGTATGGCTATGTCTGTCCATGAGGTGGTGTGTATGCTGAAGCTGTGTATCCCCATGTTTCCGTGTAAATGGTGTCATGCAAAAACAAAACAAAAAAAATCAGTCTTCCTGTGTGTAACTGTTCATATCTTACTTCCTTGGTATATTTGAATATGAAAGTGTTACATGTTTTGTTTTTCTGTAGACTCATGTGTTCTGAATCTCTTCTGAGATGTTGCATGTACCTTTTTTTAGTGTAACAATCCATCTCCCTTGTGACAGGGTGCTTTGCATGTGGCTGATGACATATTGACACTTGTGTGTGGGTTGCTTTACTTCTGAGTGAAGCAATGAGTTTATAAGCCTCTGTCCATAGGAGGGTGCAATCATCTCTCATGACACACATATGTGTGCATGGGTGTGTACACTGCATGTTCCTATGACTCAGTGCCACAAGAGTATCTGGGTGTGCCAGACACGAAAGGAGCAAATCATGCACAATTGTGTCATGGGACCAGTTAGGTTAATGGAGATAAGGTCCCAGGTGGGAACCAGGCAGCTTGGGACCATGAAAAGGCGCAGGCCTTAATATCAAATAGTCCTGAGTCCGATTCCTAGATCTGACCAGATCAGTGACAGCAAATTTCTTAACACATGGACTGTCAGTTTCCACATCTGTCAAATGGGGACAACCTATGATATGGGGTTGTTATGAGGACTAGGGACAAAGGATCTTAAGTTACCAGGCATCTACCACTGACAGTCGTGGTAGTAATAAAGCAATACTATTATATACCAGTTTCCTTTACTTTTCACATTAACTCTAAAAGGGTCCTTACTATTTTAGGAATGAAGAAACTGGGGCACAGAGGATAAATAAAGGAGATCAGACAGCTAGGAAGGCCTCAACAAATAGCTTTATTTGGGAAGTAATCTTCCTGTAACTACTGCTAATAGTGTGTGTGTGTGTGTGTGTGTGTGTGTGTGTATTCCACCTTGCGGGGTCTTTTTCCCAGGTCACCACCGTCCTTTTCCCCTCCTTCGCCTGAGCTGGCACCAGTGGAGTTGGCTGTTTTGTGGAACTGGACAATAGAGAGACCGAGGAGGAAGAAATGACTTGAGCTGCCGCTGCCTCCTGCCAGCCTTGATGGACACCAAAGTCGGCATAATCTCTCTCTGGCCCGAGGGGAGCAGCAGCGTTTGTGAAACAGATTTTTACAAAATGTTTTGACCCTGCTCTCCCCTCCCCCCGCATCCCTGCCTGGCACCGTGTCACCTAATTAAATCAGCCTTCGCGGGCGACTAGGCTCCCTGCTAATCGTGCCCTGGGCCGGCTTCCGGAGGCCGCTTTCCCCACCCCCAAGCCAGCCCCTCCCGAGGACAGCGGGGGCTCTGCGGGGGACTCAGGCCCCCCCGGAGGCCTCTGTGGCCATTTCCGTAGTCCTCGCGGGGAGACTGAGGCACGGACCTTAGAGGCCCCAGCCCCACCCCAACCCCTCGCCCGGATCCAGCTTCGGCCCAAGGACCCGAGCCCAGGTCTGAAATGACCCGGGGCCTCGGAGAGACCTGCCCGAGCGTATCCAAGTCATTGTCTCCGCCAGACGCAGAGCCCGAGCGGCGGGCGGCTCAGAAAACCTGGGATTTCTCTCCGCTTCCCGGCGGCGGCGCGGCGCGGCCCGGAGCTGGCGGGAGCGCTCACCGCCGGGGGCGCGCAGGCCGGGGAGCGCGGGCCGCCCCTGTCCAGGGTGCTGAAGGCGCGCGTGCCGGGACCACCGCAGCCACGGACTCCGGACCCACCCATGCCCCCAGACGCCTGGCTCTGCGCTTCTCTCAGCAATCCTAGGAAGAGAGCGACATCCCATTTTAAAGATGAGAAAATCGAGGCCCAGCTGGGGATGGCAAAAGGAGCATTTATCCAAACTATCTGGTTTCTTCTTTTTTTTTACAACGAAAGTAAAAAGAAGGAAGGGAGGGAGGAAAGCAAAAAGTAAAAGAAAAAAATAAGGTTTCACTGTAGTAGCTTAGGCTGACCTGGACCAATTCTTCTACCTCGGTCTTCTGAGTGCTGGGATTAAAGGCGTGTGCCACCACACCCAGTCCCAGATTCTTCTTAAAAAAAAATTATTTAAATAATTAATTAATTTATTTATTTATTAGAGTCAGAGGGAGAGAGAGTGAGAATGGTCATGCCAGGTCCTCTAGTCACTGTAAACGAACTCCAGATGCATGCACTGCCATGTGCATCTGGCTTACATTGGACCTGGAGAATTGAACCTGGGTCCTTAGGCTTTGCAGGCATGCACCTTAACTGCTAAGCCATCTCTCCAGCCCAGTCCCAGGTTTTTTTTTTTTTTTTTTTTTTTTTTCTTTTGTGAGGCAGGGTCTCGCTGTAACTCAGGCTGACCTGGAATTCACTATGTAGTCTCAGGCTGGCCTCGAACTCATGGTGATGCTCCTACCTCTGCCTCCCAAGTGCTGGGATTAAAGGCGTGTGCCACCACGCCCAGCCCCGCCCAGGTTTCTTAAGAGCCCTCCTTCTCAACAACTTTGATAGCTTACCACAAACAAATCTGTACACAACTGTAGTGTGGCCTGCCCACAGGTCTGTGTGACTGACTCTGTCTGGGTTGGTATGAGTGCTGCTGATGTACTTCTGTGAGAATGGGGGTAGCAAATCTTAAGTGCCTACTATATGCCAGACATACAATACTTTAAATTCACAGCAACCCTGAGAGAGAGAAATTACTATTCCAGTATTGCAAATGCAGGAACTGAGGCAGAGAAAGTAATTTGCCTGTGGTCTTACAGTGAGTAAGGAATGGAACTGGAGCCCAGGTATTTTGACTCCACTCCCTAATGTTCTTGCTAATTGATTAAACCACAGTGGCCTTATTAGTGTGTGTGAGACTTGCGCCTGCATATGACTTCAGCTGGTGAGTGGAAGAGAGGAACTGTGTATGTGGCCACAGCAGGAGCCCTCTGCCTATGATGCACTGGGGTGAGAGATGCAAGGAATTACAGAGCAGTGAGAAAGGCAGGATGGTTTGAAATGAACCAACTAATGGGGATGATAAGGTCCACTAAAGATTCACTTGATCTGAAGGATTTACCTGGTTATAAAAATGCAGCTGAATTTGATTTTGAAATTAGAATTTTCCTCTCTCTGATGACAAAAGACCGTTCATTAAGCACTCTCCAGGCCTCTGTCTCCTTGCCTATAAGGAGGTTTAGAAACTATGTACATTAGCACAGTGCTTGTAGCAGAATAAGGACTCACTAAAGAACAACCTCAGTTATTGAAAAGATGTGCAGTGTGAAGCATAAACATCAGAATTGGAATTAAAGCAGGATATAATCTTGACCTAAAAATTAGCCAGCTGAGTAACCTTGGCACAAGAAATTCTCTGGGCTTTGCTTCTCTCTTCTGTGATGGAGAGATAAGCATATTCAAAACTACTATTAAGAACTTAAAAGAGATAATAGAAAAAGTGCTTGGCATAGTGTCTAGAGTACAGTAAATGCCCAACAAATGTTTTGCAAACATTTTCTGTAGGCCTTGTCACCACCATACAAGTGATTTGATATTCTAAGATAGGTCTTTTAAACATTACTATGTGGGCTGGAGAGATTGCTCAGCGATTTAAGGCACTTGTTGGCAAAGCCTGATGGCCTGGGTTTGATTCCCAGTGCATCTTAAGGCCAGATGCACAAAGTGGAGCATGTATCTGGAGTTTGTTTGCAGTGGCAAGCGGCCCTGGTGCACCCATTCTTATTCTCTCATTCTCCTCTTCCTCTCTCTCTACAAATAAATAAATAGAAACAAAATATATTATTACAGTGCTGGAGAGAGGCTTAGTGGTTAAGGCACTTGCCTGAGAAGTCTAGGACCCAAAACCCATGTAAGCCAGACACACAAAGTGATTCATGTGCACAAGGTTGCACATGTGCACAAGATGGTACATGCATCTGGAGTTCAATTGCAGTGACTAGAGGCCTTGGCATGCTAATTCTGTCTCATAAACAAAATGAAAAATTTAAATTATTAAAATATTTTCCCAGGGGCTGGAGAGATGGCTTAGTGGTTAAGGTGCTTACTTGTGAAGCCTAAGGACCCAGGTTCGAATCCCCAGAACCCATGTAAGCCAGATGCACAAGGTGACGCATGCGCACAAGGTGGCATCTGGAGTTCTTTTGCAGTGGCTAAGGCCCTAGCATGCCAATTCTCTAACTCTCTCTCTCTCTCATTAAAAAAAATATTACCCAAAAGTCATACTTGTTCCAGTCACCTGACTGCCTGCTTCTTCAAGAGCTTTATTTAAATGTTTCTGAAAATCAGTGTAAGGGGTTGGCATAGGGGGCCACAAGGGAGGAGAAGAGGGACAGGCTTTGCCATAGAAGAGAGAGAAAGTAGCTGGAAGTCATGAAATGGGACTTATCAGCCTAGGGTTACTCTTAACTTTGGGTTTGTTGTATGACATTTTTCCTCTCTTAAGAGTCTGTTATCCTACTTGCTCAGTAAGAAGGGCAGATTGGATAGGCTATTGTATTGTAAGACTGTCTATGGCACTATAAGATTGTCCAGGTAATTGCATTTTTTCCAGAAACTTGAGGAGGATGAAAAGGTGTGATTATGACTGAATTTTGTGGAACCCTGAGAAAGGAGTGTTGGGTGGATTTGCAGGACATAGAGATGTGATTGTAACCACCCAGATGATGGCGACTTGAGGGGCTTGTGATTATATGGCCTTGGGGCAAATGAAGTGTGTCCGTGTGAACTGCATAGGAGTGAATATTGGGTGGCTGGATGTATGTAAGTGGGGTTGTATCAAATTCTGTAAATGAATTATATGCAAGGATGTGAGCATATGGGCATGGAAATTGTTATCGTCAGATTGTGTGGGAATGAGAGTACAGGAGTGGCCAGAAGGGCCGTGTGCAGGCTCTGGGATCATAGGTGAATGTGGGTGTGCAAGGGTGATATGTGTGTGGGATACTGATGATCGTGGGCTGATGGAGCAGGGAGGAGCACTAGGAGATTCTGTAAGGGAGGCCCTACGTTCAGGAAAAGCATGCGGCATGCACTGCATCCCCTTTCCTAGTCTCAGGACTCTGCCAGAGTGAGCTAGGGCCAGCCCAGTGCTTTGGCATGATGCTTCCACCAACCAATCTATTTCTTTCAGCTGTGGTGACAGCGATATCTTCTAAAGAAAGTCTGACTTAACATTTGTGGTCCCACCGTAGTCCTTCTCTCCCTAACAACCTTGACCAGGAGACATCAGAGATAATGGCAAGACTGACACTTGGGGCCAAAGGGGCTGAAAAGGACCACATCCCTGCACTGAAGTGACAGGGGATAATTTGTTTTTTTTGTGGAGGGGGTGGTTGGGTTTTTGAGGCAAGGTTTCACACTAGCCCAGGCTGACCTCAAACTCACGATAGTCTCAGGATAGCCTCAAACTCATGGTGATCTTCCAACCTCTGCCTGGGATTAAAGGCATGCACCACCACATCCCGCAGCAAAGGATGATTAGATTGGAGAGTTTAAGTCTTTCTTGAGAATACTCATGCATGACCTCAGCTTATAGATAGGCCTTGTGTTGACATAGAAAACATAGAAAGGTCTATGACACTCGTGTGGGCCAGGCTCTTACAGCCACACATGCACATATAGAAACTGACCTGAAGAACCAGTTTCTGTAGCTGCTGCACTATCTTGGAAGAAAGGGCCCAATCGCTAAGCAAAGTGTAAATACTGTCTTTGGATGGGAATGTATGGTGGGAAGGCAGCCTGACAATGTGTGCCCAGATGTAAGTATGTGTGTGTAGCCGGTGTGGTGGCACATGCCTTTAATCCCAGCAATGGGGAGGCAGAGGTAGGAGCATCACCATGAGTTCAAGGCCACCCTGAGACTACATGGTGAATTCCAGGTCAGCCTGAGCTCGAGTGAAACCCTACCTCGAAAAAACAAAAACAAAAAGCCAAAACAAAAGTGTGTGTGTGTGTGTTCTTTTTTTTTTTTTTTTTGATTGAATAATTTACCCCAAGGAGATCACTTTATAAGAGTAAAAACACAAAAATATTCATCTTGGGATATTTTAAATAGTGAAAAGATAGAAACAGTCTAAATGCTTTCAGCTCAGTTCATGAAACAGTGAACTAGAATACAGCTATTAAAACACTCATAGTGCTTTGTACTTGTGAAAATAAAATAGTCTCCATGACGTGTTATTGATTAAAATGGTAAATTATAAAACAGAACATAGACCTTGACTGTGTTTTAAAAAAATATCTCACACTTGTATTTATATTTATTTAAAGAGAGAGAGAAGCAGGGCATGGTGGTGCATGCCTGTAATCTCAGCGCTTGGGAGGTAGAGGTAGGAGAATTCGCAGTTCAAGACCAGCCTTCACTACATAGAAAGTTGAAGAGTAGCTTAGGCTATTGATAATGAGACCCTGTCTTAAAAAACAAACAAACAAATAACAACAACAAAAATAAAACTGGGCTGAAGAGATGGCTTAGCAGTTAGGGAATCTAGGTTCAGTTCTCTAATGCCCATGTAAAACCAGATGCACAAGGTGGCACATGTGTCTAGAGTTTGTTTGTAGTAGCTGGAGGCCCTGGCATGCCCATTCTCTCCCCCTCCTTCTCCCTCTCCCTCTCCCTCCCTCTCTCTCTCTCTCTCTCTCTCTCTCTTTCTCTCTCTATCTATATATAATTTGAATATAGTGGGCTTTATTTTTGGCTTTCTTACTATTTTCTAAGTTGTTAATTCTTATAGTTGTAGGAGTTTAACCCTTTCTTGAGAAGGTTCATGCAGGTGACTTGTACCATAACCGCATACCCATTTACTCAAACTCCCTTTTTTGTACAGTACTAGGAGATGCTTTTGAATTGGAGATCCTGTATGGTAGATGAAGGAATAACTTATTGGACCTGATGTAAAAATAATGTGGCTGTGGATCCAGTTCAGGTTCCTCTCTTCAGCATGTTCAAAGGACATGTGTCCTGTTTTCACTTTTCACATCTCTACTTCCTCCACTTTCCTCAAACACCATATGTTCAAGAGCCATGTTCTCTCTCATCCTTGTCCCTCTCCATGAAATCTCACGTCTCACCCTCCACGCTGACCTGGAATTCACTATGTAGTTTCAGGTTGGCCTGGAACTCACAGTGGTTCTCCTACCTCTCTGCCTCTTGAGTGTTGGAATTAAAGGTGTGTGCCACAATGCCTGGCCAGATCCTAGTTTGAATCCCCAGCACCATTCTGATATCTTACACTTACCATGCAGAAAACAGTTGAATAATTGAGGACATATTGATGTTGGGGTGCATGTGTCAGTCATCAAAAGCAAATCAACCTCTTGTCAAAGTTGGTCTTGGAGGGGCCAGTGGAGGGGTCTCAATGCTAGGCTAGCTGTACAAATTTGGATGAGTTCCTGGACCTCTCTTAGCCTTGGTTTTTTTTTTTTTTTTTCTTCTAAGTTTTATTAAAACAACTTCCATGATTATAAAAAATATCCCATGGTAATACCCTCCTTCCCCCTCTCCCGACTTTCTCCTTTGAAACTCCATTCTCCATCATCTCCCCTCCCCATCTCAGTCTCTCTTTTATTTTGAGGTCAGGATCTTTTCCTCCTCTTATGATGGTCTTGTGTAGGTAGTGTCAGGCACTGTGAGGTCATGGATATCCAGGCCATTTTGGGTATGGAGGGAGGACATTGTAAGGAGTGCTACCCTTCCTTTGGCTCTTACATTCTTTCCGCCACTTCTTCTGCATTAGACCCTGAGTCTTGGAAGGTGTGATAGAGATATTGCAGTACTGAACACTCTGGTCACTTCTTTCCAGCACCATGATACCTTCTGAGTTGTCCCAAGGTCACTGCCATCTGAAAAGAGAATATTCTCTACCAAAAGTGAGAGTAGCGTTAATATAAGGGTATAAATATTAAGAGAAGTGCTTACTGGGCAGTTTGATAAGCATAGTATATACATTTAGCCAGACAGCAGCAGATGTTACACACCTAGGGCTCATGACTACCCCTGTTTTTAGTTTTCAGTATCAGGGATCTACTCCCTTCCATTGAGTGGGCCTCCCGTCCAATTAGAGGGCAGTTGGCTTCCACCATGATAGATGTGCCACTATTGTACCTGTTGGCTCATTTGGCCTGGCTGGCCAAATATAAGGCTTGCAGTGTTGAGTATCTTTACTGGTGATTTCTCTTTCTCCCATTGAACTGCATGCAGAATAGCTTCTTCCAGCTTTCTGTCAGCTGGTCTACATGGAGGTTATCAACTCAGTTTCAGCAGGATTTCTTGCAACCCAAGTATGTGGAGTCTTCAGCAATAGGGTCTTACCATCTATTCTTGGTGGGAAACCTTTGGTTTCTTTTTTGAGGAGGAACATAATAGTATTTGCTAAGAGTTGTTATGACATGGCTGGAGAGATGGCTCAGTGTTTAAGGCACTTGCCTGCAAACCCAGAGGACCTAGGCTCGATTCCCAGAATCCATGTAAGCCAGATGCAAAAAATGATGCATGCATTTGGAGTTTGTCTGTAGTGGCTGGAGGTCCTGGTGCACCCCTTTTCTCTCTCTCTCCCTCTTTCTCTCATATAAATAAATAACTATTTAAAAATATTTTAAGCCAGGCGTGGTGGCACACGCCTTTAATCCCAGCACTTGGGAGGCAGAGGTAGTAGGATTGCCATGAGTTCGAGGCCACCCTGAGACTCCTTAGTGAATTCCACATCAACCTGGGCTACAGTGAGACCCTACCTCAAAAAAAATATTTTAAATGAGAGTTGTTATGATGAGTCCAATGTAGCAGTTAGTGCAAAGAGCCTCACATAGTGCCTGTCACAGAGTCAGTGCCGTTTGCTCACTATTCCCTTCGTTGTTTGAGAGAAAGGATAACATGGCTTATCATTATTACTGAACCCATTGCTCCTACACGCTTCCACCCTTCAAGACCCCAGTGCAAATGTCATCTTCTGTAAGACTCTGTCCCAGACAAGGCCTTGCCCCCTTGCTAATGTGCTATTTCAGCATTCCCCAGGCCCTGCCAGCACACCCCTTCCTCCACAATGAACCTCCATAGTTTGTAGGCATCAATTCCCAGCCCCCCCCCTCACACAGTAAAGTCCAAGAAAGAAAGTCGTCAGCTTCCTTAGCTTCCAGTGAATCTGACACGTGGGAGGTTCAGAATGTTGGGGGAACCTTAGAAGTCCTGCAACTCTGAAAATGTGCTGAAAATGAGTGAACATGCTGTGTAAATAGTTACTCTTGAAGACCCTGGCTTGCCACTGTCCCATGAATTGGGTTCCAAGAACTAAAATATAATGTAAATGATGCCACAATCTCAGTACATTAAAATATTCTATTTATCTTTGAGAGAGGATCTTACTATGTGGCTCAGACTGGCTTTGACCTCATCAAGTGCTGAAATTATAGTTGTGTGTCACACAGGTCTTTTATTTTATTTTGTTTTTCAAGGAAGGAAAAAAAAACCCTGAAGATCTCATTATCACAGAGGAGGAAGGCAACCTCCTCTTCCCTCCTATCCCATATGGTCTCTTTGCCTTCTTAGCCCAGGGCTCTCGGCCACTGTTTCCATTGCTGTAAGTGAATCAGGTATGCTTTTGCAGCCGCTAGCCTGAGATATTATTTTCCCCACCAGGCTAGCCCCACGGAGGTTTATTTATCTCAAATGTGGCTGAACAGGAGCGAAACCAGGTGTGGAAGAGCTGAGCGGTTGGATCGCGTCCATGCACCGGTATCTCCCGCTCCGACAACAGAAAGCCTCCCAGGACAATGTTCCTCACTGGTATTGCATGGAATGGTTTCCAAGGCCACGTTTATAGGGCCTCGTTGCTTCAACCAATCCTCAGGAAGTGAAATACGTGGTCCCGAGTAGGCGACTGGGGTCCAGTTTGCATCGTCATCTCTTACAGGCAGAGCGGAGAGGTGAGCTCACGGCTCAGGATGCGGCACACGAGGGTGTGTTTCCTTCTCGGAGCCCAAGTAGTTTTTTTGTTGTTGTTGCTGTTGTCTGTTTGTTTTTCGGGGAGGGACGAAGACCCTGAAAGCGAGGAAGCCACCCTTCCTCAAGCCTTAACTAAAGCCCTGCAATTAGCCCTTTACTTTGTGGCCCAGTGGGGTTGATGCTGGCCCCATCCAGGCGCACGCTGCCGAGGGGCCAGCGGGGCTGCTGACCAGCACGGCTGCAGGACGCAGGGTTCCCCGCGCGGGGCCCGTGACGTCAGGGGCGAGGAGGGGCGCGGCAGGGCCGCACACCCACGCTCGCGGCCGGCAGACTGAGGCCCGGGCCGCGCGCGGCCGCCCCCTGGTGGCCGGCGGCGGTCCTGCCGGGGCGCGTCCCCGCCGGGGCGCAGGCGCAGTCGCGGCGGCCCTCCCCGCGCGCTCCCCGCCCCGCCGCCCGCCGCGCCCCGCCCCGCCGCTCCCCCGCTCGCTCCACTTTGGGGATAATTTAACATGTTTCGCACTAACTTTCCCGTAATGGCCGCGGAGCCTTTAGAAATGCAGCCTCCCGCTTTATCGGCGGCCGCGCTAATGGTTATCTCGCAGCCGTGCCCCCGGCGATCCTGTCAGGAGTAAATAGAAGCTGACACAGTCATTTGCTTAAATCTTCTCCACACTTTGGCCGCAGTTCCCTCCAGAGGATACCCCTGAAACAACAATTATTCGAAATGTCACGCGTTTCTGCCCCCGGGCTACCAACAAATGAACATTAAATCTATTAACAGAAAAAAAAAATTAAATGTTTACTTTTCCCGCGAAGGTGTGAGGGGCCCGAGTCAGGGAGGGGCCCAGGGAGAAGCCGAGATGGGGACTGAGCCTGGCAGGGGCTCCCCAGACCCGCAGAAGGCAGGGGTGGCCCACGCGGAAAGATGCGGGCAGAGAGAGGGGGAGAGAGAGAGTCAAAGAGGCGCAGAAATGAAGGCCAAAACAAGACAGACAGACTCTATCTAAGATAGGAGGAGGGCCAAGGCAACCACAAAAAGAGAAAGGAGAAAAAGCAGAATCATTCTCTCCCCATCAAGGTCCCCCCTATTCTATTTATTTATTTAGAGAGAGGAAGAGAGAATGGGCGAGCCCGGGCTTCTAGCCACTGCAAAGGAACTCCAGACACATGCAGCACCTTGTGCATCTGGCTTATGTGTGTACGAGGGAATTGAACTCGGATCCTTGGGAATGGGTCCTTAGGCTTTGCAGGCAAGCACCTTAACCTCTAAGCCATCTGTCCAGCCCTCCCTCCTCAATTCTAAAAGAGCAAAAGTTAAAGAGGAGGCCATGAACCTTTCCCAAAAGGTGTACTAAGTGGACAAGGTTTACTCTGTCAAGAGCACTTCCTAAAAAAAAAAAGAGCACTTCCTGCCTGAGGCCTTACTCTGCCTTGGGCTTTGCCTGGCACCTCAGGGCCCTTGTCAAGTCAGTCCACACGGAGCTGGCCTCCTTCCTCCATGCCCTTCTTTATTTGGCCAGTCAGTATGGACAAAAGGTTTGAGAGCTGGAAGCTGGAGATGCTGCACACAGTAGGTGCTGGTGCAAACCAAGAGAGGTCCACTGAAGCTGGATTTCCGTGGGGCTCATGGTCACATGACTGCCATGACGCGGGTTCTCCATCTGGACAACAGAAACCTGTCCCTAAACCTATACTCCACGGGTCACCTGCGTAGTGAACTCAAGTGTTCCACTGAATCAACCACGTCCTTGCCTACTGGCTTGGGTGATGATTGAGAGCTGCCACTGCTGGTTTGTGGAAGGATCTGGAGCGCAGTGGTTTTATCCTTTGGTGTCCCTAGGCAAATGCCATGCTATTTGTGATGTCAGTGGTTACAGGGCACCTCCTGTGGGGAACAGGAAGGTCAAAGAGGACCTCCATATTCCCATTTGGAACCAAGGACCAGTGAGATCAAGCAGTGGAGAGGGGGTGTCAAGGAGGGCTGCCTAAGAGAGGTCACTGGGAGGTCACAAAGAGAATCCTGGGACAGGCAGGATGGATGGAGGAGCCAGGGTGGGGTGTGAGCTGTTCTCACCTCTTGACTCCTTCTCCTCTTGCATTTCCCGGTCCTCTGCAGAACAATTTCCTGTGGCATTTTCAGTTACAATAAGTGGGTCAGGTTTCATGATGGGAGATGGAGGGCTCCCTGGGTCCTGGGCCAATTCAACAAGGTGTCAGCCGAGGCCGTGGTGTGGCCACTGCTCTGTGTTCTGGTTTTACCCAGCTCCTGAGGAGTGTTTCAGCTGCAGCTGCCCCCCAAGGGTTTTCATCAGTGTGCAACTGGGTGTGAACACGTTTCACATACACCTGTTCACGCTAGTAACTCACGTTTGAACACAGAAGCCAAACGATGAGCTTGCTGTCACATTGTGGCTTTAAATCCACCACACATTTTTAGCCTTACATGAATCCACGTTCTGAACTATGCCTTCAGAACATACTCATGTGTGCACCTAGTTACACATCTTCCAAACTCGAACCTTGCACATGCAGAAAGTTCAAGGGACTCGTTCCTCTGTCTTCCTATACAAACAATGCACACAGTCCTCATATTGAGTCCAAGGAGAATGCAGAAAGGAATGTCTGTTACTGAGGATATGTTCCTGCCAGAATGTAAACTTGTGTATGTGTGGGTTTTTTTTGTGTGTGTGTGACCATGTATTTTTTTGTCTTTGAATGTGGACATGTTGCCACTTACTGTGCGTGTGTGTGTGTGTGAGTGTGTGTTGTGTGTCAGTGTGGTTGTGTGTGACTGAAAGTGTGTGGTGGGGGTGTGGGGGGGTGAGTGCTATTTAAATAAAAAAGAAAGGAAGTGAATCAGGGTCGTTTCCATTTTAATTGTAAAACAGATAAGCACTAAACACTTTGAAAAAGTAAATGACTTGAGAATAATTACTCTCTATTACCCAGCGTCCCAGGGGGGCAGTTGGAGGAGCCCAGATGGCTACAAAAATGGGATTTAGCAGAAAATTGAAGACATTATTCACCGTAACACATTATCAATTACCTTCATATCAATTACAATAACCTTACATTAGCGAGGGGCCCGGAGACCCTCAAGCCCCGAGACTGTGGAATCACTGCAGCCCCGTGGGGGAGGGGTGGGAGGAGGGTAAGAGGACGGGAGGGGACTGGAGGGGTCCTGCCTCCTTTTCTCTCCTGGAGATGTTGCCATCTCGGGTCTCACACCCCATTCTCAATCTCCACTCTCCGAATTTCTCCCTGTCCCCAGCACTGCTGGCTGGGAATCTATCGAGAGAAAGAGGACATGTGGGACAGGGAAGTGAGCTGAGGAGGTGAAAACCTGAGGAGCTGAGAGGCAGAGAGATACAAGGAAGTGGTGGAAGTGATGGGAGGCCAAGGTGGAGGGAAATAAAGAGATGGTGTCAACATGGTGGGGGGGGGGGGCTACACACTCCAGAAAGCTGAGAAGCTGAGGAGACCGAAAATTCCAAGGACAAGGGAGCTAATGTGCTGAAGAATCACCTAGAAATTCTACTTCTAGTCTGTGGTCACTTCCTTGTCCACCCCTTCGTCTTGTCCCCACTCCTCCAAAGTGCTAGGCTATTCTCTCCTATTGGCTTTTCCCCACCTTTCCCACTCCCTTCTGACCACTTGAGTTTCCACATGATTCTCTGCTCCCATCCCAAAGCATCCTAGATGATGCGGGTAGGAGGCACTCAAGAACGGAGTGCACAAAAACCCCGGGGAGGAAAGCAGGTTGCGGTGGCTCATACTATAATCCCAGCCCTGGAGAGGCCGATGCAGAGGACTTGCCAGGAGTTCCAGGTCAATCTAAGCTAGAGTGAGATTCTGTGTCAAAAAAAGAAAGTAAATAAGTAAAATTTAAATTAAAGTAAAAAAATTAGCATGGGATAAGTATGTAGCTGGGTGTGGTGGCGCATGCCTTTAATCCCAGCATTTGGAAGGCAGAGGTAGGAGGATCATTGTGAGTTCAAGGCCAGCCTGGAACTACAGAGTGAGTTCCAAGTCAGCCTGGGCTAGAGTGAGACCCTACCTCAAAATAAAATAAAATAAAATAATAAAATAAAATAAAATAAAAAACACCTGAAACAAAACAAAACAAAGAAAAGAAAACCCAAAAAAGAATATAAAATGTCTCAACACTTCAAAAAATTGTTGACTGCATGTTAAGATGGCTATTTAATTTGAATAACTTTTTTTTACTTTACCTTTTTGTAAAGATAATTGCCAATAGAAAAAAAAATCTGCCAGTCACGGTGGCACACATCTTTAATCCCAACATGCAGGAGGCTGAGGTAGGAGCATCCCTGAGTTCTAGGCCAGCCTGGGACTACTGAGTGAGTTCCAGGTCAGCCTGGGCTAGAGTAAGACATAGCTACCTCAGAAAAATAAATAAATAAAAAAAAATAAATGAAAAAATGTAAATTGCTTTGTGGTCCATATCATATTTTTACTGGCAGATAATGGGCTAAAGTGCCTGGGAAGGAAAAGGGGGGAAATTGGAGGTGTTCTCCCTTGGGATTTTAGCAGGGTCCTTGGTTTTCCACTTCAGAGAATAGGTCGCCAAGGAGCAAGTCCTGCTGTGGAGCTGTGGTAGGAATTCCAGGACCTACCTGCTTTTCCTCTCCCTAAACCCAGCCATGATGTCAGCTAGCAAGGCAGGAGGGACATGGCCTTGGAGGCCTATGAGAAGTCACAAGCTCCTGCTTGCGGCTCACTCCCCACTCCTGTGCCTTTTCCCAACACGTGTGCACACGCATCTTCTGTTGTCACATAGTGTTTCTACACTGTCACGTTCTCCCACAGGCACTCATATACACATGTCCTCTACAGTACACATGCACTTCCTGCTCCTTGCCCAAGCTCATATCCATGTGTACCTTCACACTTTGCTCTGTGACATCCTCAGGGCAGTACACATGCATTCTCACATCCATGCAGACACACGCTTTCCGCTCTACCCACAGAGCAGGGGAAGAAGGGCAGGCTGGGCAAAGTTGTCAACTTGATTCATGGTGTGTGGTGTGTGTCCAGGGGAGTGAGAGCTAATAATGCCCCCCTCCCCCAGGCTGGGCCCAGAGGACTAATTGCCAGTAATGAGCTAAAAGGAGCTCAGAGCTGGCCTCGGGCACCGGATGAAGATGTTTGCAGAGACCAGCCAGAATCTGTCCTGCTGTTTTGTTGATAGAAAATCCTTCTCCCCTGGTGCCCATCTCAGTCTCTGTCTCCCCTCCTGTGGCTCCACAGCCTCTGAGGAGTCCATCCTTACCCTGCCCCTGTCTCTCCCATCAGTCTGTCTACCTCCTTCTCCCTGTTGTCCTTCCCTGCATGGCATTTACTCTCCACCCGGCCTTCTCTCCACTCCTGAATAGGAACCCACCAGGCTGCTCACTGCTGAGTGGCAGACAAATGCTCAGAATCCAGAGGCACCTCTGGGCCCAGTGCAGAAGGTGACAAGAAAGCCGGTTGTAATCATCTCTCCTACATGCCCAACCTGTGGCCTGTACAAAACATATGACCCACAAATGTAGCCCAACATGTTTGTAGATGGCAATATCATGTTGCAATGTCAAAAAGTTGCACACCCTTGTAAGGAGATGGGCCCAGCTAGACAGCACTCAGCTCCCACCACTGATGCCCCCAAGAGACATCTTGGAGGATGTTGTACAAGAGTCTAATCTCACTGGAAGGGAAGGGGTCCAGGATGCCCCACAAGGCCTCTTTCTCAAATTGTCATTATAGTTACTCATAAATTATTGATACAAGCATTCACTAGTATTAATTATTGTATCTACCACAGGTCAAATGCCTATAAAGTGCTAGGTACTTACGTTTTTGGTTATCTCCTTTATTTTTTTTTTAATTTTTATTTACTTGAAAGACAGAGAGAGTACAAATATGGGAATGTCAGGACCTCTAGCCTCTGCAAACAAACTCCAGACACATGTACCACTTTCTGCATCTGGCTTTACGTGGGTACTGGGGAATAGAACCCAGGCCATCAGGATTTGCAGACAAGCACTTTTAACCACTGAGCCATCTCCCAAGCCCAGTTATCTCCTTTAATCCTCACAGAATCCCTACATTACAATCCACGTTTTACAGGTGAGTAAACTGAGGCAGGAGAGGTTAAACCAGTTGTTCTATCACTCAGCTAGTTGGTCACAGAGCTGGGATGTGAGCCAAGTCTGAACATAATGTTCATTTTCACTACTTTCACTAAAATTCATTCACTTATTTTCTCAACAAACATTCATTCATCAAATTGAGATCCTGTGATATTGCAAGTTAAGATTGAAAGAGATAGAAGGCCTTAAATGTAAAGGAATTTTGGGGAAGTGTGGCAGTAGGAGCCAATGTGTCAGTTTAGAATAAGGAGGAAATTCCTCACAAGAGCCTCCCTCTGCCATCTCCAGTGCTTGTCCATCTAGTGCACACACTGGTATCTGTGTGCCTCTGCAAGCAGGCATAGCCACATATATATATATATGCACATATATATATGAATCCACTGGGGAATACTGAAGAACCCAGCAGCCAGATGGCTTTGAGGGGAACTGGGACACACCATAGCCTGGTACGACTCCTTGGTGGTCTGTGAGAGGACTCAGTGTCTAGGGAAGCCCTCCACCCACATGTACCCATTGAAATTATTCAACAAGGGCTAGGCCCAGGCCAGAGGGACTTTGGGAGCAGTAGGATTTGCAAGCCCTGTATGAACACATTATTTCTTTCTCCACTTTTACCTCTACATTTGGAGCAGGGGATGGACAGAAGGAAGGGAAAGAGTGAAAAGAAG